>NW_027224267.1:4122857-4439437 GCF_023699985.2 Odocoileus virginianus
GTGAAACCCAGGAGTCGGGTCGCAGCGATCCAGGAGCAGGGAGCAGGAAGCCCGCAGGCCCCTAGGCGGGAACCAGAGAGGGAAGGGCAGAACCATGCGGCCGTGTGCCCCTGGGGACGGCTCAGGGCCCAGGGCGGGGACGTGACATGAGCGGACATGGGGTTTCACGCCGCTGGTGTGACCGTAGACACCGCCAAGCTGGGCCAGGAGCCAGGGAGATCGGGGCGGGGAAGGGACAGGATTCGGGGTGCACTTTGCAGATAGACCCGCCAGGACTGCCAGACAGACGGCTGGCCGGGATGACTCAGAGGTTGCTGAGAGGGAGAGGCTAGGGAAATGAGGTGCTTAAGGATCTGTTAAGCCTGTGATGTTTAGAGGCACCAGGGAGAGACGGTGGTTTTGGCCGTGGGCCTGAGTGTGCAGTTGGCATGGAGGCCAGTGGTGACTCTGGGCCTGGTCAGGGCTCACCAGGTGCTGCATACAACCTGGGGCTTTTGGGGAGGCGATGAGCCCTAAACCGGCAGCAGTCTGTGCCCTCCCTGTCACAATCTTAGCAGGGTCCTATCCCCCTCCTCCAGCTGCCTCTGGATGTGCTGGGCCCTGGCAACGCCCACCAACTCAGTACCCTAGTGGCAGCGGCAGGCCCAGCTCTTGGGCCATTGTCCCGAGAATCTGGTTCAAGTGTCACCTGTGTGCCTTTAGGATGGACCTGCTCTGCAGAGACTCTCCACACCTCAGCCAGGGGTCCTTGCCTCACTTCTGCTCACCTACCTGCATGCCCTCCCCCAGAGATGAGACCCTCCTCCTCACCCACACCAGTCCTGCCAGCTCCAGTGGGAACCCCTGGGTGCCTAGCTCCCCCTGCCTCTACCCCCTGTAGTCAGCAATTCCTGACTCAGACTGCACCGAGCTGCCCTGAGGTCCTAACCAGCGTCCCCTTCCCCCACTGGGGCTGGGGCTGGGCTGGGGAGGCGGGCAAGAACCACGTATTGTGAGTTGTTGGGTTTTCTCCAGAGAGGCAGCTGGACTTGTATTCCCATTTGGAGGTGGACTTGCATCCTTGGGTGCTAACCCTCCGGGGCACCTGGTCTATCCACACTGTCTGCAGTGACGCTGATGGTGAGGCCTCTTCATCTTCTGCCCCATCTCCCTGGAGCTTGGCATCTGAAGCCAGCCCCTGCCTGCCCTGCGCTGTGACCGGGCTCTGGCTGGAGGCACTGATGTCCAGCTTCGCTCCACTCTGTCCTGGGCTCTGCCCCCCTCCCCAGCCACCCACCCCAGGGCACAGTGGCATGGTGGAGTCTGCTCACGTGTGTCTCAGCCACAGCCTGGGGGATTTCCAGGAGCATCTCGGGTACCCAGAGTCCCCCGCGCAGGGTCCGCTGGACCAGGCCCCAGGGAGCAAGTGTGTCCAGTCTCGAGGCAGTGAGCACTCTGTCAGGGACTCCCCCGGCCTCTTCTACAGAAAGCCCTTTTCCAGGGGACCATGTGGGGTGCTAGTGGTGAGCCCGGCCACCTCCATGACAGCCTCTATGGGCTGGGAGGGACAGGGAAGCGGGGTCTCTGCGGTCCGAGTCCAGCCCTGAGGCTAGGCCAGGCTGACGAGTATCTGTCAACCCTGGGGGCTGAAGGGCTGGGGTGTGGGAAGTTCTGCCCGCTCCCATCTTCCACCAGAACTCCCTGGTTGCCTCTCCAGCAGACGGGCCCCTCCTGGTCTCACAGAAGAAGAAACTGAGGCCCTGCTGACTGCGTACTCCCCCGCCTCCAACTGCCCCTCCTGGAGATGTGTCCTTCTGCTCTGCTCCCCCTCGGTCCTGGTTTTTCCCCCAGTGGACACAGCCTCTCGGTTCTGGCCTTTCCCACTTACCCCCACTCAGTTATCGCCTCTGACTCCGAGCGTGCTCTGTAGCCAAGGATGGTCTTTCTGGGGCCTGGGACCCATTTGCTGCTCTGGGACAGGTGGATAGTGACAGGGCCCACGTTCTGTCCAGCTGCCAGCTCTGAGCACCTCCACAGCCTGGGTATGCCTCCTCCAGGCTCCGAGGGACCTCGGCCTCAGCATGACCACATCAAGTCCGTGGTTGTCCCCAGCCCTGCCTGGTTTGGGGTAGCTGGCCCAGCCCCTGCCGTGGCTGCCCTGTTGGACACTGGCCCTTGATGCCCAGTGCAGCACGAAGGGGCAGGCCTGGGCCTCCCCCGTGGACAGGGTTTGGCCTCTGCGGGCTGGCCTTCTGTTCTCCCCTCCAGTCCCTTTAGCCCTTGGCCGGACCCTGTCCTTCCCCTGCTCATAGCTTCCTAAGCTCTGGGACCAGGGACCCCACCCCCCGTCCCTCAGCCTCATCGTGTCTGAGCCATGAACCCCTGCCCTGCCTAGGAAGGCTCTAGTCCCCATAAGCCTGCTGGCCTTGCTCCCTCTCCCAAGAACACATGCACTCTCTCTCTACCTATACTGCCCCTTGGGGCTCCTCTCAGGAAGTCATCTCCCAGAAAACCCCTTTCCCTACAATATCTGACAAGCTCCCTTTCGCCTAGGCCCTCTGCCCTTAAACAGGGTAATCTTGGTCTAAAACTGGGTTTGTGTCTCCTGTACCCCCATGGTTGTGAGGAAGGGCCTTGGTTGGGAGCCCCCCAGAGGTAAAATGTGAAATACCCTGTTTTCTGGGTCTCCCAATTCTGGAACAAGACCCCTGGATCCTGGGAGTCCAGACCCGCTACAAGGTCTGTGTCCGGCTTGGAAGTGACTGAAAAGTGCCCTTCCAGACTCTTCTGGAACAAGGGCAAGATTCCAGAGGTTCGGTTCCCAGCAAGCCCTCTCTGCCCGGTGGGGGAGCCGGGTAGGGGGGTACGGGGTCACGACAGGTCCCTGCCCCTGGCCTCCTGACCTGAGTCAACCACTCCTCCTCCTGCAGGATCAGGGTCAGTGGGTTGGCGGGGAGAGGGCAGCGCCGTCCCCAGTGGAGCCACGAGGGGCCCCTGGGCAGGACACACACGTGCATTTACTGCGCATCTGTTGTGTGAGGTGCGGGGATGGCGTCCACACCCGCAGCCAACCCCGCAGCCTTCTCGCCTCGGGACCAGGAGTGGGGAAAGATGGGGGATTCCCGGGCTCTGAGGTCCTGACCTGCTCCCAACCTCGAACTCGGAGACCCGCTAGCTGCGCACGGAGACCTCCAGACTGCAAAAGGAGTCGGTGGGGTGGGCCCGGAGAGCCAGCGGAGGCGGGGCCGAGATCGCGGAGAGGGGAGTAAAGGCGAGCCGTAGACCGGCGGGAGTCTGGGGAGGTGGCTCGGGGTGAAGGTAGGGCCAGGTAGAGGGGTGGGGCCGGGAGGACAGGGACGGGGCGGGGCCAGATCAAAGGGACACGAGTCAGGGGCGGGGCCATGCAGAAGCGGCGGGGCCGGGAAGACTGGGGCCGGGCGAGGAGCCTGAGAGGGCGGGGCGGGGCGGGCGGGATGGACAGGGCGGGGCCAGATCAAAGGGACACGAGTCAGGGGCGGGGCCATGCAGAGGCGGCGGGGCCGGGAGGACTGGGACCGGGAAGGGAGCCTGAGGGGGCGGGGCGGACGGGGCGGGGCCAGATCAAAGGGAGACGAGTCAGGGGCGGGGCCATGCAGAGGCGGCGGGGCCGGGAGGACTGGGACCGGGAAGGGAGCCTGAGGGGGCGGGGCGGACGGGGCGGGGCCATATCAAAGGGGCGGGTACAACCCGGGGGCGGGCAGAGCTCCTGGCCGGATCCAGCTCGTGGCCACCCGCCCGGCGGGTGGGAGCGCCTGGCGGCTGAGCCGGGAGCCGCCGCAGGCACGCAGGGCCCGCGGGCTGGGAGCAGAGCCTCGGCAGGTAAGGAACGGCGGCTGGGCGCGGGCGGGGCGCGATCGAGTCCCCCGGGCTGGCTGGAGTTTTCGGGACCGGGGTTCTAGCCAGAGGGCGGGCGGGGCCGGTCAGCTCCAGCGCGCGCCAGGCCCGGCGACCGGCGCCACACTGCCCGAGAAAGCGCGCGAGTTCGGGGTGCGCAGGGTGCACCTTGGAGGCCTAGGAGCGGGGGCCGGGGCGTCGCGTCTGCCCCGCGTACCTTCGTTCCTCTGGCCCCCGCTTCCCCAGACCCCTGCGGCTCGCGGAACGCCGCGGACCGCCGCAGGTCTCTATCACGCGACTCACCAGATCCGGCCTCCGAAGGCCCTGGGCGGCGAGTTTGCGCCCACCTCCTCCCGGTAATCCAAACTTCTCCTTCCCTTGGCCCGCGCAGCGAAGGGTGGAGAAAAGCTGCCCGCTGGAGCTGACTCACACTGAAGTGTGAGTGACTGATAGCCCCGTGGCTCTGGGGGTGTCTGCGAGTCGTATTCTGGGGAACAGTGAGTGTCAGAGAGCTGGAGGTTGAGGACAGCCTTTCTTCCACATGTGGGCGCGGCCCCTCCCAGCAGCCCAGCTCTTTCCTGGTGCTCTGGGCCTGGCCTGCCTCTGGTGAAGTGTTGACAGTGGCTCGCACTGGGGGTGTTGCTTGGGCCTGAACCCTGCAGCAGCGTGCAGGCCCGGGGCCCACTCCCTGTGCGTCCCTGCTGGAGCCCCAGTGCCTCACATCCTCTCTCTCTGCCTCAGTTTGCCCATCTGTGAGCACCTGTGACGTCCGTGACAGCTGGCCAGGTGGCCGTGCTGAGTAAAGAGCCACTCCTAAATGGCCCTGGCTTCAGGCCAGAGCTCTGTATGGACGAGGGGCATGTGGTCTTGCTAACGAGGCTGTAATCAGGCTCCAGCAAAAAGGGGGCTCAGGAAATGTTATCTGCCATGATGAAGATGATAAAATGTGTAGAATTTTTTCCAGACAGTCTGACAGCCAAGGAGGCAGGGAAGTCCTGGAGTCAGGGTAGGTCTCTAGGATGAAGATAAAATGTGTAGAATTTTTTCTGGACAGTCTGACAGCCAAGGAGGCAGGGAAGTCCTGGAGTCAGGGTAGGTTTCTAGGATTATGTTTAGCCCAGCAATGAATGAGTGTGACCCTGGATCGGTCCCCTGCCCTCTCTGACCCAGGCTTCTGAGACTGGAGGCGGGGCCTGGGATCCGTTACCTTCTGGCCTTCATCCCACCGTCTCCAGCACTGCAGGCAGGCCAGGGGGCCAGCATGGGGTCTCTAGTGTGAGAGCTCTGTCAAATTCCCCTCCCTTCCTCTCTATTAGTTGGCTCTGTGCCCCGTGTTGGGGCGCAGCCTGGCCAGAGGAGTAGGTGGCCCATACTGATCCCTGTTAGTCAGCTGGAAAGAGGGGTGCTGACAGAGGGTCTGTCCTTTTTGGGGAGCCTCTCAGGCCTGCAGAGTCAGGGAGGAGCCCCCCAAGGGGGCCAGCTTGGGAGACAGGAGGGTAGGCGACTCCAAACCTCCCTTGGCCCTTTCTGTTCACGTGGACAGAAAAAAGTGAGGTGCTGAGTCAGCCCCCGATGTCCCTCCCCCAACATGGAACCCGGCAAGCTTGCAGGCTGACATGTGGGAGGCCTAGAGGGCACAGAGAGGCATGCAGAGGGGCTGGGTCCTGGCTTCCAATTCAGCTGCCACTCTTTACCAGCTGTGTGGTCTTGGCCAGGACGCGTCACTCTGCTGAGCCTCGGTTTCCTCATTTGTAAAAGGGGGGTAGTGAACTGCTCACAGGTGTCTGTGAAGGTCCGGGGGCTGGTGGAGGCATATGCTTGGTGTCCAGCAACTGTGGGCCAGTGGGGGTGCTGTCCACAGCCCTCTGGGCTAGAGAGCAGGGATAGCCAGGCAGTGGCTGCTTGGGAGGGGGCGGGACCTGGAGAGGTCTAGGGCAAAGGTCAGGCTCCAGGTCCCTGCTGCTTGGGTCTCGTGACCAAGGTCCGAGTCTCTCAGGAGTGGCCAGGATCAGGGAGCCACGTGGGTCCTCCTGGTTTCTGTCCTTGATGCTCTTATTGGAGACTCCAAGTGTCAGTGATTGGCAGGCCCCACTCTCCACTCATTGGCTGGCTCGTTAGGTGATCTCAATAAGCCCTGGGCATGCACATACGTGGTTTTCTAGGCAGCACCAGGCAGCCTGGCCAAGGGAGGTGAATGGCAGGTGGCCGGTGAAGGAAGTATTTGCCGTCAGGAGGAGGATTGTCTGAGCCAAGAGGGCAGCCATGGAGGTAGGAACAGACTGAACCAGAGGCTGGAAGTGCAGAGGGTGGCAGGCCAGTTTGACCGGAGTGGCTGGTGTGTTTGCATGTGGTGGGAGCATGGATGGGGGGGTGGATGACCATGCAGAGGGGCCTGGGGGGCAGGGAGAGGGGTGGTCAGGAGGCTGAAATCCTACCCACAGGCAGGTGGCCTGTCGTCAGAAGGCCTCTGACTCTCTCCAGTGGTCCTGACCAGTCATCCAAGGGCTGTGACAGTCCCACACGTGGGCCGCCTAAGCCCCAGAGGCGGGGGCTGAGGGGCGGGGAGCATTCTGGACTCTGTAGCTTCAGACAGGTAGGCCCAGCAGTGCAGCACTGCCTGCTCACCCTGCTCACCATGCTGGGCCTGGGCACCAGAGGGTAGGCAGGACGATGCCAGGAGAAATGGGGCTGCCTCCCGGCCGCGGCCAGGAGACCCGCGCCTCTTTCATGAATGACACTTCCCGATTTGGGCGCTAGAAGGCCCCAGCTCTGGGCCACACGGATGGACAAGGGCTCGGGGGCCAGGCTCCTAAGCTGTGCGCCAACTCCAGGCGCAGTGGGAGTGAAGTGCTCAGATGTGGGGGGGGGGGGGGCACGGGACTTGAGTCTTCCCACCGCGCCCCTTCTCCCCGGATAGCAGAGATTCTGAGGTTCCGACTCCGGGGCCACCTGCAGGTTGACCCCTGCCCGTCCCCCCAGGTCAGGAACCACACTGAGACCTGGTGCTTCTCTCACCCCTGGCCCCAGGGTCCAGAGATGACTGATCCTCGGCCCCTGTGGGCCAGCCACAGTGGGACCCAGCACCCCTTGCGCTAGAAAGGTGTAGGCCCTGTCACCTAGGCGATGGCCTGAGGAGTTGGCAGGGCACCCTCTTGGTGTCCATAC
This sequence comes from Odocoileus virginianus, assembly GCF_023699985.2. Lineage (NCBI taxonomy): Eukaryota > Metazoa > Chordata > Mammalia > Artiodactyla > Cervidae > Odocoileus > Odocoileus virginianus. The sequence goes on from NW_027224267.1 coordinate 4,129,875, forward strand.
CCCTTCCGCCGCGGCCGTGTTCCGATTCCGAGAAGTGCTGTCTGCTTCCTTATGAATCAGATGTTTATTGTCTACTGGCTGAGCCCAGGGTAGGGGCGGCCCACTGCCAAGCACGCCGGTCCCAGGCCGCTGGGTGGGGTGTGGGTGTCTTGCCTGCTGGAGCCTGCAGAGGGAGGGCGGGCCCAGCCTCGAGTCTCCAGGCGGACGGTGACCGCCCTGAGTGCTGGGACCAGGGTGGGCTCCCCCATGGCCGGGCGCTGAGCCAGCCCTGGGGAAGACCTCCCCGGGGGACCTTCTCCCAGAGGCACTGCTCCTCCCAGCAGGCAGATGAGGAGGGCGGGTTTCCCAGCGTGGAGCAGCAGCCTGCCCTCGTCACGTCTAAGTGCGTCTCTGGACTTGAGCTCCTTCCTCGGGAAACGGAGGGAAAGCAGTTCTGACTCCGGGAGTCCTCGGGGAAGTTAAGTGAGACGCTGCAAAGGAGCCCACACTGGGAGACGTAGCCCAGACCCAGGGTGGGGCCTACCCTCCCCGTCCCTGACCCTGTGCAGACGCTGCAGCTCCATCTGGGGGGCCCTGCCACCCCCTCCCTGTCTCCCCCCTCCATGTTGTAATCCAGCCTCACTCTTCTGTGGCTTTAGAGACCTCCGGGTCCCCACCCACTGCCCCCGGCCAGGGAGGAGCCAGCCTAACCCCTGCCCCTCACTGCTGGCTGCCCACCACTCCCCCCTGCTCCCCTCCCCAGCAAGGTGACAGGAGGTCAGGGAGTGACCTCAGGGCCTGGGATGCCAGGGTAGACCCTGGCTAAACCCCGATGCCTTAGGAGCCAGGGCGGCACCCACAGTCCACCTGGCTGGGAAGCTATGCCACCCCACTCTGAGTCCTGTCCCTGGGGCAGAGGGTAGGGGTGGGCCCCCCTCAGAAAGCTGCTGCCCCCTGGGCCTCCCATTCGTGCCGGGCTCCCTGTGTACCCGGCCCTGGGCCAGGCGTGGACTGGGAGCCTCCCGGCCCGTCTGGGCCTCCCCACCGCCGCTGCCTCCCTCAGAAGCAGTTTAATAAAAAGCCTGAGTGTCTGTCCTGCCTGGTCCTCAGGGACCCTCCCTGGACCCCGCCCCACCTCCCAGAGCTGGGTGCAAGCCCGCAGCCTGTACACTGGTCACCATGTTTCCCTGTCTGCTTTTCCCTGCTCCGTCTGTTCCTGGTGAAGGACAGGGCCGCACCTGAGTGCCCGTGCCCAGCAATGCCCCTGTGGACCTGGCGCAGAGGAGGGAAGTCCCTGGTAGAGCAGGCCTGCAGCCCGGCCAGCTGCAGGCCGGGCGTGTTTAGCTCCTGCTGGGTGTCAGAGACACAGGTGCCCCGTCACCCCGAGAGCCCTGTGCCGCTGGGCAGTGAAGCTCCTGATCGGATCACAGCGGGCAGCGGTGCGGGGATCTTGCTGGGGCCCCTCTGCGTTTCCACCACAGCCCTGGCTCTGGGCTCCAGCTCCTGTGTCCTCCGCCGTCACCACTCCAGCTGCCTGGATGCAGGGGTCCCCGCAGGGGTTCACACGGGGAGACTGAGGCGAGGGATCAGGGGCCCCCCATCCCAAGTGGAAGGTGTTCCTTTTTCTGTGGCCGTTCCTCCCTGGAGACATACACTGGGATCAAGGCTGGGGTCAGGCTGAGCCCCCCTGAGCCACGAGCCACAGGGGGACCTGGTCTTTGAGTCCTAGACAGCCAGCGCCCCCCCCCCCCCCCAGATGGGGCCCTGTAGGAGAGTGGTGGAGAAGGATCTAGAACACCAGATCTGGGAGCCCTGCGTGGACAGGTGCAGGGGAGGGAGGCGACCCCGGAGACTCACCCTGCCCCCTCCTCCCTCACTCCAGCTGCTTCCTCCCCTCCTATTTGAGGTCAGGAAAGGAAGACCTTTTCCCCAGGGGTGCAAGCAGCTGGCACCGAGCTGCTGGGTCCCCTGATGGGCCAGGCAGCTGCCAGGCTGGAGGCGGGGCCCCAGCTGGCAGGTCCATGATTCCCGGGCAGGTTTGACCCTCGTGGGCAGAGATGGAGTGGCCGTGCCCCCGCCCCTCCGCACAGGATGAGAGGCTTGAAGCTGCTAGGAGTGCAGGGCGGCCATCCCGTCGGAGGCTGGGCGGGATCCGTGCCGTGAGCTGGATGCGGTAGAGGGGCCTAGGGCCCCCGCGGTCCATGCCCGGCCCCCACGGCCTCCCTGCTGGCCCAGCCAGCTGTTGTCGGCGCCCACAGCGCCTGCAGGGAGAGCCCCAGTCTCCAGTGGGAGGGGTAACCACCATGTACCCCGCCCTGCACCCCACAGGCCCCTTATCCCACAAGTCCTCCCCTAACCCCTACCTCCTGACTTCTCTGGAATACCCCCAACTCTGAGGGACCGCAGCCCGACACTTTGCTGCCTGGCGTGCACCAGGACTGGGGCACCCCCTGCCGGCTCCTGGCCTCACAGGGGAGCTGCTCGGGGGTGGGGGCGGGAAACCCTGAACCCCATCTCATCTGGCTCCAGACCCTAAGCTGCGCTGCAGAGGAGGTGTCCCCGACCTGGGGGCAGGGTGAGGGAGAGCCCCAGGCTGGCTGCAGACCCAGGTTCTGGCCCTCCTGGGGCCTCAGTTCCACTAGCCCTGGCGTCCGTTTGTATAAAATTGGAGCAAGGGACAGAGTCCCTCCCCGAGCTCCCCAGCCTCCTGAGGTTCCTGGCACCGGCCTGGGGAGTTTTGCCAGCAGGAACGCGAGCTCTCTGAGACCAGAGCCATCTGTCCTCTTGAGAATGTGAGCAGGATGCTGAAGCACTGTGGTCAGCGGCGGCTGGGCCCGCTCTGGGGAAGGAAGATGATTGAGAAAGAGACACCCGCTCACCCCGCCACCCTAGCAGGCCCTGCCCCAGGCCCGAGGTTCCCCAAGCAGCCGGGCACCCACGGGCAGCCGTTCCAGGTCAAGGCCTTGGGAGGCAGGCGGGGCAGCCCCACGCTGGCGGTTTCCACACTGATTCACCTGCTGCCTGGAGGACCCCCGGGGCCCCTCCCCAGGGCCGGGCTCGGGGCTGCCTGTGGGGAGGGCGCAGGCACCGTCCTCGTAGTGGGCGGTCCCTGAGAACCACATAGGAGGTGCCACTGGGCACCTGAGGTAGGGCCTTTATGGGGTGGGAGCAGGAAGACGCGGGCAGGAGGAGCCAGGCCCAGAGCTGGTCTGTGTTTGCAGAGCTCACTCTGGGTCTTGAGACATCCCTCCCACGCACGCACCAGTACCCCCGCTGCGGCAGTGGCCGTAAGGAGGCCTGGATGAAAGCAGGAGACACAGGAGAGCCCGGTGTGCGGTGGGGGCTGAGGTTCGGCGGAGCAAGGTGAGTCGGGGACCCACTCTGAGAGGCCCCCGGGGCCAGGGGAGGCAGACGTGGTGGACTGGGGCCTGGGGGAGCACCCCCCACCCCGCCGCCCAGTCCTCTCTGCTGGCTTTCCTGGCCACAGAGGAGTGACCCCCATGGCCATCTCCCCAGGGAGGGAGAGGGTGTCCCTGTGGCCCCCATGGAGCCATGCCCCTCCCACACCCAGGACAGGCTGCCCCAGGCGGTGGCAGGTCCCCAGCCAGGAGGTTCGGGGTCGGCCCTCGGGAGCTCTGCTGACCGTCAGGAACCACCTCACCTCTGGGAGCCTCAGTTAGGCCGAGGGTTGGAGGAGAGTGTTTGCCTCGTGCGTGGTGGCCCCGCAGGCAGACCACAGGGCTGGACGGGTCCTTGGCCTGTCAGGGTCTGGGGAGGCTTTCTGGGGCTACTGGGCCCACGGTGGGGGTCGGGAGGGGGTGCTGGACAGAGAGCTGAGGCCATGTTGCCCGAGGCTGTGGTGGCTGGGGGCCTTGCCTGGAGTTGCCCACCCCATGAGGCAGGGCCGGGTCTGGAGTCCCCAGGGAGCAGAGGCCCGCCCCTCCAGCCCCGAGGTCCCCTGAGGGCACCGCTCCCTGGCCTGACTGGGCCGTCGGGGTGTCCTGGGGTGACCTGATGGCAGGGTGGGGACAGTGGGCGGCCGTCTGGGTTGGGGCAGGCCGTCTTGCTGGAGCACCAGCGGGGCGATGGCCTTGAACCCGAGACTCGCCTCCCGGCTGTGACTGGGACCGCGCTCGGGGTGTGTGGCTGGCGTGTAGGATCCCGCAGGACCCCTGGCTTGGGGAGGGGCAGTGTGCAGGAGGGAGACCCCTACCTCCCCACCCTGCCGCCTCCTGTCTGTCAAGGCTGCTGGAGAGGGAGGGACAGGGACCCGGCCCCTTTCCCGCCAACCTGGGCCCCCGGCCAGACCTTCCCCGTGCTAGGCCTCCGAACAATGGGGCAGTGTCAGCGCTCCTGGGAACAGTCAAGCCAGCCAGGCCCCCACCGAGGGGCTGGGAGGGAGGCCAGCGGTGAGTCATCCGCCCCTCACCAGGGTTCCCGGGCTGGGGGCACCAGGACTCTGCTTCCCCAGCCTCCGCCCTGGGGTCCTGGCCGGCTCCTCCTTCCCTCTTGAGCCTCTCCCTTTCTTCTCTGGCTCCCTCCCTTCTGGACACGTGGCTGTCTCTCTGCCTTGGTCCTGGGCAGAGACCCAGCCTGACCGTGGCTGTTGCCTGCCCCATCATGGGCTGCTCCCCTCTCCCAGCCTATGAGGGACCCCGGGAAGAAGCCAGTGAGAGGGCCCAACCTAAAAATTGGCTGAGGAATACAAGGTGGACCCCAAGAAGGAAGTGAGGCAACAAAATAAAACACTCTCCAAGAGAGTGAGGGTTAACCGACAACATCAAAGGAAGAAGAAAAGAAAAGGTATGAAAAATATTAGCATCAGGGATAACAAGAGTAAAAATAAATGGGTTAAAGCTGAACAGAGACCAGACCCTGAAATGCTGAAGTGAGAAGGAGGCGGGAAGGGCCCTGTGGTATGGACTTGGCCTTGATGGTTCCAGCCTGTGGCAGGGTAGGCGGAAAGCCAAAACCTTTCTGGATGGATGGTGAGCCAGGTTCCTGGGTGGGTGAGTGGTCCAGAGACACCCCCCCGCCCCAAGAGGAGCTGGAGGAGGAGCCGAGATGAGGGCCACTCCTCACGCCCCTGGACCCTGACCTGCTGACCTGTGGCAATGCTGCGAGGTACCCAGGAGCCGTGTGGGTCCTGTGGCCCGAGGGAGCCTGCCGTGGCACAAAAGAGTCTGAAGAGATGAGAGAAGCAACGGACGCTACTGGGGTCAAACCAGTGTTCCCCTTGGTCGACCGTGGGAAGCCTCGGTGGGTGGTTCCCAGCGTGCAGGGCTCACACAGATGCCCTGGCCTGGCACTAGCCAACAGCAAGTGTCTCCGCGGCGAGCTTGCTTTATGGCCGGTCTGAAACCTCCGGCCGTGGCTCCTGCGAGGAGCAGTAGGGCCCGGGCCTCTCCTTGGCCCCCACGCAGCATGCGCTTCCTGGCCTCTGTATGCTGTTATCTCGGCCTGGTGTTGGGGTCTGGGCTGAGTGGGGTGCCCTCCACCCCGAGGCTCTGGGCCCAGCGCTGGGCCAGGTGGCTCTGGAAGAGCCTGGGAGAGCTGCCTCCTCTGGGCCTCAGTCAGTTCAGTCACTCAGTTGTCTGACTCTTTGTGACCCCATGGACTGCAGCACGCCAGGCCTCCCTGTCCATCACCAGCTCCCGGAGTTTGCTCAAACTCATGTCCATTGAGTTGGTGGTGCCATCCAACCATCTCATCCTCTGTCGTCCCCTTCTCCTCCTGCCTTCAATCTTTCCCAGCATCAGAGTCTTTTCCAGTGAGTCAGCTCTTCGCATCAGGTGGCCAAAGTATTGGAGTTTCAGCTTCAACATCAGTCTTTCCAATGAACATTCAGGACTGATTTCCTTTAGGATGGACTGGTTGGATCTCCTGTGCAGTCCAAGGGACTCTCAAGAGTCTTCTCCAACACCACAATTCAAAAGCATCAGTTCTTTAGCACTCAGCTTTCTTTATAGTCCAACTCTCACATCCATACATGACTACTGGAAAAACCATAGCCTTGACTAGACAGACCTTTGTTGGCAAAGTAATGTCTCTGCTTTTTAACATGCTGTCTAGGTTGGTCATAACTTTCCTTCCAAGGAGTAAGCATCTTTTAATTTCATGGCTGCAGTCACCATCTGCAGTGATTTTGGAGCCCAGAAAAATAGTCAGCCACTGTTTCCACTGTTTCCCCATCTATTTGCCATGAAGTGATGGGACCGGATGCCATGATCTTAGTTTTCTGAATGCTGAGCTTTAAGCCAATTTTTTTTCACTCTTCTCTTTCACTTTCATCAAGAGGCTCTTTAGTTCTTTTTCACTTTCTGCCATAAGGGTGGTGTCATCTGCATATCTGAGGTTATTGATATTTCTCCTGGCAATCTTGATTCCAGCTTGTGCTTCCTCCAGCCCAGGGTTTCTCATGATGTACTCTGCATATAAGTTAAATAAGTATGGTGACAATATACAGGCTTGACGTACTCCTTTTCCTATTTGGAACCAGTCTGTTGTTCCATGGCCAGTTCCAACTGTTGCTTCCTGACCTGCATATAGATTTCTCAAGAGGCAGGTCAGGTGGTCTGGTAGTCCCAACTCTTCCAGAATTCTCCACACTTTATTGTGATCCACACAGAGGCTTTGGCATAGTCAATAAAGCAGAAATAGATGTTTTTCTGGAACTCTCTTGCTTTTTTGATGATCCAGCGGATGTTGGCAACTTGATCTCTGGTTCCTCTGCCTTTTCTAAAACCAGCTTGAACATCTGGAAGTTCACAGTTCACGTATTGCTGAAGCCTGGCTTGGAGAATTTTGAGCATTACTTTGCTCACGTGTAGAGGAGTGCAATTGTGCGGTAGTTTGAGCATCTTTGGTGCCTTTGGTCCTCAGGGTGCTCTTATCAGCAAGCTTGTTTTGGGGAGGAGTGAAATGACTTGCACCAGGTCGCCGGTACAGAGAAGCAAAGCTGGAGGTGGTGCCCTGGCCTGAGTGCTCACCCTGGGGCAGGTCTGAGACCCTCTCCACGCTCAGCTGGGCACGTGCCCTCATGCATATTCTGGACCTGACCGGCCTCCTCTAACAGTGTGTGCCTCTTCTCGCCCCAGCCCCAGGCCCTTTGCACAAGTGCCCTCCTATCCGGGACACTTTCCATGTGACCTTGCTTGGCTGTGGCGTGTGGATGCGCGCTGATGTGTCACTATGTCTGAGCGGAAGGGTTGTCACAAGTGTGTGAGTCAGCGGTGGCTACCTCCGTAACAGTTGGGCATCCCAGATGGAGGGCACGGCTGGCGTGGACCTGGGGTGAAGGGTGTGGTGTTTGCTCGCAGGGGGCAATGCCCTGACTGTCTCCTCCTGCCCGATTAGCGGTGGCGGCAGTGAGCAGGCCTCAGGGTGGCCTGTGCTCTGGGACAGTCTCCGGACCGGCTCCCCTGAGCCCTGGAGGTGCGTGTGAAACAGGAGCAGACCCTGAAATCAGGAGGACGGACGGGAATGTGCCTGCACCCCCACGCTGTGTGCCCCAGCCTTCAGCCTGGAGCCCGGGGGCGTCCTCCAGCTGCGCTCCAGGCTGTGGGTTCTCTGTCTGTCCATCTGTCTGGAGAGCAGACCCTGGGCCTCCTCACACCCCTTGGAGCCAGGCTTGGCAGGAAGTGTGGGGTGGGTGAGGTGGCCTGCAAGGGTGGTGTTGGCGTGACGGCTGCTGCTGCAGCCCACTCAGCCTCAGCTTCCTCATCTTCATCGGGAACACTGGAGACAGGCGGCGGGGAATGAGTGGGCCCTGGGCACTGACACCTTGGCGCTGGGGGGACTTTCCTGGAGGCTGCTCCCTGCCCTGACCCACTGGCTTGGCCCTCTGTCACAAGAGGTTGACTGTAGGCAAGAAAGGAGCCCCCCAGGCCTTTGAGACCCCCCCCACCGGCCTTGGCCCCAGAGAGTCGGGCTGTGTCCCCATAGGAGGCGCGTGTGACCTACGCATGTGTCCCCAGGAGGGTTTGGCTGGTGGTCGCCTGTGCTCCTGAGTCCTGGGCCCGGTGACCGGGACCAGGCCCTCCTCCGAGGGCAGGACCAGGCTGTCTGGTGTGCCAAGGAGTGACCCAAGGAGCGTGCATGTGGTTTCTGGGAAGAGGGTGGGGTAGGCTCGGCTTGGGGAAGTCCTGCCGCCCATGGGTTCCTCGTTCACGGAGGGTCGGCCTCACCCTGACCTCAGAGCAGAAGGTCTATCCCCTTCCAGGTGACCTGACAGAGGGGCTCGGAAGGTTCCAGCCCCACCTCTGGAGGGTCAGCGGCAGTGTTGGGCAGCCTAGTCTGCCTGGGGCTTGGCCCACCGGGCACTCGCGGCCGGGTAGGTGGGGGGGGACGGTGCCTTGTCCAGGCCCCACACCTGCTCTGCCCGTGGGGGCTGCTGGCCTTGCTTTGTGGACCCGTGAGGCTGGGAGTGGTCAAGAGCCTGGCCGAGGTCCCTCTGGGGGTGTCCAGACCTTGCTCAGTGGGCGACAGACCCCCTTTGGTGACCATCCTTGCAGCCAGAGGCCCCCGCCCCACACCCAGGGATGAAGAAATGGGGATGCTTGGGGCAAGGCGAGTGGTTTAATTCAGTAAATGAGCTCCACAGTTGGACCCCAAGTGGAGCTGGGAGTGTCCTGCCAGTGGGTGAGGTCTCTTCATGCTGCAAGAGGTGGCTGGTGTCCCCTTTGTGCTGGGGATGCTGCAGGGGATGGACTCATGGTATGGGGACACTGCAGGGGACGGATGCACAGAATGACTGCCGTCCACATCCCCCTCCCCGCCCCAACCTCGAGCTATGTCGAGGGAGAGGCAGACAGTCAACAGACAGACTGGCAACGCTGCAGTCAGTGTGGCTGCTGGGGGCACGGAGCCTCTCCTAGGAGCCCTGCTCGTGGGCAGGGCAGTGTGTGGGCAGTGGGTCTGGACTCGGGGCTGCGGAGGAAGGTGTGGGGCCTGGGGAGGCAGGAGATGTTGCTCCAGGCTGAGCCATGCTCTGGACAAAGGTGGTGTTTCCACGCCTGGGGCCGTGGCTCAGAATGGGGCCAGCAGCAGTGGGCAGGGAGTGCTGGGGGGTGCTGACCCACAGGGGCAGCCTGGGAGGGCATGTTCCGGCTCTGAGCAGGGCAGTTCGGGAGGATGTTCTCCCTTCCCGAGGTGCCCGTGACAACGGGGTGGCCGGCAGAACCCCTGAAGCCCCCCTGTCCCCCGGCCATGCCCGGTGATCCTCAGGACAGGCTCATGCAGGCACCGTCGGCCCGCTGTTCTCACGAGGAAGCAGCTGAGGATGGGCTGTGAGGTTAGGGTGGAGCCCGGCCTGTCCCCAAGGAAGTCTGTGCGTCACCACCGCTGTCCTGCTTCCCAGTGTCCCGTGGTGGAGCGGCCCTGCCCTGGCGATGTGTGTGGGGGGTACCTGGGGTGCCCACACCGGCTGTGTGCGCAGCTGTGAACATCCGTGGGCGATGGGCCAGGAACGTGGGGGTGGACCCATCCACACGTCAGCCCTTTGGAGAGTTTTTTTTATCAAGCAATTAAAAAGTGGAAACTTGTCAGTGTCATGATGAACTGAAGTGTGAATCCTGGAACGCCTCTGCTGGCTTGTGGTTTGAGACGAGAGGGTGACGGTACCAAGCCGCACTTCCCCCAGCCCCCGGCCCCCCACCACAGCCTGTTGTGTGGCCTTGGTCCAGAGGTCAGGGCCCCTGAGCCTGGCACGCCTGCCCAGCCGTCCCCTGACCCATCCATGTGCTGCTCCTTCCTGGGGAGCCCTGCTCTCTCCGGGGCTCCGATGAGGGTGCCCTGCACCTGCTGCGGGGCCCGTGGGTGGCCCCTGCTCTTTTCTGAGGGTCCCCGGCTCTCTTTGGGGGCCCCCCAGCTCTGCCCCCGCAGGCTCACCCAGCTCCACCCTGGCCCTTGGGAGATGCTGCCTGATCTGGGAATATTTGCTAGAGGCAGAGGCCAGGCCTGGAGAGGCAGCCCCAGCTGGCTGTGGGGTGGGGGCGCATACAGGGGCACGTGGGCTCCCTTGAGTTGTCTGTGGGGACAGAGCTCGAGGCAAGGGTCCCGAAACCACACTCCTGCCCCTGTTTGGCCACCGCCCTCGGAAGCTTCGGCTCCGTGTGGGCAGCTGTGCATGCCAGCGTCTTTCTCCACTTCCCCAATTCCCTCTGTCCCCACCCACAGCAGCGGCTGGACTGCCTCGCGACCCCACCCTGGGAAGCCCTGACAAGTCCCGGGGGGGCCTCCTAGACCCCGACACGGTGCTGGCCTGGTCTCTGTCTTGCAGTGAGCAGACCCCAGGGCTCACCCAGTGCTGGCCAACGGCTCACTCACCAGACAGAGGTCCTGGGGCCACGGGGCTTTGCGACAGCCACTGGACCTCCGTTCTCGTTGGAGGTCAGCTTCGTTCCTCACTCTGGCTCTGGGGGACAGCCTAGGCATGTGCTGGTGTAGGCATGTGCTGGTGTGGCCGTGTGTGTAGACGCAACCGTGAGCCCACCTGACCACGCATCCTTTGGTCTCTTGGTCCCTTTGGTGGGCCAGGCACTGGGCTCTGGGCATACAGGGGGACGCAGGCCCGTGGGGGACGCTGGGGTCACACATGTGATGCATAAGGCTGTGCCACTGACTTGGAGACTGCAGGGAAGGGGCTGAGGTCCTAGAAGGTCCTTCTCGCAAAGGATGCAGGGGCCTTTTGGAGAGGAAATGGCTTCCAGCGGAGGAGATTGCAGTCTGAGAATGGGGCGCGGTGGTCCTTGTGATAGGCCCACAGCCGAGGGCCCAGGGCAGCGAGCAGGGGCCAGACCCCGCACGCTCAGCCAGGGGCCAGCCTGACCTCTGCTCCGTGGTGGAGGTGGCTGGACAGAGCGAAGGAGAGGCTGGCCGGGAGGTGGGCCCTGCAGGTCTGCTGAGTGTGGGCTGGGCCTGGCCTTAGCCGATGCACGGCGGGTGTGGGAGGTGGTGAGCCAGGCCCACAGGAGGCCATGGATGTCCAGGGAGGCTGCCCAGATGTACCCTGTCCAGCCTCACGCCCAGGGGGCCCTCGCAGAGCCAGCCTCACCCTGCAGGGCACGCCCCGGGCTTCTAACCGACTGTGACTTCATCCAGGGAAGAACGTGGGCAAGTCCCCGTGTGAAATAGTTTCTCACGGCCGCCCTAACCAAGTGCCGCCGGCGGGGGGCTGTGAAACACAGAAATGTATTCTCACGGTCCTGGAGGCCGGACTCCAAAGTCACGATGTCAGCAGCACCCTACTCCCTTGAGGGCTCCAGGGCGAATCCTTCCTCATTCTCTGTCTTCCAGCTTCCTGGGGGCTGCCTGCGGGCCTGGGCTTCCTTGGTTTAGGCGCACGTCACCCCAGTCTCTGCCTCTGCCTTCCCCTTCTCCTCTGTCTTCTCTCTCTCTCTATTTTTAAATTGAAGGCTCACAGCATGATGGTTGACTTGCATATATTGTGAGAGGATTGCCACAATAGATCCAGCCAGCATCTGTCTTCTTATATAGATACAATGAAAAGAGAAAAAAAAAGAAGAAAATGTTTTCTTATGATAAGAACTCGCAGGATGTATTCTCTTTCCAGCTTTCCTGTGTATCACACAGCAGTGTCGGCCAGTCACCATGTCGTCCATCACTTCCCTAGGATTTATCCACCTTAGAACTGGAAGTTTGTACGTTTTGGCAGCCTTCCTCCAATTCCCTCTCTTTCCACTCTCTGCCTCTGGTGACACAAAGCTGACTTCTTCCTCGAGTTCTTCCTCTTTTGTCTGTTACAAGGATGCTTGCTGTTTCATTTAGGGCCCATCTGGCTAAACCAGGGTGAGATCCTTAGTCATGTATGCGAAGATCCTTCCCCAAGTAAGGTCAATCACAGTTCCCAGGGACTCGGGGGCCCCCATTCAGCCCGCAACACGGGGTGACCCTGGGCAGGACTCTGCCCCTATGCCCCCCGCTCACTCTGCCCAGCTGGATGGCACCCTGGCCCGAGTTCCCGGGGCTCCTCGCATCCCCTCGCCGGAAGGCGGGTTACAGTGCCAGGCAGAGAAGAACTGGCTCAGAGAGGAGGGGAAGGGCTCAGGGGCCCCGGTCCTGCAGGGTGGGGACCAAGTAGGTGGGACCTAGGCTGGCTGTGGGTGGCCCCGAGCCCTTCGCGGGGACTGATGCAAAGCGTCTTATTTTGAGAGCTTGAGGTTTTCACCAGTGGAGGTGCCAGTCACCCTGCCCTGGGCACAGGGCCCTCCCTGAGCCTGCAGGCTCTCCTTGGCACAAAGGCAGCAGGCGGGCGCCGGGCTGGGCACAGGGGAGACTGGGAGACTGGGGTTGCCAGGGCCGTGGTTCCAGTGCCCACACCTCCGCTCCCTGGCCGTTGGCTCGGCCAGCGCCCTGCTCTGTGAAGCCCTGCGTCCCCGTGGTCAGCGCGGGTGAGTGGGCTGTGAAAACCAGGGTGGGACAGGCTTCACAGCCTGTGGCAGGGGCAGTGCTGCGCCGGCCTGCGCCTTGCTCCAGAGGAGGCCGAGGACCCTGGAACCCAGAAGGCTCTCCTCCCTCTTTCGTAGGCTGACACCGGCCCCTGCCCAGCAGCTGGCTAGTCCCACCCACCCTGGTAAGTGTGTGGCTCGGTGGGTGGTCCCCAAGCCTGGAATTTAGAGGCAGCCGCCCTGGGGGCTGGGGGAAGAGCTACAACTTGGGGAAGGTGGGGTGGAAACCGGAGCTTCCCAGAGTTGGGACCCCAGCCCCACCCATCTTACTGCTTGGATGATGCTTATTCCCAGTCTAGTGGGGCGGGGAGGTGGTTCCCACTACTGAAGGAGGGGCCCTGAACACCCTCTGTTTCAGGAACATGAAGTGAAATGAAGTGAAAATCGCTCAGTCGTGTCTGACTCTTTGTGACCCCATGGACCATACAGTCCATGGAATTCTCCAGGCCAGAATACTGGAGTGGGTAGCCGTTCCCTTCTCCAGGGGGTCTTCCCAACCCAGGGATGGAACCCGGTCTCCCGCACTGCAGGCGGATTCTGCGCCAGCTGGGCCACCAAATGAAAGCAGCGTTATTTGTTGCAAAGATGAATTGCGGCCTGGGGGGTGGGGAGAGGCCGGGAGAAACCGGGAGAAACCGGGGGGCCTGGAGCGGGAGAGATGGGAGGTCACTGGGAGAAACTGGGAACTGTGGAGTGAGGAGAGATGGGAGGTCACTGGGAGAAACTGGGAATCCTGGAGCGGGGAGAGAGGGACAGTCACTGGGAGAAACCGGGAGGCCTGGAGCGGGAGAGATGGGAGGTCACTGGGACAAACCGGGAGGCCTGGAGCGGGGGCCTCAGGAATCCTGGCCTCGGCCTCCCTGAGGAAATAGGGTAGGGAAGGGGCCAGCACGGTCTGACCTCCATGGCGACCCCACGGCTCCCGCAGGTGTGGGCCTTTGCCGGCTCCCATCTCTGCCTGCACGGGACGGAGGCTGGCTGGGGCTCCCTCCCCACTCTGGGCAGGCTGCGAGGGTAGACAGGAGGAGGCCCCCTTCACCTCCCTGCCACCCCCTGCCCGTGGGCTGTGGTCAGCTGTCTGCCGTAGGCACCGTCTGCCCACGGCCCCCGGCAGGCACTGAGGCTGCTGCTGGGGGGGGGGGAGGCCAGGGAGCCCCCTGAGCAGAGTGAGGACGCACAAACCCAAGTTCCCCATCCAGGAGACGGCGGGGCGGGGCAGGGGGGGTTTGTCTGAGGCCCAAGCTGGACACCTGGATGTGTGTGCGACCAGGTGCCCGCAGGCCGGCCGTGGGTCTCGCCCTGGGATACCTGCTGGGCAGGCCAGGACGAGCCTCTGCAGCACCCGAGGACCCGCTGTGCCCCTCAGACCCTGCGGCCGCGGGGCCCTGAAGCGCTCCGTCCCCCAGCTGGAGCTCGGGAGGGGAGGCAGGGGGCACGGGGCTCAGTGCCCAGCAGCTTGGGCTGAGCTCCCTGCTCCCAGCTTCCGGGTTGAGGAGGAAGCCCAGCTTGGAGGGGCAGAGCAGGTCTGGGGGCTGGGTGGGCTGCGTTGTGAGTGGGACCCGGGTGGGGACCAGGCAGGGACGGAGCGTGCTTGGCCACTCAGGGCGACATGCTTTCTAGCAAGCCAGGTGTTTGCCGGGGAGCCGCTAGTGCGCTCGGTGGGGGGGTGTGAGCCCAGCTGTGTCACAGAGGCTGCGCCTGGAGTGGGCGTGGGAGGGGCAGAGAGGCCTGGGGGACGCAGAGGGAAGGCTGGCATCCCGTCCATCCTTCGCCCCTTGGGGTCAAAGGGCAGAGAGGCGGCCACCTCGACACGTGGAGGTCTCCTGCTGTGAGAGGCGTGGGCCCCTGCGTGTGGCCTCGGGAGGCGGAGCTGCATGGCAGAGTCCGTGTTCTGGCCCGCGGGGCGCCCCGGGGAGGTCGTGACTTCATGTGCGGCTGTCTTTGGGGCCAGGGAAGCTGGGCCTGACGCCCTGGAATTCAGGGCTCCCGTGATTTGCTGGGAAGAAGCCCAATCCGCAGAGGTGGCCCTGGGGTTAGGGGGTGGGACCCTGGCAAGGGGCTTCCTCCCTGGGGCGGGGGGTGGTCACAGCTGGCCTCGTCCTGGGGCCTGGCGAGTGTCGTCTCTGGCCACAGTGGGCACGACTGAAAGCTAGCAGGCCAGATTACCGAGCGGGCGCACCATTGGGCCTCACAGGAAGTGCTGGCTACCCGGGGCTGCCCAGGGGCCCGGCAGCAGGAAGTCCTGGGCGGGGAGGAGCCCCGGCGGCCACAGGCCCCAGACACAGGCGGCGGGCGGCTGTCAGCAGGAGGGAGCGGGCGGCTCACCTGCCCCGGGATGCCGGCCGAAGCCCCGCCCCATGGCCCCTGAGCCGCATGGCCTTCCTGGACCCCAGGACACCTGCCCCCAGGCCGTCGCCAAGCAGGAGGAGAGCCATGTGCTGGCTCAGCGCCACCAGGTCAGTGGGGCGGCCCCGGGGTGGGGGGCTTGGGAGCCCGTGCCGGCCCAGCGCCTGTAGACCCGCTCCGGGGGGCCCGCGTGTGAGCCCGGACCCACCCTCCTCGGGGCGGGGCAGTGGGACGCACAGGACCCTGGCCCCGAGCCCCAGGAGGAGAGGAGAGGAGAGGCCAGGGATGGACGGGGCAGTCGGTGGGAGCCCATGGCCTGCGCCGCTCGGCCGGCCAGCCTGCAGAAGGCCCCAGGTTGGTGTGGGCCTTCCACTGGACACCCTGCCCTGCCCAGGGGGTGTGGGCACTGGGTCCTGGGTTCACATGCTGTGAGTGTGTGTGAGTGTGACTGTGTGTGTGTGAGTGTGCCTGCACTGGGGGAACGCAGGGCCGTGTGAGCCCCGCCGACTGCCCACCGCCCACCCCCTGTTCGTGGAGCGCCATGCCCCATGCCTGGGTGCCTGGCAGGGGGCTCAAGAGCCTGGGGTCTCAGGGACCCCAGCCCGGGTCGTGCGCCTCCCCCTGGCGTGGCTGCTCACCAGCCTTCGTGGGAGATGGTTTTTTTTTTTGGTTTCGTTGGGGGTGGTTTTCTTTTGGTTTCCATTCTTTTGTGGAGAAAGATTCAGGGAAGAGGAAGGGAGAGGAGCAATTGAAAGGGGAGACTGAACCCAGAGGCGCTGCGCCCCACCCCTCAGGCGCCACCTAGTGCCCGCTGAGTGCCCAGGTGGGGCGGCAGGGCCGTGTGCTTCGGAATTACTCAGCGTCTCTGACCCTCTCTGTCTTCACCAGTGGGCACGATGCTGGTTCACACGTCAAGGGGTGCTGGGGTGGTGACGTGGGCGATCCCTGAGAAGCACAGAGCCTGGCACATGGTGTGTGCCCGGGGTGACCCAGGCGAGCCCGTGAGCTGGGGGCAGAGCAGCGCTGTGGGGTTTAAGGAGCGGTCAGGCCCGGCGCTGGACGAGTGCAGGGCTGTGGGCGGTGCTGATGACTCTGGCGCTCAAGCTGCCTTGCCCAGGGGACGGGACCCCCCCCCAGAGGGTCCTCTCAGCCCTGGAGGGTTAACCCTAACCCTAACACCCTGGAGGGTGTGTGTGAGTACATGTGGGAGTCAGTGCGTGTCTCTGAGTGTGTTGGAGTGCACGCGGGCGTGTGTGAGGGTGAACACACATGTAAGAATGAACGTGAGCATGCACACGTGTCGATGAGTGTGTGCACGTGTGTGAGTGTGAACAGCTGAGCGAGTCCATGTGTGCATTTGAGGGCGTGTGTGGAGGTGGCATGTATGAGCATGTGCAGATAGCTGTGTGTGAGTAAGCACACACGTGTGCCTGTGACAAGTGAGTGTGTGCATAGTTGTGAGTGTGCGAATGACCGCCCTGGGGACCCTGGGAGCCCTGGCCTCCCCTCCCTGCAGCGCTCACAGATGGGCGGCCGGTGACCACCGACAGGAACCCCTAGCGCTGTGGTCGCACGAGGCGCCGGCTCCTTCGCCACAGCCAGGGCCGCAGGTCTGCAGGTGTCGGGAAGGGGAGCCGAGGGAGCTCTGCTCTCGTGCACAGGCTGACACGGAGCACACGCGTGTGCACACATGCCAAAGAGCAGGCACAGAACCTCTCACCTGCGTCGTGCGGCTCATGCACGCGTCCTGCCTGGGTGCGCCATCCGTGACGGTGGCTGGGTGTGTGGGCCTTTTCAGGGGATGACCACAGGCCCCGGGGACTCACACCCCAGGGGGAGGAGGCGCCACAGAGCCTGCACTTCCTGGAGCCCAGGGCTGTCTGCGAGGAGGAGCGGTTCTCACCTGCCTGCTCTGCCCCTGGGTGCTGCAGCCTCGGGCTTGGGTCCCACAGACCAATCTCAGCTTTCAGAGAAGGCGGGGGTGAGCACGGAGCAGAGACCAGAGAGCTGCCTGGTGCTGGGCTCCTGGGCAGGTCCGAGGGGCACGGGGCAGGGCCGGGGGCCCAGAGGATGCAGGGGCATCAGGATGAGCCGGCCCTGCCACGGTCCACCCTCTGGAGGGGGGCGGCGGAACGTCGTCGTCTGTCTCTGAAGCAGAGGAGGTGACGGTGGAGCGCAGCCAGGCCTGCTACCAGGTCAGCCAGTGGGCACCAGGAGCGCTCCTCCGGTCCACAGAGGGGGCTGTGGCCAGGTGAGACCGAGCCCTTCACAGGCCTGTGCCCGCCTGGCCACCGAGCCGACCAGGGTGGGACTTTGGGGCCGCCCGGCTCCCTCTGCTTCAGGTGCGGAGCCAGGAGGAGGGGTGGGCTCTATCAGTCCTCAGCTCTGCCTCCGGCGCCCCTGCCCCCACAAAGATGCCAGGTCTCCTTACAGACTGGGGAGGAGGCGATGGAGTGGGCTGGGGGCTCTGTGTCCACTTCCTCTGGCTTCCAGGCCACCTGCAGTCCCCACCACCCAGGGCAGCAGCATTCTGCTCCCCCTGTGGGACAGCCTGGTGCCCCTTCTGTGCCCGGGTGCCCCCTCTTAGGTCAGGGAGGACCACCTACAGCTGAGCTAGCTCCTGTTTCATTTTCAGATTGTTGCTGGCAGAGGGAAATACGGCGGAGTTTTATGTGTCCATCTGCTGTCCCGCTGCCTTGCT
The DNA here is from genome assembly GCF_023699985.2 of Odocoileus virginianus. NCBI lineage: Eukaryota > Metazoa > Chordata > Mammalia > Artiodactyla > Cervidae > Odocoileus > Odocoileus virginianus. Next base: position 4,147,368 of record NW_027224267.1, read on the forward strand.
GAGCTTGTTTATTATTTCTAAACATTCTTTAGTGGATCCCTGGGGTTTTTCCTGACCATCTAACCTCTGAACAGTTTTACTTTTTCCTTGCCAATCTGCATAGCTCTTATTTCTTCTTTCTGCATAACTCTCCTGGAAACTCTGGCTCAATGGTGAATAAAAATGTCCTTCCCTTGTTCCTCACTGGAGAGGAAGCTTTCGGTCACTCACCGCTAATCGTGATGTTCGCTCAGGGTTTTTCATAGACGTTCTTCACCAGGTTGAGGAAGTTTCCTCCTACTCCTAGTTTGTTGAATGTTCTTAAAAAAAAAAAAGTTTACTTGTCTGCACCGGGTCTTAGGTGCAGCACATGGCGTGTTTAGTCTTCCTTTGTTACTGCATGTGGGATCTTTAGTTGAGGCATGTGAACTCTCAGTTGCAGCATGTGGGATCTAGTTCCCTGACCAGGGATTGAACCTGAACGTCTTGCATTGGGAGTGCAGAGGATCAGCCACTGGGCCACTAGGGAAATTCCTATTGAGTGTTCTTATCATGAAGAATTGCCAGATTTTGTTAAGTGCTTTTTCTGCTTCTGTTGAGACAGTTGGGGCTTCCCTGGTAGCTCAGCTGGTAAAGAATGAGCCTGCAATTCAGGAGACCCCTGCATTCCTGAGTCAGATTTGATTCCTGAGTCAGAAGACCCCCTGGAGAGGGGACAGGCTGCCCACTCCAGTATTCTTGGGCCTCCTCGGTGGCTCAGATGGTAAAGAATCCGCCTACAGTGCAGGAGACCTGGGTTTGAACCCTGCATTGGGAAGATCTCCTGGAGGAGGGCATGGCAACCCACTCCAGTATTCTTGCCTGGAGAATCCCCATGGACAGAAGAGCCTGGCGGGCTACAGTCCATGGGGTCACAAAGAGTCAGACATGACTGACTAAGCACAGCACGTTGAGACAGTTGTTTGGTTTTGTACTTTATTAGATTTGTACTGTAGTGTTCAGTTGCTCAGTCGTGTCTGATTCTTTGCGACCCCATGGACATGCCAGGCTTCACTGTCCTTCACCATCTCCCAGAGCTTGCGCAAACACATGTTCATCAAGTCGGTGATGCCATCCAATCACCTCATACTCTGTCGTCCCCTTCTTCTCCCGCCTTCAGTCTTTCCCATCAGGGGCTTTTCCAATGAGTCGGTTCTTCGCATCAGGTGGCCAAAGTATTGGAGTTTCAGCTTCAGCATCAGTCCTTCCGATGAATATTCAGGACTGATTTCCTTTAGGATGGATTGGTTTGCTCTCCTTGCAGTCCAAGGAACTCTCAAGAGTCTTCTCCAACACCACAATTTAAAAGCATCAGTTTTTTGGCACTCAGCCTTCTTTATGGTCCAGCTCTCACATCTATACATGACTACTGAAAAAAACCACAGCTTTGACTTGAAGAACTTTGTCGGCAAAGTAATGTCTTTGCTTTTTAATATGCTGTCTAGGTTTGTTATAGCTTTTCTTCCAAGGAGCAAGTGTCTTTTAATTTCATGGCTGCAGTCACCATCTGCAGTGATTTTGGAGCCCAAGAAAATAAAATCTCTCACTGTTTCCATTGTTTCCCCATCTATTTGCCATGAAGTGATGGGACTGGATGCCATGATCTTCGTTTTTTGAATGTTGAGTTTTAAGCCAGATTTTTCACTCTCTCGCCTTCCTCGAGGCTCTTTCGTTCCTCTTTGCTTTCTGCCCTAAGAGTGGGGTCATCTGCATATCTGAGGTTATTGATATTTCTCCCGGCAATCTTGATTCCAGCTTGTGCTTTACCAGCCTGGCATTTTACGTGATATACTCTGCATAGAAGTTAAATAAGCAGGGTGATATAATGTATAACATGCTTTGAATTTTGCTTTTTGACTTTTTTTTGGCCCCAGTGCCAGCTTGCGAGATCTTAATTCCCCCACCAGGGGTTGAACCCAGGCCCTGGCAGTGAAAGTGCTGTCTTAAGAACTGAACCACCAAGGAATTTTCTGCATTCTTTGAATTTTGACTGTTAGATCAAGCTTGCATTCCTAGGTTAAATCCCACTAGGCGTGGTCTAGAATTCATTGTGTGTGGTGTTGGATTCAGCTTGCTGGTGTTTTGGTGAGCAACTTTCTGTCTACACTCATAAGGGATACTGGTCTGTAGTTTTCTTGTGAGGTCTTTGGTTTTGGTATCAAGGTAATGCTGGCCTTTCAGAATGAGTGCCTTCCTCTGGTTTTTGGCTGAGTTTGTGAAGGACTGGTGTTCATTTGGACCAACTCTTGAGGGTTGAGTTAGCTCAGTTGTAAGAGGAGCCAGTGGAAACACAGTGGACAGAGGCCTGAAGGTGGGAGTGTGGTGGACTTGAGTAACGCGTGCCCTGGGCCTGGCTGGTGCAGGCACAGCGGAGGCGGAGGGCAGGAGGAGAGGTCCACAGGGGCCGGATCCGGAAGGGCCGGTGGGATGGGAGCAGGTCCTGGTGTTTTAGAACTGAGCAGCGATGGGCACTGGGGGTGCGTTAGAGAATGTGCGGAGGGGAGGGTGATGGAGGAAAGAGAGACTGGAGGCCCAGAGGGGACTGAGGAGAGGAAGTGGTAGCACCCGGAGGTGGTGGAGGGGGGCACAGGCGGGGGGGGCTGGGAATGCTGTTGGGAGGGGTTGGCAAGGGCACTGTGAATGGGCATGGAGCGGAGGGAGGCTGCTGGGACAGGCCAGGGCTGGCTGCAGGGGTGAGGGGTCTGAGCGCTGGCCTGAGAAGGCAGCTGGGAACCAGGGGCGGGCAGCCAGGTGGGAGCAGGGCTGAAGCTAGACCTGCCCTCTGCTGCCCGTGGCCCATGTTGGTCAGCAGTAGGGGAGGCAGAATGGTGGGGAGGCCACCAAGGGCCTCTGCCAACCTAGGGGGTCTCCTGGGAGAGTGCCCACCGACTTCCAAGAAGGTGGGAGGTGCCCAGGACCAGACCCCTGACTCCTGCGGGGAATCCCGGGTCAGACCGCCGCGGCAGCCTTCCCCGGAGGGGGCACTCTCGCCCACCAGCCCCGCCTGAGCCGAGAGGCAGGGCGGTCCTCGCCCCGACTGACCAGAGCCCCTCAGGGTGGGGTCCGGGGAGAAGGAGGCATTTTCCCAAGGGCTCCGCCGCACGGAGCCGGGTGGGGCTGGGGTCCGGGCGGGGGCCTTCTAGCCGCGGGGCTGTGAAGCCGGCTGCCCGTTCGCCTCTGAGGCTTCCTGACTCCTCCGGCAGGCTCCCTCGGGCCTCTTCCTAGCTCCCATGCGCCTCCTCCTAGCGCCCGTGCGCCCCCTCGGGGCGGCCGGGGTAGAAACGGAGGCCCGGGTAGGGCCGCGCGAGGGGAGGGGCCGGGGCGGTCCGGTCCGGACTGGGGGCGTGTCTACCCGGCAGAGGGCGGGGCGAGGGGCGGGGCCGGGTGGAGCGGCCCGGCTGGGATCCGGGCGAGGGGCGGATCTGGGGGGGCGGGGCGACCCGGACTGGGGCGGGGCGTGGGCGGGGCGGCCCGGTTGGGCGCGGGGCAGGGGGCGCGGCGGCATGGCGGGCGCGGGGCTACGGCCGCGGGTTTGGGGCCGCCGGGAGGCTGGCGCCGGGGCCGGGGCGGCAGCCGGGGCGCGCGGCCCGGGGCCATGTCGGTGCGCACAGGGGAAGCGGGTGCGGGCTGCCCCCCCGAACCCAGCCGGGCCCGCCGCGTGGACATCGTGAGTACCGAGCGGGACCGAGCCGGCGCTTCCGGCGAGAACAAAGGCGGGCTGGCGGGCGGGGGCCGGCCCCTTGCAGGTCTGGGGGTTCTGGGTGGGGCGAGGGCCCGTCTGCTGCCGACACCTCCTGGGACGGACACCAGCGCGGGGCCTTCTTCTCCCTACGCCCGCGGTGCCCTGTCCTGGGCCGGCCGGTCGGGCTCGGGGGTGGCGCGCCTTTGTCGTAGCCTCCGCTGTTGGGGGACGCAGGCCAGAGGGCTGGCTTTGTGTGCAGGGGGAGCTGAAGGGGGCAGCCCACGGGACCTGGGCAGAGGCCGAGGCCGGGGCCCCACCGAGGATGAGGCGTCCGGGGAGGCGGGAGGCAGTGAACATTTGGTGGAGTGCGCTGGTTTGCCAAGAGCAGTGGTTTTCTCTGAATGCATGTGTGTCTGGGGATGGGGCAGCAGTTCCAGCAAGACTGGGCTTCTGGGTCTGACCCTGACTCCTCCAGCTCCACTGTGCACCCAGGAGGGACCAGGCGCCGGTGGGATGGGGGCAGGCACTGGAAAAAACAGCGCAGGGTGGGGGTGTAGTTCAGAGGGACCAGGAGTAGGGAGTGGACCAGAATGTGACTGGGCATTGAGGTGCCTCACAGAGAAGGACCCTCTGAATCTGGGATTTGAGGGACGAGTAGGAGTTCTCCAGGTGAAGAGGGTTAGCAGTCATTCCAGGTGGAGGCTGGAAGTGTGAGACTAAAGAGCCTGCGAGGTTTCTGGGAGAGTGCTTGGAACAGGAGGAAGAGGCTGTGGAGTGGGGTCCTGGAACGGAGGGTCTTGTGTTAACCCCCAGGCAGGCAGCCTGTCCCTGGTGTCTGCACTGTGTGGTCCCTGCCCGAGTGATGCCCCAGGCTGACGGGGTGGATCCCAGTCAACCCACCACATGGTTGTCATGGCCACAGTAGGCAATAGTGCGTCCCCATCCCTGGCTAAGACACGTCCCCTTCCCTTTGTATTGTAGCTTCATGGCGGCCGAAGAGATGCACTGGCCTGTCCCCATGAAGGCCATCGGTGCGCAGAACTTGCTCACCATGCCTGGGGGTGTGGCCAAGGCCGGCTACTTGCACAAGAAGGGCGGTACCCAGCTGCAGCTGCTCAAATGTGAGTCCCCTGGCTGGGGGAGGGGGGGCTTGAAGGGAGGCCCCAGGAATAGGGCTGAGCCCCCCTGGGCCTCTGTGGCCAGGCAACCCGCCTTCCTGAGCCTCTGCTTACTTCCTTGCCGTGGGCCCTCTGGAGTTTCCCTTCTGTCTCTGCCCTCTTGGGCCCTGACCTTGGCCTTTCTAGCCCGCAGGGCTGTGGGAGGGGCTGGGGTGGTGCAGCTGGGGGAGACAGGAGGGCATTGGGTGCATAGTGCTGACCAGCTGGCCAGGGAGCTTCAGCACGTGGTCAGGAGCTGTGGGCCCTTGTTTATCTGGTAGGTCTGGCTCCTGCATGGTGCCTTCACTGTATCAGGTTGGTGTTCACTGAGTCAGGCAGTCACTCCATCTGTAGTGAACCCATGTGCCAAGCTAACACCCATCTGGGTGCTGGGTCTCTGGAGAGCTTCATAAGACCTGGGCTCTGGTCCCTAGGAGAGCAGCCTGGGAGAGGCGGAGCCCCCAGGCCTGGCAGATGCCTGGCTTCGAGACACTGAAGGCCCAAGAGCATCAGGACCTTGTCCATCCCTCTGACCAGCCACGAGGTCCCGTGGGGTTGCTTGAGCTGTGCCCTCTGCCAGGGACTCCCTGACCCTGTGCTGCCTGGTTGAGGGGCCCAGGCTGACTGGTTTGGTGTCTCCCTTCTCCTCTTCTGAACCGGAGGCTCCAACGAGGGCCTGGAACTGAGCTGCTCCCGGGCCCAGGAGGGGCTGCTCAGGGACAGGGCTCTCACGATCACTACCTGGGGTCGGCTCCATGTTGGGGGGTGGCGCTCTTGTTGGCAGCATCTCTGGGCTTTTTTGCCCCCACCCTCACTCCACCACCCGGGGTGGAGGGCACCTCCCAGAAGCTGGGTAGCACCAGCAAGGTGGCTCTGGCCGCTGGCCCCACCTCTGCCCTTCCGGGAGCCCGCTTTAGTGCTTGTTGCTGGGCGCCACACAGCCCCCCGAATCTCCCCCTGCGCCCGGGGGACCTGCGTGCCCATCAGCCTGCTGCCCATTTAGACTCTGCCCTGGAGCCATCCTGGGCCTCTGGGCGTGGTCCCCAGAGTGGGGCCTGCCTGGCCGAGGCTCACCTGCCCTGCCCCGCCCGCCCCACCCGCAGGGCCTCTGCGCTTTGTGGTCATCCACAAACGTTGCATCTACTACTTCAAGAGCAGCACATCCGCCTCCCCGCAGGGCGCCTTCTCACTGAGCGGCTACAACCGGTAAGTGCCCTGCTGGCCGCCAGGGCTCCCCCCGGCTCCCACCAGGGCAGGTCCAGGCCTTCCTGTTCAAGACCCCAGTCCCTCCTCTCCTGAGAGCCAGCCCTCAGGCTTGGCCGAGGGCCTGGGGGCAAGGCGAGGGCCTCCACCAGGATCTGCTCTCCAGAGTCCCCCTCCAGCCCTCCTTCCTCCCCACCCCTCGCCCTTTCCCCCACTGCCGCCTCCTTCTGGCCGAGAGCCCAGCCTGCTGGCCCAGGCTGTGCGCTGGGGCTTTAATCAGCCACGAGCCTGCCCCCCAGGGCCTTTCTGGCTAATGGTCCGTTGGGATGGGGCGTGTTGGTTTGGGCGGGGCGGGGCGGGCCGGGCCCACCCTCAGCCTCTGGGACCTGCGCTGAGGCCTGTGCTTCCTGGCTCTAGGTCTTGGGGTCACACCACCCAGGCCCTGCAGCTCTGGTCCCCTGAGAAGGGCCTGGCCCTTCCTGCCTGGGAGAACCCGCGGGTCCCATGGTGTCAGTGACAGGACAGGGACCCCTGGCGAGTGACTCTGGGCCTTTGCGTACATCCTGCCTCCAGCCTAGTACCAGGTCTGAAAGCGGAGGACAGGAGAGGCTCCAGGACCCTGTGACTGCCAGCAGGCACGGGGGCGTGGAGCTCTGGGGTCTTCTGAAGAGGGATGTTTCTTTTCCACAGACACACTGCCCACAGCCTGGTGGGGGTGCAGCCCTGCCCCAGGGCATGGTCCACGCCCCCTGATGGCACCTGCCCGGGTGCCCAGCCTGACCTCATCCCCCTGGCAGATGTGATCGTTCCCTGAACCCCACGTCCCAGCTCTGGGAACAGCCACAGTCACTTCTCTGAAGTGCTCTGGGGCACGCTGCCTGGGACCAGGGGTGGGGCCGAGGCTGACCCGAGCCCCATGAGGGTCCCCAGCAGGCAGCCAGGGGTCAGGTGGGGCCCCAGGCATCCAAGTAAAGTCTTGCTGGGTGGGAGGGCAGCGAGAGTGGCGTGTCCTTGACTCGGGGCCCTGCACCACTGCTTCCTGAAAGCCCTCCCAGATCTGCACCGTCCCTCACCGCCCGCTCCTGCCCACACCCTTCCGTCTGCTGCAAGCACCCCGGCCTTCAGGCCGCAGCACAGGGGGGATGACCGTGTCCGTCAGGGCGTGGTGCTGGGTGCCAAGGCCTGTCCAGGGGTGGGTCCATGTTCAGGCAGTTCCTGTGGATGGGGAGCAGACGGTGACCACTGGCATTGACCTCAGGGTGATGCGGGCGGCTGAGGAGACGACGTCTAACAACGTCTTCCCCTTCAAGATCATCCACATCAGCAAGAAGCACCGCACGTGGTTCTTTTCTGCCTCCTCGGAGGATGAGCGCAAGGTGCCTGAGGGTCAAGGAACGGTTGCGGCCCCCATGCAGGCCCTGTGGGGCCCCCCGGGACGCGGGCAGCTGGGCGGGTGCTGCTCCTCTGTCTCCTGTCCTCGCGCCCAGAGCGTGGCACTGGCAGCCCTTGGCTCAGGGTGGCGGTCTCAGGAGGAACCCGGGTGGGCCGGCAGAGGGCCGCAGCCCCGGAAGAGCCGGCCTTGGGGGTTGATGCAGACCAGCCTGTGTGGGGAGGGGAGGGCAGGGCAGGCGAGGGTGGGTCCTGCCCGCTGAGGCCCTGGCTCACCTGCAGAGCTGGATGGCCTTGCTGCGCAAGGAGATCGGCCACTTCCAGGAGAAGAAGGAGCTGCCTCTAGACGCCAGGTGGGCAGGACCTGGGGGCAGGCAGGGTGTTCCTAGGGCCCCGGCTGGGATCCTGAGCCGGCCCCCAACCCCTGGGGGCTGGGCCCAGGGTCCCCTCGTCGAAGGCTGTTATCCGGGTGCCACCTGGGCTGTGTGTGTGCAGGGTGTGCCCCCGAGTGTGTAAGCCTGTGTGTGCGTGCGCCCTGTCAAGGGCGTCTGTGTGGGAGGTGACATGTGGTTTTACCTGTCCAGCCGGGAGGCCCGGTTTTGTAGCGGCTTAGTCCTGTGGGTCCCCAGCCCCCTTCTCAGGGGAGTGAGTCCCCAGGGCCCGTCCGAGTCTTGCTGACTGCATGGGGAGGGTGGCTCAGCAGACAGAGGGGCTCTCCAGGTGGGAGCATTTACCCGGTCCTTTCAGTGATGAGGATTCCGGTGGGCCCCTGCCTGAGCCCCCAGGGCAGGAGCGGGCGGGGACCTGGGCCCAGCCCTGAGGCCTGCCACCGGGCTGGGCAGGCAGGAGGTGGGCCTGTGGCGAGAACCACAGTGGGGCTGAGAAGGCAGTCGCCCCCCGCCCCAGTCTCCTGTTCTGTGTGTGTCCGCGTGTGTGAGTGCCCGGTCCTCACTGCCCGCCCCACTCTCAGCGACTCCAGCTCGGACACCGATAGCTTCTACGGCGCCATCGAGCGGCCGGTGGACATCAGCCTGTCTCCGCACCCCACAGACAGCGAAGGTGAGATGCGTCCCGTGGGCCCGGCCCGCGCCCCTCTACGGCTGGCTGCTGCCCAGGAGGGAGGCGTGGCTGACTGGCCTCCCTGCTCTGCCCCTTGGGTTTCCTCAGGCTGCCTGGGTGTCGTGGGTCCGGGGTCCCCATCCTGGCCTCTGCCCCCCTGAGCGGGTGGGGTTTGGAGGGCCCCGCCCAGCCACCTGGTCCCAGGCCGCCCCGGGCCTGACGCCCTGTCTGCCCCGCAGACTACGAGCATGATGACGAGGACGACTCGTACTTGGAGCCCGACTCCCCCGACCCCGGGAGGCCTGAGGGTAGGTCGGGCAGGCCTGCGGCCGGGGCAGCGCGTGGGGCGGGGAGCGGGGCCTCGGGACTGGGCAGAGCCCCCTCGCTGGGTGTGGCTGTCCTGGTGGGCTCTGGGTGGCCTCAGGCCTGACCATCTCCACCTCGGGCCTCAGTTTTCCTCCTTCCACTGGAGAATCAGACCAGGAGTGGCGGGCTCTGCTCTCCGACCTCCTCCAGTTAGCCTGGGTGGGAGAGGGGGGTTCAGGGATAAATTGGGGGGCCCTCCACTTAGCCAGGCCCTGGCTGAGCCGGGGACAGTAAGGCTAGCCCTCTGTGAGCACCTCTGGTGGCCATGTGGTCACTTACCGCCCCACCCGGCCCTACCTTCCAAAGCCAGGGCTGTGAGCTTGTACCCGCATCACCAGGAAGACAGGGAGGCCTGTGGGAGGGCCATGCCCCTGTCCTGCTCTATGCCTTGTCACTCCCCGCCCCTGCTGTCCGTCCCCACCTCTCCATCCCTTGCCTTCTGTCTCATTGCTCACTAGTCCTTCCCCCACCCCATTTTCCTTTCCCAGCCCCTCTTGTCCTTGTCACTTTCATTATCCCTGGGGACTTGGCCCAATTTTTCCACCACCGCCTACCTGTTCCTTGACCTCTTGTCCAGTGACCTAGATTTCTGCCTTCCTTCGTCCCCTCATGACCTCTTCTTGGCTCTTGTTGTTCAGTCTCTTAAGTCGTGTCTGACTCTTTGCAACCCCATGGACCACAGCACGCCAGGCTTCCCTGTCCATCACCAACTCCTGGAGCTTACCCAAACTCATGTCCATGGAGTCGGTGATGCCATCCAACCATCTCATCCTCTGTCGTCCCCTTCTTCTCCCGCCTTCAATCTTTCCCAGCATCAGGGTCTTTTCAAATGAGTCAGTTCTTCGCACCAGGTGGCCAAAGTATTGGAGCTTCAGCATCAGTCCTTCCAATGAATATTCAGGACTAATTTTCTTTAGGATGGACTGGTTGGATCTCCTTGCAGTTCAAGGGACTCTCAAGAGTCTTCCCCAACACCACAGTTTGAAAGCATCAAGTCCACTCAGCGTCCACTAAATGCTTTGTAGCAGCTTGAATGTGTCACGAGTAGACCCAACCTGTCTCCCCCCAGCCTGCTCCTGCCCTTTCGCTCGCCTGTTGGCAGGAGTCCCAGCTGCCCTCTGAGCCCAATCCTGGGAGGCTTCCCGGCCTCCTCTCTGTCTCTTGCCTCTCCCTCTGGGAACCTGGTGTGCATCTGGGCTTCGGGAAGTTTTGTCCAGGCTTTGGAGGGCGGCTGGGATGGGCCCAGTGGTGTGAGGCGGGTCAGACCCAGAAGGAAGGCCGCACGGGGAGTGTTGGGTGTGCGGGGCTGTGGGGCGGCCAGGCTGCGGGGCAGGGGCCCTGGCTGTCCGCCACCCGCAGAGAGGGTGCAGCTGCAGCCTCCAGCGGGGGACGCCTGCTTACCACGTGGCTCTTTTTGCTTTGCAGACGCCCTGATCCACCCACCGGCCTACCCCCCGCCCCCTGTGCCCACGCCCAGGAAGCCAGTCTTCTCTGAGGTGCCCCGCGCCCACTCCTTCACCTCCAAGGGTCCAGGCCCCTTGCTGCCACCCCCGCCCCCCAAACGCGGCCTCCCCGACGCCGGCCCGGCCCCCGAGGACTCCAGGCAGGAGCCTCTGGCCCTTCGGCGGGTAGAGCCCAGCCCCAGGGTGCCCGCCATCTCCCGGAGGATGAGCGACCCCCCACTGAACGTCCTGCCCCCCGGGCCCGGTCTCCGGAAAGCCCCTTGCTTCCCTGAGAACAGCAGCCCCAGCCTGGAGCCCAGGATCCCCATGCATGGGGTCAGCCCCACCAGCACAGCCATGGCTGCCTCCCGGAACTGTGACAAGCTCAAGTCCTTCCACCTGTCCCCCCGGGGGCCACCCGCCCCTGAGCCCCCGCCCGTGCCGGCCAACAAGCCCAAGTTCCTGAAGATGGTGGAAGAGGGCCCCCCAAGGGAGGCAGCCAGGCCTGGACCCTGTGTGCCCCCCGTGGCCCCCCGGCCGCCTCCGCTGAAGCTGCCCGTGCCCGAGGCTGTAGACCGGCCCCCCGTCCTGCCCCGGCCAGAGAAGCCAGCGCTCCCGCACCTCCAGTGAGTCTGCGGCCCGGGCCCCCCGGAATCCCCTCCCCAGCCCGTTGACCCTCTTGACCACTGGTGACCCTGTCTCCCTGCCCCCGGCTCTCAGCCCACATGGGTGCCAGGCGGCCCTGGCACAGGGAGGTCAGGGTCCTCGATCGCCTACCTGCTTAGGCTGACCGGCTGCCCCTTCACACCTGACCCTGGGGCTCGGGGGCGTCCCGCCTTACCCAGTGGGTGGTGAGCCTGGGGTCTGTGGCTGCTGCGGGGAGCAGTGGGCGAGGGGGGCTTTGGGGACACTGGCCTTCTGGAGCCCCTGTCGGTGGGGAGGGCCCCCCAGGATCAGGGGAGCGGCTGCAGGGCAGCTGGCCTTGCGGGGAGGCGTGGTGCTGAGCCTCTGTGGGCCAGCGGGCCCTCTGGGGCCACAAGCATCCTTCCCAGCACTGGCTCTGAAGCCACCAAGGCTGCCTTGAGCCCTTCCCAACTGGAAAGGCCCTGGAATGCCGGACCGCCCAACTCCCTCTGAGGCCTGCTCCAGACCCCGTGGGCTTCATTGCTGGGCAGTGCTGGGAAAGGCGTGTGTCATGGCATCTTCAGCACGTGGGACCCTCAATAGTGAAGGCTCTGGGGGCCACGGGGCGAGCCCCGAGCGGATGCTCCCGCCCGGTTCTTCCCGGGAGCCCTTGACCGTGTCTGGCTCCTCCCCAGGCTCTGCCAGCACTGTGCTGTCAGGACGTCCCTGGCGGTTTTGTCCTGTGAGGGGCTGCAGAGTCGCGGGCTGGGTCCCTGTATCAGGCTCTGGGCCTGGCCCTGAGTGCCACAGGGCCGCCTGGGCCACAGCCGATCATCCACAGCACAGCGGCACCCATAGCCTGGCAGCCCATCCCGGGCGCCTTACTGAATCCTCCCCGGAGCCCTGCCTTAGGAGCACGTGGTCACGCGCAAGGGCGTGTCTCTTTGGCCTGGGCTGTTGGCGTTGTCCTCGGTTGCTGTTGGGGGAGCATGGCTTGGCTGAGGCCACAGGGCTGGTCCGTAGCAAGGAGACTGCCCTTAGACTGGGGCCTTTTCCGCAGCATCCAGACCCCAGGATGACCCAGGCCAGGGATCCCAGCTCAGGCTTCCTAGCCTCAGGCTATTCCTGCCGCCCCAGGGTGGTCAGCATGGACCCCGGCTCCTGGAGCTCCACAGTCACGAGCCTTTGACGGCCGCCAGGGCTTCAGGCCCCAGACCTCCTGGGTTCCAAGGCTCAGTGTGGTCGCCCGGAGGGCGAGGGGGTGTCACCGAGGGGAGCGGGGCTTTGTTCCCCGTCTGATGGACCACGGCTTCCCTTTTCTTGTCCCTCTCCCAGGCGATCACCCCCTGACGGGCAGAGTTTCAGGAGCTTCTCCTTTGAAAAACCCCGGAAAGCCGTGCAGAGTGACACGTCGCAGGCGGACGCTGGCGGGGAGGGCTCCGACGATGACTATGAGAAGGCAAGGCTGGGGGGCGGTGCCCACATCTCAGCCGCTGAGGGGGCTGTGGAGGGTGGTGGCGGGCTGTCGGAAAGCTGGGGGCCCTGGGGCTGGAGGGTCGAACCCGGTACAAAGGCCTGGCTCCCAGCACAGGCTGGCAGCCAGCGGGGCGGAGGGACCCCAGCCCTGGTCCCGGGCCACGACCCTAACCCTGACCCTTGACCCTGACCACTCAGGTGCCACTGCCCAGCTCAGTCTTCATCAACACCACCGAGTCCTGCGAGGTGGAAAGGTCGGTGTGCCGTCTGCCTTTCTCCACGGCCTTGTTTGGGCAAACCCGAGGTTCTCTGCCCCCCGCCCGGGCTCTGTGCGTCTGCCCCTGTGGCCCCCGGTGCTCAGAATGGGGGAGGTGGGTGGGGTCGGAGGGTCCCCGAAAGCTGCCCACGGCCGGCTCCCCTCCACGAAGCCGTGTTGTTGTAGGCTCTTCAAGACCACGAGCCCCCGGGGGGCACCCCAGGATGGTCTCTACTGCATCCGGAACTCCTCCACCAAGTCGGGGAAGGTAGGCACCGAGGGAGGTGGGCCCGGGGGTCTCGTCAGCATCGGCAGTGATGCCCACCCCGCAGCACGGGCAGGAGGCAAGAAGGAAAGGGTGGCGTTCCTGTTCCTGCAACTTGAGGGGGGCTTCTTGGGGGCGGTGAGCCTGGTAGGACGTCCGCTGGCTCTGCCCAGGGCCCTCCAAGGGTGACTCGTGTGACCTCACTGGGCCTCAGTTGCCCCATGACTATCAGGGGTGGTCCCAGCGTGGACCAGACACATGCTGCTGTTGCTCACGTCTCACCCGACTCTGAGGGCGGGATCCCTGGGCGCTGCTGTCCGTGTGCAGGGCCGCCCTCCCCCACGGACCCAGCCTTGACTCTGCTGCCCACCGACTCGGTCTCTGAGGGGCCGCTCGGGGTCTGAGGGTCATCGTCTTCCCAAGGTGAGCAAGCCCTGTGCTGCCTGCTTCTCTGCCTGCAGGTTCTGGTCGTGTGGGATGAGACCTCCAGCAAAGTGAGGAACTACCGCATCTTTGAGAAGGTGAGCGGCCTTTAAGGGGCCTCGCGGAAGGCCCCAGGCAGGAGGGGAAGCCTGCCTTGGAGCCTGGCTGGGGTCCCGGGAGTCTCCCTGGTGGAGCACAGGCAGTGGGCACTCAGGCCCGCGATCTCCAAACACCCCTCCTCCTTCCCCCTCCCCTCCCCCATTCCCGGCCCAGCTGTGTCCCCCCATGGACCCCAGAGGAGATGGGGTGACCCGCCCCCAACCCTCAACTTATCTGCAGACCTCGCTGGCACCCCCTGAGCGGGCGTTACTGCCGAGCACCCCACACAGGGCGGGCAAGCTGGCCAGCCCCCCGACACTGCCCCCCTCCCCCCGCAGGACTCGAAGTTCTACCTGGAGGGTGAGGTCCTGTTTGTGAGCGTGGGCAGCCTGGTGGAACACTACCACACCCACGTGCTGCCCGGCCACCAGAGCCTGCTGCTGCAGCACCCGTACGGCTATGCCAGGCCCAGGTGACACCTGCGCGCCTCGCTACTGGGCAGAGGCGACCCCGGGGGCCCCGGCCCCAGGCCGCGCAGGAGGACGCTGGCCAACGTTGGGGGCTGAGCAGAGCCGGCGGCGAGCTCGGACCTGGGGCCTCCCCAGCGGACATCTCAGAGGAATCTCAAGGCCAGGCCCCGCCCAGCAGGCTGGGTCCCGGGGCGGGCCGGGCCCTGGGCCCCAGAGGATGAGGTGGGGTTCTCCCATCTCACCCTGCCCACTGCCCAGGGGCCCAGGACTGAGCCTGGGCTGGACTTCACGGACAGGAATGGAGGTTCCCCCAGCACACACACCCTGCACTGGGCTGGGAGCTTGGCAGGGCTGGCGTGTTTGGGGTGGGGAGGCAGGGGCTGGACCCCCCAGGAACGTTACAACACAGGCTCTGTGAGGGGCCGGTGCTGAGCAATAAAGCACAGATGACCTTTGCACCGTGGCCAGGGCTAACTGAGTACCCACTCCAGGGTCCAAGCAGTGACCTCGCCAGGTCAGCTCGCCCTAAATGGTGGTCTTGTCTTCTAGACCACAGGTCGCTAAATGGCTTGATCTTGGGTGCACAGCTGGTCACAGGACAGGACCCCAGAGTCGGACGGTCTGGGTTCAAAGCCTGTACATGAAGGACCAGATTCTGCTGCCGCGAGTCCAGTCCAGGGCAGGCTGAAGGCCCCGCACATCTCTAGTTGGGTCATTGGCTGGATTAACCAGCAGCTGGGACACAGCCAGGTGGGAGGCTCTCCCAGCGTCCACTGTCCGCAGCAGTAGGGTCTGCAGGGGCTGGGAGCTTGGAACCCAGCTGAGGGTTCCAGGAAGGCTTCCTGGAGGAAGTGATGGCTACAGCACTAGGGGAAGAGTGGGCCCCGTGTCGGCCAAGGATAGATGGGGACGATGGAACTAGATGCCCAGATGCTCCGGTCCGTACACATGCCCAGCCCTGAGTACCTCCGTGCTTCCTCCAGCAGGCTGGTCTCCCTGGCATGACCATCCAGGGGTGATTTTTTTTTTTTTGCATAAAAACAAGCTCAACTGGTGTCGGGGCTGCCAGGGAACCTAGGGCCATTTGATCCTCTGCATTGCCCTCTTTTGCTAGGAAAGAGGAATTTGTTGTGTAAAACCTAGGCCACGAGAGCACTTGTGCCCACTGGCACTGATTAAAGGCCCCAGGAGAAGGCCACTCGGGCGTCCCTGCCTCTGCCCTGGGGCACGTCCTGTGGGAGGTGGTGGAGAGGGGAGAGGGGAGGGGGGGCCGGGCAGGGGCGTCGGCTCTCTGATGGGGAAGACGACGGCCGTCTGCTTCCAGAAATGGGGTGTCCAGCTCTGCAGATGTTTCCACTTCAGCCCCCAGGGATGGGGGTCACCGGGGTCACCCCCACTCTGGGGGTCTGGGGTTTGGGAGTCCTGGTGTTCCTCCTGCAGCATCTACGGGGAATGAACAGTTTGCCCTCCTTCACCCGCTCTGCCCTGAACCCCTGGAGGCACACCGTTCCTGTGTGGCTGCCGCTTCAAGTGGGGCCTGGGGTCAGACGCAGTTTCCAGCCAGGCTTGGGGTCTGCTGTGCTGGGGACCGCCGCAGAACGCTACTGCCTTTAGCTGGCATGCAGCTGCTTGGGAGCCAGCTCGTGTTAGAAGACCCCGAGCTGGAAGTTGTGGGGGTTCTGGCATCCAGAGCCAGGTGACAGGTCCTTCCGGCCGCCTGGACAGATGGGGTCTGTTGCTGCCGGAGGCCCAGCACAGGGCCTGCCGGGACAGCTGCCCACCTCTGTGGACCATGCAAGCTCAGGGCCTCGGTTGCTAGAGTGTGTGGGCTGGAGGCAGTGGATGGGGCACCAGATGTGATCCTCTGATGTGGAGGCGGGGAGGCGGGGGTCCCCGACCTGCCAGAATGTTCTGTTCCCCCCGTTGGCTGGAGGGTGGTTAGCACCGAGCACTTCCTGTACTCGAGGCGCCAAGCTGCAGACTTGACTTAAGCCGCCGCTCCTCCAGCTGCAGGCAGACCGTTTCACAGGTGAGAAAACCGAGCCGTGGAGCGGCCTGGGCTTGCGTCCCAGCCACGTGATCTGTCCTTTGCCGTTGAGCCCAGACCCTGGCGTCTGCCCAGCGGCCTCGGACAGGCATTGTGGGGTGTTTGGTTAACCTGCACCCCCAGGGTTCCAGACCTGCCTTCACCCAGCAAGGGGCCCACAGCTGGGGGGTGGCAGAGGACAAGACCGACCCACCTCGCTTCTCTGTCCTCCCAGCCCTAGTCTGTGGGTAGACCCGCCG
Organism: Odocoileus virginianus; assembly: GCF_023699985.2. Classification (NCBI taxonomy): domain Eukaryota; kingdom Metazoa; phylum Chordata; class Mammalia; order Artiodactyla; family Cervidae; genus Odocoileus; species Odocoileus virginianus. The sequence goes on from NW_027224267.1 coordinate 4,163,583, forward strand.
GGAGGCCCACCCGAGGGGCCATGCTGCCCCTCACCTTACAGACAGGGAAGCTGAGGCTCACAGAGGCTTTGCTGACCTGCCCAGCCTGGTTGAGTCCAGAGGCGGTTCAGTCCCTGCCGTTGGGAAGAGGCCCCAGCTGCTTTGAGAGCTCCTCCAAGCCAAGCACTGAGCCTGGTTTTACTCTTCCTGCGGTTGATCAGAAAGAGTGCAGAAAGCCCCTGTAACTTGTTAATAGTGATTTTTTATTGCAAAAATGTGCTTTTAGAACCAGAAGAGACCTGACGAAACCAATCGGGGTTGCTCCCTGCCCCCACCCCAACCCTGGGTCACATGGCGTGGACGACCCCTGCTGGCCTGGGGCAGGCGGGTGGGTGGGGGGGATGGGGAGGGGGCTTCCAGCAGCCCCCTGCTGAGCCTCAGGGGCCTCGGGCCTGGGGCCAAGGGGCTTCTTGTCCAGCTGGGCAGCACTGGGCTGGCCTCTGGAGGGGATGGCAGAGCCACGCAGGGAACATCAGGAGAGGGAGCTGGCAATGGACAAACCTGCCTCCCTAGAGGAAGGGCAGTGAGGGGAGGACCGCAACCCACCTCTGGCTATGACCTGGCAGCAGGGAGCCCCTGGCCGGGCAGCCTGCACACACATTAGGCTCCCTGTCAGGGCCCTGGAAGTGGCTGCTGGGGGCCAGGCTACCAGCACTCTCTGGGGAGGGAGAGTCACGGGGCACAGAGCAGCCCTGACCCATCTGCCGCCCTCAGAAACCTCAGAGGCTGCCTGATGGCTGCCCCTGCGTCACTGTCCAGCTGCATCCTGGCCACACCCTGAGCTCCTCAGAGCGGAGGCACCTCCTTTTCCCTTTCATTTCCTGTGGAATAAAACGCATTCAGAAAAGAGAACACACAGATGTACAGCATAGCATTGCTTTGAAGCGGACCAGCGCCCCCCCTCCGCGCCCCGTGCCCCACCCAGCTCAGCGCCACCCCTGCCCTGTCTCCCCCGGCTGTGGGGGCTCCTGCTTTACTGTGAAGCCTGCATCTGTCTCCGTGCTTTCCTGTTTGTGCACCTACATGAGTGGAGTCATACCCATGCAAGCTTTGGCATCTGTCTTCTGCCTGTCATGTCTTCAGGTTTATCCAGGTTTCTATGCGTAGCTGTAGTTTCTTGCAGAAAACTGTTCTGTTGATGGTGTAGTAGTTCATGGATCCGTTTTACTGTGGATGGACGTTTAGTTTGCAGTTTGGGACAATCACAGTGCTGCTAGCAACAGTCTTAACTGTTTCTGACCCATGTGTGCACGAGTTTCTCTGGGGTGTGTACTCAGGACTCTTGAGTTCTAGGGCATCAGGGCCTTCCACTGTTTCCCAAGAATTCTGCAGTAAAAGATCTCCTGTGGTTCCACATTCCTTGTTAATACTTGGATTGTCAGACTTTTCTCCATCTTTGCCAAGCTGGTGGGTGTATAATTATGGCTTTAATTTGCATTTAGCTAGTTATTACCGGACTTCCCTGGTGGCTCAGATGGTAAAGCATCTGCCTACAATGTGGGAGACCTGGGTTCAATCCCTGGGTCAGGAAGATCTGGAGAAGGAATGGCAACCCACTCCAGTATTCTTGCCTGGAAAAATCCCATGGACGGAGGAGACTGGTAGGCTACAGTCCATGGGGTCGCAAAGAGTCTGATATGACTTAGTGACTAAACAGTTACTAATGAGGCTGAGCACATTTTCACATATTTATTAGCCATGTTGATTTTGTCTCCTGTGAAGTGTCTGTTCAACTCTTCTGCCCATTTTCCTGTGTTTGTCTTTTTCTATTAATCTAAGAATTCTTTATATAGTCTTGAGACTGTCAGTAACATGTATCATGTATATCTTTCCAACTCGATAATTGTTCTTTGGACGTAGCACGGGGTAAGGATTCACTTTCATACCTCCCCACGGAGGGTGACCCCACCTGTCCCTGCATTGTCTATGTATATAATCAGCCCCTTCCCTAGGCATCTGCAAAGCCACTTGCCATCTATCCATACACGTGTAGGTCTGTGACTGGACTCTGTTCTCTTCCATTTGTCTGTTTCTATGCCAATACCAAGCTATCTTAATCACTGTTGTTTAGTTAGTTCTGATGGGCTTCCTTGGTGGCTCATTGGTAAAGAAGCTGTCTGCCAGTGTGGGGGACGCGGGTTTGATCCCTGGGTCCAGAAGATCCCCTGGAGAAGAAAATGGCGACTCACTGTAGTATTCTTGCCTGGGAAATCCCATTGACAGAGACTAGTGGGCTAGAGGTTATGGGGTCACAAGAATCAGACACAGCTTATCGACTAAACAACAACAATTAGTCGTCATATCTGGTAAAGTAAGTCCATATTTTTCTTTGAATGTGTCTCGGCTCTTCTGGCTCTTAGTGATTTCCGTGTAAGTTTTAAAATCATTTAGTCAGTTCCATTAATGACAACTCAGTTGGTATTTTGACCAGGAGTTCATTGCAGCTATTAATCAACTGGTGGAAATTTGAAATCACTGATTATTCTGATTCATGAACGTGGGTCTCTCTCTCTTCATTTGGGTCTGTCTTTAAGGTTTACCGATAGGATTTTTATAATTTTGTCCTTTACGGTCTTGCTCAGCTTTCGCTAGGTTTCATTCATAGGTGTTTCGTATTCCCTTTATCGTATATGGTTTTAACTTTTTTGTCATGTAATGGTAGCATATAGGACACATTTTGTCTTTTAACTGCAGCAATTTGTCCATTTGTGTTTAATGTAATTAAATCTGTTGTCATATTTTTCCATCTGTGCTGGTGTTTTTCTCTTATTTTTTCTTGTTTTTGGATTGAGCAACCTTTTTTCTTTTTTTTTTTTTAGCATGCCGCTTTCCCTCTTCTAGTTTGAAAGTTATACAGTCTATTTCTATTCTTAACTAAGTTTAGAGCAGTCAGTGCTTTTACTGTCCTGCACAACACAAGGAGTTCAGGTGACTTTTTTGGTTGTACTCTGTGGCATGCAAGATGTTAGTTCCCTGACCGGGGATCGAACTCATGTTGCCTACAGTGGTCGCATGGAGTACTAACCACTGGGGATGCCGGAGAGCTGCTTTCAGGTGGCTGAATTTTATTCATCTCATCGTTTGATATTGATATTCATTGTTGTTTGTGTCTAATTTTGTATTGTTGGGTTTGTTTTTTTTTTGTTTTGTTTTTAAGCTCCTACATAGAGGTTTCCCTGATACCTCAGTTGGTAAAGAATCCACCTGCAATGCAGGAGACCCTGGTTCGATTCCTGGGTGGGGAAGATCTGCTGGAGAAGGGATAGACTACCCACTCCAGTATTCTTGGGCTTCCTTTGTGGCTCAGCTGGTAAAGAATCTGCCTGCAATGTGGGAGACCTGGGTTTGATCCCTGGGTTGGGAAGATCTCCTGAAGAAGGGAAAGGCTACCCATTCCAGTATTCTGGCCTGGAGAATTCCATGGACTGTATAGTCCATGGGGTTGCAAAGAGCTGGACATGACTGAGCAACTTTCACTCCCAAGACAGTATCACTCAGAAGATACACAACACCTCCCTTAATTTATTTTTTTTGGAAAAGGAAAGTGTACTTTAATAGCATTTAAACTTTTTATGATGATAAAATTTACATAAGTTTACCATTTTAACCATTTAAAGCATACAGTTCTGAGGCATTAAGTACATTCACATTGTTGTGAATCGTCACCACCATCCATCCACTGAACTCTTCATCCTGTAAGACTGAAACTCTGTATCTATTAAATAGGAACTCCCCATTTCCCCCTCCTCCAGCCTCTGGCAACACTGTCTGCTTTCTGTCTTATAAATTTGACTACTTAAGTCCTGCACTCCAGTATTCTGGCCTAGAGAATTCCATGGACTGTATACTCCATGGGGTGGCAGAGTTGGACATGACTGAACGACTTTCACTGGCCACTGGCAGGGCCCTCATGCGAATGGAATCATAATTTGTGTTTTTGTGACTGACTTGTTTCACTTAGCATTATGTCTTTTAAGATTCATCCATATCATAGCCTATGGCAAAATTTCCTTCTTTTTAAGGCTGAATATTATTCCATTGTATGGACAGACCACATTTTGTTTATCAATCTTTTTTTTTTTTATCAATCTTTCAAAGACATTTGAGTTGCTTCCTCCTTTTGTATATGGTTAATAATGCTGCTATGAACATGGATGTGCAAATGTTAGTCTCATATATACCATGAAGTGGAATTGCTATGGTATATGGTAATTCTTTAACTTTTTCGAGAACCACCACACCATTTCCCCCGCTGATTGCACCATTTTACATTTCCACCAGCAATGGACAAGCGTTTCAATTTCTCTACTCCTTGTCAACACTTATTTTCTTTTTTAAAAATAAAATGGCAATCCTAATGGATGTTAAATGGTATCTCATGGTGGTTTTGATTTGCAATTTTTTAATCCTTAGTGATGTTGAGTATCTTTTCATGTGCTCATTGGCCATCTATATATCTTTGGAGAAATGTCTATTCAAGTCCTTTGCCCATTCCTTAACTGGGTTGTATACTTTTTTGGTGTTAACGTGTAGATAAAGGGTTTCTTATATGCAGTTTTCTTAAGATTGGGTTCTTCAGAAGCAAAACTCTGAAGAGGAATCTTGTACAAGTGATTTATTGGGGAATGTTCTCAGGATAAGCTGAATGGGGGAATTAGGATAGTACAAAGGGAAAGAGGTGGTTCAGCTGGAGACTAGCTTTAACCTGGCCCTAAGGGGATCTCTGGAGTATGACTGTCCTACATAGTTGGTTTTGCTTTGAAGGGACCAGCCTCTTGTACCCCAGTTACAACTGGTCAGCCAGTTACTGTCCAGGTAGGAGTCCTGGGCAAGGCAGCACTCTGGAGAAAGGGGGTCCGTGGCAATTAGCAGCTCACACTCACAGCACCTGGAGAGTGGACCACTTGTAGCACCCACCCAGAATAGGGAAGTGGGCTGGACACCAATGGCAACACCCCTTGTCCACCCTTTGAAGGGCTCAGATCCACTTAATGTTTCTCATATTAAGTTCAGTCCATTGAGACACAGACTCTTCAGTGTTTTCACTGGTCCAAGTACCTGGGAGAACTTACGGAAGATGGATAGAGGGATAAACTGTGGCCCCCACTGCTGCAGTTGGCTTCAAAGCCACACTGATACCCAACACCTCCCCTTTCCACCACCCATTCCAGAGTGTTCTCAACTCGCCCTCTGGCTTTGGGAGTCTGAGTCCCTGTGCTTATCAGGCCATGCTGCCGAGTCTCACGTTATATTTTGCACCTTTGTTTGACCTGGGTCTTTTTTGTATCTTCCCTGTCACTACTTAACATGCTCAGTGGTCTTCTACTCCCCTCCTCCCTTCAGCAAGCCCCCACTGACATCTCCTGTGGGCCAGGCCTTTTTGTTGGGTGAAAGGGAAACAAAGTGAGTGATGTACAATTTTGAGTCTTGTCTTGAGAAAAGTCCGCACCCAGGAGATCAGAGGTCGGTGTCTCTTGTCCATGGAGAGTGTCCCTGACCCTTCAGCAGACCAGGCCAACGAGGAGCCTGCTGGGAGGGCAGGCCTGGATCCCACACTGTTCCTTCACTGCTCAGCTCTGGGCCTCAATTTTCTGTGGGTATAAAGGGAGCTGGCTCATATGCCTCTTGCGTCTTTGGGGACTCAGATGAGACCAACAGGAGGGACAGTTTGGGGAGGCGCCTCCAGGTCACTGGCAGATGGCCTGGTCTCACCGATGCCCTGGTTCTGCTAAGGTCCCTGGTGCTCTCGCTCATCCAGCATCAGGACACCAGGCTCCGGGCATCAGGCAGCGGCCGCGTAGACAGAGCCTTATCAGGATCCACAGGCCTCGCTGTCTTGGCCCCACCCTGGCTGCCAGCCCGGCCCCAAACTCTGGGCACAGGGCACAGACTGGACACAGGGGCAGAGTCCGTCCGCTGGAAGAATGGGCGAGTCGGGCCGGGAGAGGCCTGAGGCCTCAGGCCGAGAAGGGCCTGGAACGGACCCCTTGGAGCGCGCTCATGCGCGTCCTGCGAACCTGCCCTCCAAGAGCCTGACCAACGACGATGAATGAGGCTTCCAAGAGCCCGATCAACGACAATGAATGAGTGGCCGAGCGGCTTCGGGTGAGCGGGCGCCGCCGGCACGCCGGCCTGACCGGTTTCAGCGAAGAGGCTTGTGAGTCTGCGAGCGGTCATCCCTACGCGCTGGACCCCGCCCAGTCCGCAGGACCCGGGGCCGGGTGGCAGAAGTTCGACTCTGCCTCCAAGCGGCAACCCCGCCCGCTCAGGCCCCGCCCCTCGCCACCTCGGTCCCGCCCCGCGGCGCCCCGCCCGCGCCCAGCCAATAGCAGCACGGGTTGCTGGGAGGTGCGGCAAGGGCTGGGCCTATGGGGTGGCGCGTTGTTGGGCTGCGGCGCCGCAGGCCGCACCCAGCTCGGGCGTCTGGGGCTGTGAGGAGGGCTGAGGGGGCGGGAGGCCGGGCGGGCCGGGGCTGCGGGCCGGAGTTCGCGCGGCGGACAGGGGGCGGAGCCGGAGCCGGAGTCGCCGGAGCGGACGGGAGGCTGTCGCACTGGGACCTGGGAGCCTTCGCGTGCCCGCCATTCGCCTCTGAGGTGAGGCTGGTGCCCAGCGCGGCGGCGGGCTCGGGGCTGCAGGCCGAGGAGCGGGCCTTGGGCTGCGGCACGGAGGGCGGGGGCCGCCATGGGAGGGGTCCCCGCCTTTCGGCCGTCGGCCTTGAAGGGCGGAGGCGGGGGGTGGGGTGGCTATACCGTGCAGACCCTTGGCCCCAGGGCCTGGTCTGTGGAGACGGCTGGACAGCTTGTTGGTGGGCTGGGTGGTGGGCTTCGGGGGTCCCTGTGGAGAAGGAGGGCGCGGGCCGGACGGTGCGTCGGCGCGGTGGTCGCGGCGACCCGGCCCTTGGTCCCGCGGTGCCAAGGGCTCCAGGGTTCGTGCACAGACGCAGACATTCGGGGGCATCCGGATCCCGTCCCCCGTCTGCGCTTTTTTTCCTTTTTTTCTTTTTAAAGAAAACGACAGCTTCTGCCAAAAGAGAAGCCACATCTGCCTGCGGACGGTAATAGGGCTGTCCTGCAGCTTGATCAGGGAAGGGGCTGTTGCTCATCCTCGCCCTCTGTTTCCTTTCTTTTTCGTCTCGGGGAGTGTTAGAGGGTCTCTTGCCGTTTAACCGTTTTATCTTTGGTCGCGTAATTCATGGTCAGGAGATTTCGTAAGCTTTGGCGTTCGCTTCATGCATTCTTACCTTAAAATAGTATTTTTTTTGTTGTTAACCTGGAGCTGCTAGCAGTGGTGTGACCATATGATTTTATGCCTAAATGACAGAAAGCAATTTGTCATATCCGCACGGGCCGAAAACATAGCTGAGCGTTGTATGCAATGCTCGTAAGTTGTTACAGAAGGATTTTTTTCTTTCCGGGTGAAAAATTGGTTACATCTTAATGAGGATAGGAAATAAGCTGTTGAAAGGTCCACTCGGTCTTCTTTGCTTAAACACATCAGTGAAGGCGCCCGGTGAAACCCAGCTGGAGTCGACGAGCACCAGAGAGGGAAGGGCACCCCAGGCAAAGATGAATTGTATGAGGGTGGGATTGTACAGTTGGGGTCTTTAGTTAACGGACAAGTGCCAGCCCACGTGTAAATTACTTATTTAAATCCAGAATCTTGGTATTCTGATAGTGGGTTACACTAGAATGGTAAAGTTGTTTTCTAAGGAAGTGAATGGTTTTGGCAGTCCCAGCTGCTTTTCAGAGTTTTGATGTGGTTTACAGCAGGACAAATGGTATGATTTGTTTTACTGCTTGTGTGGTTTCAGTTACAAAGGCTCACTGAAAGACGTGAATCTAAATTCTACCCAGTCTTCAAAAGGTGGGATAGTTTCCTCTCTAAAATATGATTTATACAGCTAGCCATTTTCTCCTTTAACTCTTTGATGTTGTCTGATATTGGTAAGGTTTTGTTTGGTATTCAGTTGTTATTGATTTTGGTATAAAAGGTGTTTCTTTAGATGATTATTAGTTTTTAGGTCTTTCAAGTTGTCCTTATATTGCATCAGTAAATACTGAAGTGCTTTAAAAGATATTTAAAAAAAATAATCAGATATCCAGCCAGTTTAAAATTTTCTTGGTTGTCATAATTTTTAACAGTTTGACAGCTAATATAAAAAAGACTTATTATGTGAAACTTAGAGGTTAAATTGGACTTATTTATTTTGACATGTTGAATTCTTCCCACCACGTGTAGAGAGACTAGTATAATAAACCTCTCTTTACCCTCATCTAGCTTCAGTAGTTATTTACTCATGGCTAGTTTTGCTTTACCTGTATCTTCATACCCAAGATGTCATATGATTTTAGCTGTTAAATATTTCTGTATGTATATTTTCTTGATTTTAACAGTTTGAATCAGGATCCAAATGCATACATTGTGAAATGTTTTAATCTATAGGTTCCTCCTCCATCTTTTGTTGTCGCTTGTAATTTATTTGTTGGTTTGTCCTGTGGAGTTACTCACAGTCTGGATTTTATTCTGTTTTGTAGTTTATCTACAAAACAGTATTTGCTGTAAATGTAATGTAATTTAGTTAGAACTAAAGGCATTATCACATTCAAGGTTGATTTATTTTTAGCAAGACTTCATAGGTTAGTAGGCAGATAAGGATTAGTAGTCTTTTAAATTGAAGTATAGATGATTTATAGTGTTTCAGGTATATAGCATGTGTATAGATACATTTTCTTTTCAACTTCTTTCCATTGTAGTTATTAAAAGATATTGAATATAGTTCCTTGTGCTATATAGTAGGTACTTTTAAGTCTATTTTTTATATAGTAGTGTGTATCTGTTAATCCCAAATCCCAATTTATTCTGCTCCCTCTTTCCCCTTTGATAGTCATAAATTTGTTTACTTAGTCTGAGTCTGTTTCTGTTTTGTAAGTAAGTTCATTTGTATAATTTTTTAGATTCCGCTGAAGTGATATCATATGATGTCTTTCCTTGTCTTGCTGCACTTATTATGATAATCTTTAGGTCAATCAATGTTGCTGCAAGTAGTCTTCATGTTTGGATCCCTTGATGCTCAGTGTTAAGAGTCATTCTTTCATTAGGTATTAAAAATGTTGATATTTTAATTATATAACTTCATCATTTATTAGCTGGAATATTTCTGTAAAGAGCAATTTCCCTTCCTTCATGATTTGGTTACCTTGAATTGTAACTCTCATAGGAAAGGCAGGATAAATGGTTAATCCTGCTACATTTTATATTAGTTTTCAAAATAATGAGTTGGCATTCTCCAAAAGTGGCCAGTGAGTTGTGTATATGTATTTGTGTCATTGTGAACTCATGGATTTAAACGTATTTATATGGTTCAGTTCATCGTAGATCCTTATTGAGACTCAAATTGTTCCATCATTGTGTAATAGAAATCTGTTCAAATTGGCTCCTAAATCCTTTAGACACAAGTCTTTGATTGCTCTTTTTTCTGGTATGACAAACCACACCAGGCTCATCTTGTACATTTTTTGTCCCAGCCCTGGAATCATCATTTCTCCAAGGAGCCTTGATTTTTTTTAATGAAAAAATAATATTTAGTAATTAACAATCTGTGCCCTGGAGTTGTTTATTGCTGCTGAGTTGATCATTGTTTCTAGGTCTTTTCAGTGCACCCATGGTGGATTACTGACACTTTTAGTTGTAAAGTGAGATGACAGAATTCTGTTTAACCTTTTTAATCTTGCATGTGTCTCTTTTTTCTTCTAAGACAAACATCTTGACTCTAATTACTCATTGTTTTATCCTACACTGTATATCAGTATCAGAAGAATAATATGAACACTAGTACCAACTAATAAAAGGTGTTTAAGAGGTCTTTTTTGTATCCTTATTTGGAATATGTAGTCAAATTATTGTGTTTTAAAGTCACTTGGAATAGTTACTGCATGATTTTGCTACTATTGGATGTTTAGTGTTCTTTTTTTTATTTTGTTTTCAATGTTTAGGGATTGCTTTTTGTTTTTTTTCAAATTGAAATATCATGTAAGTTACAGGTATACAGTGTAGTGATAAATAACTTTTAAAGGTTATACTCCATTTATAGTTACTATAAAATACTGGCTAAGAAATTGCTTTTTGTCTTGTTTTGAGGTTCCATGTTTAAGTGGGATCATGTGGTATTTGTCTTTCTGTCTGACCTAATTTTATTTATAGTATTCTCAAGGTTTATGTATATTATAGAAAGTATCAGAATTTTCTTTCTTTTTAAGGCTGAATAACATTCCATTGTATGTATATACCACACTTTGTTTATTCATTCATCCCTCTGCAAATATTTGGTTTGCTTCCACATTTCAGCAATTGTGAATACCTCCTTGAGACCCTACTTTCGGTTCTTTGCGTTATGTACTCAGGAGTGGCATTGCTGGATCAGATGGTAGTTCTGTTTAAAACATCTTGAGTAACCATTGTGCTGTTCCTCACAGTCGCTGCACCGTTTTACTGGTATATTCCCACCAGTAGAACAAAAGGACTCCAGTGTTTTCATGTTCTTGGGGACATTTGTTTCCTTTTTTTTTTTTGATAGTAGCCTCGGTGGTCCTCATACCCATTAGGATGACCACTGTGGCTACAGGCTACCACTGTGCCATCAGGCTTTTTTTCCCCACTTAACTTGGGGCATCTGTGCCAGACTATACTATAGACATTTCTCATTCCTTTCAGTTGCATTGTGCTCCTTTATATGGTTGTACCATACTTTTTTCAGGAAGATATGACTGCTTTTTAATGAATGTTCTTGTCCATTAATGGCAGTTTTTTTCACTTACACTGTAACGTGGTGAAATTTTACTGATGCATTTAAAGTGATCAGAATGGTAAGAAGTACTTCACATAAATGTAATGTCATACTCTTAAATTCTGTTCTGTTGAGAAGACTTCAGTCTTTTCTCTTATGTGGTAGTTAGCCAATACTGATGTTAAAAGATTTCACTTTAACTTTTTTTTTTTTTGCTTTTTAATATCTGCTATTTCAGTCCCTCAACTGCATTAATACAGTTTGGAGTTGGCTTAAAAAATGTAATTTCTGATATAAAATCATCTAATTCTTATTGACACAATATTAATCCAATTGTAAATATCACGTTTTAGTAATCTCCTTTTTTCTGTTATCTGTTCTCTCATGTATTACCGGTCTTCATAATCACTGAACTCTTGAGTATTGAGCCATTAAAGTCTAAAATACTAGACCCGGAGACTTTAGTGTGGGAAAACCGGTGCTTATAGCTGTAGTTGTTAATGCTGTCTGGTAACATCAGTTTTGTCAGTTCTACCTTCAGAATACGTCCTGGCTCAGTTCTTCTGTCCCATCGCCACTGTTACCACCTGCGTCCCAGTGGATGTCATATCTCCCTTGAACTACCATAGCAGTCTGCAGCTGGTCTCTGCAGGTCCTTTCTTTCTACTTAATCTCCCCCTGACAGCCAGAGTGATTTACATACAGTAGAAATTGGATCATGGTCTGCCTTGCTAAAGCTGCTCAAAGACCAGTAAAGTATTAATGGTTGCCTTTAGGTAACTATGTGGCTGTTGGATAGGGGTGGGAAGAAGCCTTACATTTTACTGGATAATCTCATAAATAAACCTTTCGAGTTTTGATTCATGTAATTGAATTATGTACTCAGAATAAATTAAGTAATTGTACAAACAAGTCAATCCAATGACTTTCCTTCATACGTAGAACAAAATCCAAATTTCTTCTTCTTTTTTTTCTGTCTGTGCCCTATGGCTTGTGGGAATGATCCTGACCAAGAATTGAACCCGGACCCCTGGCAGGGAAAGCATTGAGTCCTAGCCACTGAGTCAGCGAATTCCCCCAGATTCCTTACGATGATCTCCCAGCTCACCTTCTTCCATTCTTCCACTTGCCCATTTATGCTGCATTTACATGGCCTTCCTAGAACCTGTCTAGCTCTTATTTTTTTTTTTTTTTTTGACTGAGCTGTGAAGGTGGGGTTACTGTCCACATTGAGTGCATACTTTGTGGTTAAATGCCTTTGGACTTTGCTTTGATATCTGTCACTTTCTCGTTTAAATGACTATTGAAAATAGGGATATGCTTTTAAGTGGCAACACAGGTTTTCTAAATTCAGTTTATAAGCTTAAATTTTTGTCTTTTTAAATACTTACTGTGTGCTAGGCATTGTACTTTTTATGTGCGGGAGCCAAAAAGTTCATCCAGGTGTTTACATTAGATGTTACGGAGAAACCTGTATGATTTTTTTTTTTTGCTAGCCCAATATTATCTAATTTAATCCTTAAAACAATCCTGTTGAGTGGATACTATTTTCATCCCATCAGATGGAAGAACTGAGAAAGGTTAAGTAATTGCCAAGGTCACATGGGAGGCGGTGGAGCTGGGATTCAAATCGAGGGTGTCTGACTCCGGGGATGATGCTCTGCGACACCAGGCCGTGCTGCCTGTGTTCTGTGCGCTTCCTTAGTCCTGCCACTCAGTCACGGACTGTAACTGTTGGCCCTGGTCTTCCCCGTGAGGGCAGCAGCTATGCTTCATTACTGTTTGCTGAGGCTAGTAATGCCTGGAATAGAGCAGGTCCTTAAGAAATATTTGTTTTGTTAGTGATCTTCAGTTAATTTTTTAAAAGCTTAGCTGTGAAAAATAAAGTTCATGGCAAATTATTAAAGGCTCATCTGTTCCCTCAAAGCAGAAGTTGACAGACTTTTTGTAAAGAGCCAGATAACATTTTAGGCTTTGAGTGAGTGTTAGTTGCTCAGCCGTGTCTGACTCTCTTCGACCCCATGGACTGGAGCTCCCACCAGGCTCCTCTGTCCATGAGATTCTTCAGGCAAGAATACTGGAGTGGGTTGCCATTCCCTTCCCCAGGGGATCTTCCTGATCCAAGGATCAAACCAGGTCTCTTGCATTGCTGGCAGATTCTTTACCGTCTGGCCCGCCAGGTGTTTCCTTAGAGCTATATGATCTCTGTTGCAAGTAAACTGCTCAGCTCTGCTGTTGCATGAGAGCAGCCATAGGTGATTCGTAAGTGACATGACTGTCCAATAAAACCTTATTTATGGATGCTGCAATTTGAATTGATTTTCATGTCCATCATATGTTTATGCTGCATATATTATTTTTTCTAGCCTTTAAAAATCAAACAAAGCTTGTGGCCCTTATAAAAATAGGCAGTGGGCTGGAGTTGGCTTCAGGTGGGGCATCATTTGCTGATTTCTGCCCGGAGTTTAAATTTTTTCATTAGACCAAGTTAGACATCCTTCTTCTGCCCGCCCTTGTTTTGTTTGCCAGTGGACTTTCTTTTGCTGCTTCCTGCTTTGGTCTACAGAAAGGAACTGCGGAGGAGAAACACTGTCCTGAGATGCCACATGATACTGGCTGCAGGGCCACTGCTGTGGGCTTTATTCATTATAGTAAATGAAATAAAGACTCTCCTTTGTTCAGGAGATCTGCTTTACTTTTCTTTGAGTAGAAGTTTCAGCTTCATTATTCTAGTTCTGACCCAGAATGGATGTCTGTATTTTATGTTTGTCCTTTAGATAATATATTTCAGCTGTGGTTTAATAGTGAGCACTACTTGGAGTTAGAAAGACCTGGTTATACCTGGTTGTTTAACTTTCTTCACTAAATAGATCTTTTATTGAGTTTAATTTTTTTTTTTAGTTTAATTTTTATTTTACTTTGGAGTATAGTTGATTTACAGTGTTGTGTTAGTTTCAGGTGCACAGGAAAATGATTGTTATATCCTTTTTTTTTTTCCTAGATTCTTTTCCGATATAGGTTAATACAGAATATTGAGCAGAGTTCTCTGTGTCATACTGTAGGTCCTTGCTGATAATTTTGTATATGGTAGTGTGTATATGTTAATCCCAAACTCCAAATTTATCTCCCCCTTTTCCCTTTTGGTAACTGTGTTTGTTTTTGAAGTCTGTGAATCTTTCTTTTTTGTAAACAAGTGCATTATTACTGTCTTTTTAGATTTTGCATATAAGTGATATGTGGCGTTTGTCTTTCTGTCTCACTTCACTTAGTGGGTCATTTCTGGGTCCCTCCGTGTTGCTGCAAATTTTGCTAGATTAGTCTTAAACTAGCATTGTACCTGGCCCCGAGGAAGAACCCAGGAAGTGGCAAAGCTCATTTTCTACCCTCACCTCCATCACTTTCTCCACCTCACATCCTTGGCCACATCACTTCCCTGTTTTGAACTTCAGTTTCGCCGTTTGTACAGTGGGTATGATAATGCCCTCCATAGGTACTTCACAGAGCTAGTGTGATGGTTTGGGACTTCCCTGCTGGTCCAGGGTTATGAGTGCACCATGCAGTGCGGGGGACGTGAGTTCAGTTCCTGGTCAGGGAGCTAGTACCCCACATGCCGCATAGTGACTGAGCCTGCGCGCTCTGGCAGTGCAAGTGGAGAGCCTGTGTGCCACAGCCCCATGCAGCCAATAAATAAAAATAAATACCAAAAAAGAATCGGTATGATGATTAAATTAAAAAGTACTCTGTAAGCGACAGGTGCTGCTTAAGTGTGTTATTATCATATATTTAGAACATACTTGAGGGCAAAAGCAAGAGAGGAACCATTACTAATGGTGCATTAACTTCTCTTAAATGCACCCCCAGCTGTTAACTTATGTCATGACTTTTGGGTGTGAAAGATTGTACTGAAAAAGCTATGCTATACATATTGTAGCTCATTTTGCCAAATGAGAGGTTAGTGTTTGAGAAAATGTAATGCTTATAATTCATAGGTGCCATTGCTATAGAAGCTTACTACACGGAATTGTAAATTTGTAATTTTGAATTGTAAATTTGAATTGTGAAATTGTAAATTTGAGCCAAAAGTCTTGAAACTCAAATCCTTGGGGCTAAAATCTTCTCGTTTTTACTTTAAAAATGTTGCGTCACTGTCTTCTTGCCTGCATCATTTCCTACAGGTGGTCTACTGTCACCTTTATATTTGTTCTTCTACATAACATGCCCTTGTTCTTTGACTGCTTTTAAGATTTTCCTATCACTGGTTTTGCAATTTTATTTTGATGTGCTTTTCTTTCATTTCTTTATTTAGCCGTACCAGTTCTAAGTTGCGGCATGCAGGATCTTTGGTTGTGGCATGTGGGATCTAGTTCCCTGACTAGGAATTGAACCAGGAGCCCCTACGTTGGGAGCAAGGAACCTTAGCCACTGGACCACCAGGGAAGTCCCTTGATATGCTTTTGAATTTAGTGGGTTTTTCTTTTTTTTTTTCATGTTTCTTGTGCTTGGGGTTCATTGAGCAGTTTTCTTGGATCTCTGGGTTTATAGAGCCAAATTTATAGATCTGTGGGTTTGTTCATCAAACTTGAGAAAATTTTGGGCATTATCTTTTCGTGTATATTTTCTTTGTGATGTTGTCTTTGAGAACTCCAGTCCCACTCATGTTGGACTATTTAAAGTTGACCAGCAGCTTAGGGATGCTCTGTTCATTTATTTGATTGTCTTTTTCCTTTGCTTTTTTTTTCTTTTTATTGCTTTGTCTTCAAATTCACTACTCTCGTGTACAGTATTTAATCCACCATTAATCTTGTTCAGTGTAAATTTTCATCTTACATGGTGTAGCTTTCATCTTTAGAATTTCAGTTGGTGTCATTTTTATATCTTCCATCTCTCTACTTGAGGTTTTGAACGTATGTAATATAGTTGTACTAAATGTTTTAGTGACCTTGTCCACTAATTTTAACTTTACTTTCACTTCTCGGTTGGTTTGATTGATTTATATCTCCAATATGGATCTTGTTTTTCTGCTTCTTTTCTTGTTGGGTAATTTTTTATTGGATTCCAGACACTGTAAATTTTACATTGTTGGGTTCTGAATCATTATTTCTTCCTATAAACATTCTTAAGCCTTGTTGGCTCTGTTTTGTTAGCAGTAGGACTTTAACATTTTTACTATGTTGTAGATGGTAAAATTTTTACTGTGTTGTAGATGGTGAATGGCAACATTTTCTTTTACATAAACTACTAGCCTCCTTGTGGAGAAGGAAATGGCAGCTCACTCCAGTGTTGTTGCCTGGAAAATCCCGTGGATGGAGTAGCCTGGCAGGCTACAGTCTGCACGACTGAGTGACTGCATCTAGCCCCCTTGAGAATGGAAAGTGACTGAAACAACAGCAACAGCGACACTTGACCTGCTTTACCTGTGAATCTGATAATCATTGTGTTTTTATTTTCCCCTACGCTTTGGCAGGTTACTTTGGTGAGTAGAGGGCCGTCCTTTTTTGATTTCCTTTAGTCTGAGGCTTTGAGAGCTGAGTCAGAGTTGGTTCAGTAGCAGGTTAAATACGCTGGCACCTGCTCAGTTTGTTCAGTGCTCACTCGCTGTCACGTGGCTCTTCCAGATATCTAACATATTTAGGAACTTTGACATAGCATGATATTAAACTTTAACAGAGCTGTTTAATAGTTCATGCTTGTTCTGACCTCCTACATGCAGGAGGCTTGAGTTGGAAGGAGTGAAGGGAAGTGGGTTTAAGTTTGTTTGCCCTTTGAGCTTTATTCCAGAAGTACCTTTTAAAACAATTGTTGTGCCTAATGTGTAACATTGTTTTTAATATCTGTTAGCTTAAAAGTGTTGAGCATGTTTTATATGATTTTATATTGATTTAAAATATACATAAGAAAAAAATAGCATTTTTCCTACATGGGAAAAAATAGCATTTTTAAATGCAGTAGGAGTGAAGTCTGGGGGACACTTAAATTTTAACTGAACAGCATCTTGAAAACCTGCTCTGCCAGGATAAAGTGACAACAGTAAGTTTTAAAATGTTATTTTGCAAGGATGTTTTCCTTTCTGTAGCTTTCATTAACTTGGAGTCCCATTTCTTCACATACCGTTATTGAGCACCTGTTTTGTGCTGGGGACTGCTCTAGGCACGGTGAACACAGCAGGGGATAAGATGCATGTCCCTCCCTCGGGAGCTTCCGTTCTCGAGTGAGAGATGAAGTAATAAAGCTGGACTGTCGGTAGTAATAACTGCTGTAAAGAGCACAGAAGCAGAATAGGGGGCGGAGAATGAGGGCGGCAGGGTCTGTGGTAGGTGGGGGAGTGAGGGAAGCTTCTCTGAGGAGGCGACGTTGGATTAGCGATGGAATCTGTGTGCATCTGGGGGAGAGCGTTTGGGCAGTGGAGACCCATCTTTCTATCTGTGGTTTCTTGTTGCCTGTTGGTGGGGTCAGGTAATTAGGCTAGACATCTGGGAAAAGAAAACCCTTACGGGCTGTGAACTCGACGAGGAAGCAGAGCCGGTGCTGTGTGCCAGTGTCCCTGTAGATGCCTAGTGCCTGGCTCTGGGTAGTGCAGAGAGGAAATGAATTTTTTTGGGGTGGAGCCCATCTACTAATGACAATATTAGTAGTGGTAGTATCATTATTAAGTAATTATTAAGTTATAGTAAGAGCCACAGGTAATTTTTATTGTGCACTCTGTGGGGAGTATTGTACCATTTTGCAGACGAGGAAGCCATGAGGCAAGTTAAGAAACTTGCCCAAGAGCACACAGCTGGAGTGGTGGTGTGTACGTACTTCTTTTAAAGGAGAAATTGTTAAAAGTGTTATACGTAACAACACTGATTTTGTTCCTTTTTAATACATCTTGACCAGTGCTCAATAGCAGCACACAAATCTATATCATTCTCTGTAATAATCTCAGGCTTTTTCTTTTACCTATATAATTTATTTAATAACTGCTATATTGATAGGTATTTGTTTCCAGATTTTTACTGTTACAAGCTTTTTAAGGTTAGCATTCCTTGTCTTTGGGCACTGTGAAGTGTATCTGTAGATATTGACTCAGAAGTGAAATTGCTCGGTCCAAGGATAGTTTGCATGTTGTTGTTCAGTCACCCAGTCATGTCTGACTCTTTGCCACCCCATGAACTATAGCATGTGAGTCCTCTGTCCCTCCCTTGCCCAAGTTCATGTGCATTGCATTGATGATGCCATTCAGCCATCTCGTTCTCTGACGCCCTCTTTTCCTCCTGCTCTCAATCTTTCCCAGCATTAGGGACTTTTCCAGTGAGTCAGCTGTTTCCATCAGATGACCAAAATACTGGAGCTTCAGCTTCAGCATCAGTCCTTCCAATGAGTATTCAGGGTTGATTTCCCTTAGGATTGACTGGTTTGATCTCTTTGCTGTCCAAGAGACTCCCTTTAATTTGCATAGCTGTCTCCAAATTACCCTTCTGAGGAGCTGTACCAGTTTGTACACCCGCCAACTGCATGTATTCCCCACATAAGAAAGTGTGTTTGTGTAACATATAGGTGATCATGGTACCTGTCTTACAGTTATTATGAGGTTTAAGCTGGATTTAGAAAAGGCAGAGGAACCAGAGATCTAATTGCCAACATCCTTTGGGTCATAGAAAAAGCAAGAGAATTCCAGATAAACATCCACTTTATTGATTACACCAAAGCCTTTGACTGTGTAGATTACAACAAACTGTGGAAAATTCTTAAAGAGATGGGAATACCAAACCACCTTACCTGCCTCCTGAAAAATCTGTATGCAGGTCAAGAAGCAACAGTTAGAACCAGACATGGAACAATAGACTGGTTCAATAATTGGGAAAAGAGTGTGTCAAGGCTGTATATTGTCACCCTGCTTATTTAACTTGAATGCACAGTATATCATGAGAAACACTGGGCTGGGTGAAGCACAGGTTGGAATCAGGATTGCAGGGTGAAATATCAATAACCTCAGATATGCAGATGAAGCCACCCTTATGGCAGAAAGTGAAGAAGAACTAAAGAACCTCTTAATGGAAGTGAAAGAGGAGAGTGAAAAAGCTGGCTTAAAGCTCAACATTCAGAAAACATAAGATCATGGCATTCGGTCCCATCACTTCATGGCAAATAGATGGGGAAACAGTGGAAAAAACAGTGGCTGACTTTATTCTTTTGGGCTCCAAAATCACTGCAGATGGTGATTGCAGCCATGAAATTAAAAGATGCTTACTCCTTGGAAGGAAAGTTATGACCAACCTAGACAGCATATTAAAAAGCAGAGACATTACTTTGCCAACAAAGGTCCGTCTAGTCAAGGCTGTGGTTTTTCCAGTGGGTCATGTATGGATGTGAGAGTTGGACTATAAAGAAAGCTGAGCGCCGAAGAATTGATGCTTTTGAACTGTGGTGTTGGAGAAGACTCTTAAGAGTCCCTTGGACTGCAAGGAGATCCAACCAGTCCATCCTAAAGGAGATCAGTCCTGGATGTTCATTGGAAGGACTGATGCTGAAGCTGAAACAGCAATACTTTGGCCACCTGATGCAAAGAGCTGACTCATTTGAAAAGACCCTGATGCTGGGAGGGATTGAGGGCAGGAGGAGAAGGGGATGACAGAAGATGAGATGGTTGGATGGCATCACCGACTCAATGGACATGGGTTTGGGTGGACTCTGGGGGTTGGTGATGGACAGGGAGGCCTGGCGTGCTGTGGTTCATGGGGTGGCAAAGAGTCGGACGTGACTGAGCAACTGAACTGAACTTATGGCAGAAAGTGAAGAGAAACTAAAGAGTCTCTTGATGAAAGTGAAAGAGGAGAGTGAAAAAGCTGACTTAAAACTCTACATTCAGAAAACTAAGATCTTGGCATCTGGCATGGCATCCGGTCCCAGCACTCCATGACAAATAGTTGGAGAAACAATGGAAACAGTGAGAGACTTTATTTTTTGGGGGCTTCGAAATCACTGCTGATGGTGACTGCAGCCATGAAATTAAAAGATGCTTGCTCCTTGGAAGAAAAGTTATGACCAACCT
This sequence comes from Odocoileus virginianus, assembly GCF_023699985.2. Classification (NCBI taxonomy): domain Eukaryota; kingdom Metazoa; phylum Chordata; class Mammalia; order Artiodactyla; family Cervidae; genus Odocoileus; species Odocoileus virginianus. The sequence continues at coordinate 4,183,436 of NW_027224267.1, forward strand.
AGACAGCATATTGAAAAGCAGAGACATTACTTTGCTGACAAAGATCTGTCTAGTCAAAGCTATGGTTTTTCCAGTGGTCATGTGTGGATGTGAGAGTTGGACCATAAAGAAAGCTGAGCACTGAAGAATGGATGCTTTTGAACTGTGGTGTTGGAGAAGACTCTTGAGAGTCCCTTGGACTGCAAGGAGATCCAACCAGTCCATCCTAAAGGAAATCAGTCCTGAATATTCATTGGAAGGACTGATGCTGAAGCTGAAACTCCAATACTTTGGCTACCTGATGTGAAGAACTGACTCACTGGAAAAGACCCTGATGCTGGGAAAGATTGAAGGCTGGAGGAGAAGGGGACAAGAGAGGATGAGATGGTTGGATGGCATCACTGAGTTGATGGACATGAGTTTGAGCAAACTCCAGGAGTTGGTGATGGACAGGGAAGCCTGGCATGCTGCAGTCCATGGGGTCGCAAAGAGCTGGACATGACTGAGTGACTAAATTGAACTGATGAGGTGTCAATGAATTAAATTCTACCTAGTAAGTGGCTGTTATATATTACTAATATAATTATTAACCATATTTCTGAACCTTATTACCAAAAATATTATAAGCCTAGGAACTGTTTCAGGAGGTTGGAAAAGGGGTTTATATAATTAACCATAGAAATATATGCCCCCAAATGCTGTCCCCTTTTCAGCTCTGCACCGAGGCCTTGGGAGCTCCAGGGGCCTGTGGGCCTCAGGCTGAGGTTGGGGTCAGTCCCACAGGCACGTGCAGATAACACTGGGGCGCCCTCAGGGGCCAGACGCAGTAGAAGCTGGCAGCCTTCTGTGTGTCCAGAGGAGGAGGAGGCTGTCCTCTGCGAGGCCCTGTAGAACATCCTGCCTCTGACACTTGCTCCTCCCTTCTCTTAATCTGGTAAGGCTTAATTTAAATTTGCCTCATGGTTTGACTTAGCGGGAATGATTCAGGGAGCGCCTCACCTGAGAAGCAGGCTTCCTCATCTGCGTGCTGTTGCTTGACGTTCCTTGTGGGAGAGAGCAGCAGTGTGGTGCTGAGGCGGCCGCAGGCCTTGAGTCGGGAGGTGCGAGCGCACGCAGGGTCCCTGCGTGTTGCCCGCTACTGCAGGGTGAAGTCACGTGGCTGCGCCTAGCCTCCGTTTTTTCTGTCACATGTTGTGAGAACTCTTTCAAAATGCAAATGCTGAGTGAAAAAGCATTTACACAAAAATTGGTACATGAATGTTCATAGCAGTATTATTATTAATAGCTGAAACATGGAAACAAACCCAGTAATAATGAAATACTGATGCGTGCTAAGTATGGCTGAACTTAGAAATGTTATGCTAAATGAAAGAAGCCAGGGGAAGAGGTGGTGGTGGAGGGGAGGAATAGGAGTGGCAAGTGACTGTCAGTGTGTGTGGGGCTTCTTCAGTGTTGAAATGTCATAAAATTAGATTGTGATGGCGGTTGTATGTGTCTGTGAATATACTAAAACCCACTGAACTGTACACTTTAAGTTGGTGAATTGTGTGATATGTGAATACATACCTGTAAAGCTGAAAAATGTGAGTACTGCATTAGGCATTTTTATTCTCACTGAAGTAACTAAATTGTCAACTGTTAGTACAGTGCTGAGTATTAGGGGTATGGCATCTGGATGCATTTTGCCACTTAAAGTTTGCCCTGATCAAGTTGATGACATTCTCTGAACTCATTTTTTTCTCCTGTTGAAACAGAAGTAGTGATCATAACAGTCTTGTCTACCTGGAGTTGCTGTGGGGCCACAGTGGGGCTTTTGAATGCATGTGGTATGTAGATATGCTGTCAGCGTGCGTTTCCTTTCCTTTTCTCTTCCATTGTACGGACCAGGGAGAAGCAGGTGTTAGGAGGGAAAGGCACAGAAAAGCGATACAGAGCCCTGGTTACTAGCTACTCCAACTTTTTGTTTTTTAAGTAAATTTCTGTGCAGAGATAATTTTGTTTGTTACAGCTGTAAGCTTTTGCAGCTTAGCATGAACTTTGTGGTTAAGCCATCCTTCCCAAGATTTAAGAATATTTCAGTTAAGAGCAGCCTTGTTCCCAGGTGATACCATTAATCAGGTTATTATTGCACAGAACTTCAGTCGATAAGGGAGTGTAGAAATGATGCTGGGTCTCATGGAATGAACTCCCTTTAGGACTGAGTGTCTACTTCCATAGGAGAGATGTGAAGATAGTTGCCCATTGTTGGGGAGCTGGGTGACCCTGTCATCCACATGCTGTCTTAGGTTTGTTCTGAGAGTTGTCCCCAGGAACTGAAACACTGTGTACTTTGACAGCATCACCACCAGGAATGTCCCTTACCTAGAATGTCTGGAATACTGAATGTGCTCCGCTTCTGCCTGGGGTGTTTGATTATTTTGGAAAATAAGGAATTTCTTCAGGGAAACATTTCCGGCTTTTTGTCAGACAGCAATAGTATGAATTTTGTTTGTCTCTAGTTTGTAATGATAGTAGTCACATTTAGGAGACTTACTAATTCATGGAACTTTTAAAAAGGCCTTTAGTGAGCCAGGCATTGCACTGGGTGGGCACTGGGTGTCAAACACAACAGGAACAGAGGTCCCTCTTCCAGGGCTCATGGCTCCTCAGATCAGAGAGTGCGGAAGCCAGTGAGGATGAGGACACGGAGACTCCTGCTAGGGGCTTCTCTGTAGGGACAGGAGCGCTCCCAGATCACTGAAATGTTTCATATCACTCACTCAGTTATTTTTATTATTTCTACTTTATAAAAATCAAGCTAGCAGTTTTTTTTTTTTTTTCAAGCTAGCAGTTTTAGAGTATGTTTTACTTTTTCTTGGTGGATTATTTCCATTTTGATGTCTTCATAATGCACTGGGGTGAAGTAGAATCCTCAGGAAAATAGTGTACAATTTGCTGACTACAGCTGTGGAAGGTTGCTAGTACCTTCTTAAAATGAGTTATTTGTATGTTATTTCAGCTCTTGACCCCAGATTTTATTGTGCTGTGAGAACAGCCATGATGTCATCTTTATTCTCAGTAAAAATCAAGACTGAATGAGAGTTGCAAGGATACATGAGTTACATCGTATGTGATGCATGTTTTTTCCCCTGAGGGAGCATATGGATTGTGCTTTTATTTTTTATTTGTTGGCCACATCTGATGACTTGCAATGTCTTAGTTCCCTGACCAGGGATTGAACCTGGGCCCCAGCAGTGAAAGCACTGAGTCCTAACCACTGGACGGTCAGTGAATTTGGTTCGTGTTTTTAAATTCATATAAGCAGAACATTTGTAGCTATATAATCAAAGCTATAATCTAACTTTCAGAGTAGTTTCAAGGATTAGAAATTATATAAAGCATAGTTTGATTGTTAAGTGGTTTGGACTTTATTCTTCTTCTAACTTCTTAGACATTGATTGCATACTTTTTAAAAATTTTATTTATTTTTTGCATACTTATTTTTAATAGAAGTGTTGAGGGCTATCCATTTCTGTGGAAACTTTGAAGGCTATACATTTGTCTAGAAGTAGGTCTTTAGTAAACCCAGCAGTTTCAAAGTATAGTATTTTTATAATGTGTGTTCAAATTTTCATTATGATTTCTTCTTTGGCCTGACATTATTTAAAAGTGTGCTTTTAAATTTCCAAATATATGTTTTAAAAAATTGTTATCAACTTGCTTTAATTACATTGTGATCAGAGTAATGTTTCGTGTGTACTAGTTCTCTGGAGTTTGTTGAGATTTTCTTTATTTCCGTCCAGATGTGATTGTTTAATAAACATTCATAGTATTCTAGAGAAGAATTTTTTTAAGGATGTCATTTTAAAAATATTTGTTTATTTATTTTGACCCTGCTGCGAGATTCATGGATCTCAGTTCCCCCACTCAGTTCTGGCACTGCAGTGAAAGTGCTGAATTCTAACCACTGGACCACCAGGGGACTCCCATGAAATGTAACTGTTTTGGAAAGCAGGGGTCTGCAAGGTTCTGTGTACTTCTGATGATCTTTTGATTACATTATTCTTCTTTTCTGTTTACTGTTTGCTGATTTTTTTTTTTTTTTTTACTGTTTTTCCTGTTAATAATTGGCTAATGATTTGGTGTTAATCTCTACATTATGGGTTAAACTACCCTTTATGATTGATGGTGCATGCATGCGTGCTCAGTCAGTTCAGTCATGTCCAACTCTTTGTGACCCTGTGGACTATAGCCTGCCAGGCTTCTCTGTCCATGAGATTCTCCAGGCAAGAATACTAGAGTGGGTTGCCATTCCCTCCTCCAGGGATCTTCCCGACCCAAGGATCGAACCCAACCCATGTCTCCTGCATTCCAAGCAGATTCTTTTTCCACTGAGCCACCTGGGAAGCCCACCATTATGATGGTAGATTTTCAGTTTCTGAGTTGTTACTGTTTTTGCTTTATATGTGTTGACACCATATTAGGCATATATATATGAATATTTTATTGTTACGTTGAAATTTTTTTTTTATCACTTTTTAGAATGGTGCTACCATTCTAAAGAAATGATTTTATTTTCCATGCTCTTTATTATCTCAACATTAATATAGATATTCCAGCTTTCTTTTGGTTATTGTTTGCTTGGTATGCATATTTTCATCCATTTACTTTTCAAACTTTTTATGTTCTGTTCTTATGTTTTATGATTATATTAGTTGTTTTTTTGTGTGGCTGCTTTAACAGATTACCGCAAACTTGGTGCTTTAAAACAAGAGAAATTTTCTCTCACAGTTCTGGAGGCCAGAAATCCAAAACCAGTATCACCAAGCCAAAATCTCTGTGTTGATGGGAACGTACTTCCTCTCAAGTTGTAGAGGAGAGAGTCTGTTCCTTGACTGATAGCTGCCAGCACTCTTTGGCTGTCGCTGCCTCACTCCATTCCCGAGGCCCTGGTCAGATTGCCCTCTTCTCTTGTCTTTGTAGCCAGCATCTCCATCTGCCTCCTTTTTGTAAGGATGCTGGCGATTGCATTTAGGGTCCATCCAGGTAATCCAGGGTAATTTCACCATTCTCAGTACCTTACTAACATTTCCAGAATCTTTGCAACGTTAAAGTAAGGTTATCGCTAACAGGGATTAGGACTGATTTCTCTGGGGATCGTCACCAAACCTACCACAGTGGGTATTATTATATCTGTCTTTTAACTGGTGTAATAACATTTCCATTTATTGTGATTCTGATAGATTTGTACTTTTTCTGTCATCTAACAATTTGTCTTCTATTTGTAATTTCCCCCCCTCCATTCTTGCCTTTTTGAACAACCAGGTTGTTTGGCTTGTTTTTCGTTATGTATTCTCCTTGTCTGGTTTGGAAGTTACATAATCTGTTATGTTCTTTTCATGGTTGTCCTTGGAATTTTGCCATGCATATTTAACAAAGTGAAATTAGTTTCATATTCCACTATCAGACAAAACAAAGACATTAAAATACTTTAATTCCAATTAAATCCAGTGATCAAGTTACTTGCTACTTTGTTCAGTATTTTAGTCTAGCCTTTTTTTTTTAAACTCCTAGATTGAACAGCATCATCATTATATTTTTCAAAAACATTTTTAGATTCGCTTTCACATTTAAGAGTTTCTTTACTCATGATGCTTACTGCTTTTCTGATTTTCACCCTGGGATTATTTTTTCTTCATTCTCCAGTCAAGAATACTGGAGTGGGTTGACATTGCCTTCAGGGGATCTTCCTGACCCAGGGGCCGAACCCAGGTCTCTTGCTTTGCAGGTGGGCTCTTCACCATCTGAGCCACCAGGGAATCCCTTTTCTTCACTAGAAACTCCTTTACTGTAGGTTTGTAGGCAGTAACTGTTTTTGTTTATCTGGAATGACATCATCTCATAGGCATTCTCCAAAAATAGTCTTGCTTGGTGCAGAACTCTAGATCGGCAGTTATTCCCTTGCAGCAGGTTCTCTGCTTTTGTTGTTTCTGTCTCAAGTTTGCCGATTGTCTGATTGTTATTCCTAGGTAGGTGATGTCTGTTTTTCCATTTGTCTGCTATTCGAAAAAACTTTTTTGCCTTAGCTATTCTGCAGAATGATTACAATATTTATGAGGCAGATATTTACTTTGCTTGACATTTGTGGATTCATGTCTTTCAGTTATGTAGAATTGTCAGCCATTCCCTCTACATTTTCTTATTCTGTCTTCTGTCATAATTTGCATCTCCTTGTCCCTCTGTGCTTGTTCTCTGGTTAATTTCTTTTCAAATCTGTCTTTTAATTCACTGATTGCTGTTTGTAGGAAATTAATTGTATTAATTCATTGTTGATTAAACTTTTTTTTCTAAATTATTTCATTTCTAAAAGTTGTTTGGTTTCTTTTTCAGCTCTTCTTGCTTATTTTAGATTTATGATTAATTTATTTTTAAGCACTCTTTATACATAGTTATTCTCTGTCTTGTTTGATAGTTCTAGTATCTGAAGTCTTTGAAGGCCCTGACCTATAATATATTTATTTCTTCAGTGATTGTCACTTATGGAGATTGTCTTTGGGTTTATTCAGTTTTTAACTTGGACCCCATATTTGGTTGATCTTAACCTGTAGGATAACCTGAGGATGTTTTTTCCTGAGATGATTTTGTTTTCTTCTACTGTGACCCATGGTTATTCAGCCTGAGACCATTTCCACCCCCTGATAGAGTTCAGTGCATCAGCTACTCCTTTTTTTGCCTCTACCAACTGAGATTTTTGTCATTTGACCTCTGGTCATGTCACATTCTGTGAGTGATTCCAATTCAGAGTTCTGGTTTCAGTCTCAAGGTTTTGGCTGTTATTGCTGTAGTTGTTGTTTTGCCCTTGGAGGTTTTATGTATTTCTTACATGCAAGTAATATTTAGAAAATGACAGTATGGAACATCTTATTTGAGTGGTCAGGACTCTAAAACTTTATTTCTTACTTGAGCTCTCCAAATGGTATTTGTTAGTAATGGGAATAGTGGTTGTGTATTGGTATAAAACTTAGGAAGAGGATATTTAGCATGAGGTGATTCTAAAATGCACAGTTTGAAGGTCAGTGAAGTTGATTTGTTTTTGCAGGAAAGAGCGAGCCACAGCTTGACCAGCAATATGAGACTTGGCTAAAGTCATGTGTTCAGTATTTTCATCTATAAAATGATCACGTGGTTTCTCAAGTTCTTTCTGGTGCTAAAAATGTGTACTTATAAGGTTTTGTCTCACTGCTCTTTATTTCTGTTATGTTAATTTAATCAGCATTATTTAAAATCTGTGTTTAGAGAATTGTGTTGGGAATTTTGGAAGGTAAAGCATTTAATAGTTCCCTGCTTCAGTAAGCTTGAAATCTAGGAATTGTATTAAAAATTGACAGTATAGAGCAGTGATATATCTGTAAGAGGGAACTCAAAAAGTGGTACTGCTGTGTGTTCCCTGTGCTTGTTCTGAGGAAGACAATGCCCATCGTAGAATGTTCTTCTAGTGTTCTTTTTAAAGAGATTGAGTCTTTTAAATATATATATATATATATATATATAAAATATATATAACTTTTATTTATTTATTTTTGGCTGTGCTGGGTCTTCGTTGATGCGAGGGCTTTTCTCTAGTTTTGGCGAGCAGGGACCAGTCTCTAATTTTGGTGGGCAGGCTTCTCATTGCAGTGGCTCCTGTTGTTGGGGTCTCTTAAGGCACGCAGGCTTCAGTAGTTGTGGCACATGGGCTCAGTAGTTGTGATTCCCAAACTCTAGAGCCACAGGCTTAGTAGTTGTGGCACATGGCTTAGCTGCTCCACAGATGTGGGATCCTTCTAGACCAGGGATCAAACCGGTGTCTCCTGAATTGGCAAGTGGACTCTTATCACTGAGCTACGAAGGAAGCCCTCAGTCAGTCTTTAGAGATGCTAATGATGCTTGTAATAATAATAAAAGAACAACAACAACAGCCATTTATTCTATTTACTGTGTGCCAAGCACTGTATGAAACATTTGACATAAATTAACTCATTTAATCTTAAGGAAGTAGATAATAATATCATTCCCACTGACAGGTGAAGAAACTGAAGCATAGAATGTGTGTTTGTGTGCTCAGTTGCTTCTGTCGGGCTGTTTGCAATCCCATGGACTGTATCCTGCAGACTCCCCTGTCCATGAGATTTTCCAGGCAAGAATACTGGAGTGGGTTGCCATTTCCTTCTCCAGGGGATCTTCCCCACCCAGGGATCGAACCCACGTCTCCTGCGTCTCCTGCATTGGCAGGCGGATTCTTTATCACTGAGCCACCTGGAAAGTTTATAGAGAGATTAAAAATGTGGCTAAGGTTACGCAGCTAGAAAATGGCAAACTGGGATCAGAACCCAGGAGGCTTGGCTTGGAGGGTCTCTACTCTCGATATGAATTGAGCACATTTATTAATCAGCATTGAGAGGCTAGCAGAATTTTTATGAAGACCCAAGCCAGATGTTTTGTGTATCAATATTATCTCTCAGATTTTGGAAATATAAACAGAATAGGGTGCAGTACAGTTCACTTAAATTTGTTTAGTTGAACAGATAGTTGGTTGGCTTATCTTTGGCTGCCTCACCCAGAGTTGTTTTTAAAACCACACCCAAGTCTCTTTCAGTAACCTACACTACAGTGTTGATTTAGAAATTGAGTTAGAGTGAGAAACCTCACTTCCTTATTTGTGCTCCATGTGTTGATAGAACACAGTAGTTTCAACAGAATGTTTTTAATTAATGTATTTTAACTTTTAGTTGGTTAAACTTAATATTCTTGAAGCTTTTGAAATGAACTTTTTTAGCAACTACTTCCACATTCTCATCAGATACTAGATAATTAAAATATTTCCTGTTTGTCAGGTACTCACTGTGTCAGACATTGTACTAGATAGTTTACACTTATTTTTTCTAATTGTCCCAACAGCCTTGAAACATGATTTGAATATGTTTCATTACAAATGAGGAAACTGAGGTGAAACAGATTACGGTGAAGATTACGCGGCGGTAGCGAGCGCTACTGGTGCACAGTTGGAATGTCCACCCCTGGGCCTGGTGGGGAGGGGGACACCCCTCAGTCTCCAGGGGGAAGGCAGTGAGGAAACTGAGAAGAGTCGTCACAGCCAAGTCCAGATGGATTCAGGACAGATGTTTGCTGGTGCACAGTTGGAATGTCCACCCCTGGGCCTGGTGGGGAGGGGGACACCCCCTCAGTCTCCAGGGGGAAGGCAGTGAGGCGACTGAGAAGAGTCGCCACAGCAAAGTCCAGATGGATTCAGGACAGACGTTTGCTGGTGCATAGTTGGAATGCTCACCCCTGGGCCTGGTGGGGAGGGGGACACCCCCTCAGTCTCCAGGGGGAAGGCAGTGAGGCGACTGAGAAGAGTCGCCACAGCAAAGTCCAGATGGATTCAGGACAGACGTTTGCTGGTGCATAGTTGGAATGCTCACCCCTGGGCCTGGTGGGCAGGGAGACACCCCCTCAGTCTCCAGGGAGAAGGCAGTGAGGGTTCACCCCTGGGCCTGGTGGGGAGGGAGACACCCCCCTAAGTCTTCAGGGGGAAGGCAGTGAGGTGACTGGAGAAGAGTCGTCACAGCCAAGTCCAGATGGATTCAGGACAGATGTTTGCTGGTGCACAGTTGGAATGTCCACCCCTGGGCCTGGTGGGGAGGGACACACCCCTCAGTCTCCAGGGGGAAGGCAGTGAGGAAACTGAGAAGAGTCGTCACAGCCAAGTCCAGATGGATTCAGGACAGAGGTTTACAGTTACAGAGACTGTAGAGAAAACGCAAAACTGTGTTATCAGAGAGAATTCCTAAAACTTTCTTGGAACAGTTTCTCATACATGTGTCAGTGAAGGAATAAATTTCTGTTTAAAAGCAGAAGAATTCGAAGGAAGAGGTTTGCAGACCACAATATTAAAATGTTAAAATGTTTGCTCATTGAAAAATAAAACTATGGAAGATAATTAGTCTGGAAATGTCAAATACAACAAAAGGCCATTGTAAATATACAGTTTAATTCAAATCTGTAGGAATAAATATATCAAGATTTCAATAGATAGGCAGGTGGACAGAGAAATTAATAGGCACTAATGGAAATTTCATATGTAAATAAACATAAAAAAGCATTCATCCTTTCCTGCTAATCAGAGAAATACCAAATAAAGCAGCCACTTCCGATCCATCAAATATGGGAAATTTTTCTGATACCTCTGCTTCCTTTTCAGAGTATGTTAGCTAAAAAGGAACTGAAACTTTTTATTTCATCCTAACCCATGTGAAGAGTTACTTATCCTGTAAACTTTCCTTTCCAATTTACACTGTTTCATTTAGCAACTGTTTTTTGAGCTGCCACACTAGGCAAGGTGGCAAGGTCCTACAACTAGGATTTTTTAGAAGGATAACATTTGGGGGGTTATTTATTTTATTTATGCTGTTGCAGTTATTTACGAGTGCCTTGCATTTTTATTGGCTTGTTAAAATACACTATTCAGTTCGATCACTCAGTTGTGTCCAACTCTTTGCGACCCCATGAACTGAAGCACACTAGCCTTCCTTGTCCATCACCAACTCTTGGAATTTGCTCAGACTCCTGTCCATTGAGTCAGTGATGCCATCCAACCATCTTATCCTCTGTCGTCCCCTTCTCCTCCCACCTTCAATCTTCCCTAGCATCAGGGTCTTTCCCAGTGAGTCAGTTCTTCGCCTCAGGTGGCCAAAGTATTGGGACTTCAACTTCAGTATCAGTCCTTCCAATGAATATTCAGGACTGATTTCCTTTAGGATAGACTGGTTTGATCTCCTTGCAGTCCAAGGGACTCTTAAGAGTCTTCTCTGAACACCACAGTTCAAAAGCATCAATTCTTCGGCGCTCAGCTTTCTTTATGGTCCAACTCTCATATATACACGACTACTGGAAAAAACCATAGCCTTGACGAGATGGACCTTTGTCAGCAAAGTAATAGCTCTACTTTTTAATATGCTGTCTAGCTTGGTCATAGCTTTTCTTCCTAGGAGCAATCGTCTTTTAATTTCATGACTGTAGTTAACCACCTGCACTGATTTTGGAGTCAAAGAAAATAAAGCCTCTCATGTTTCCATTGTTTCCCCATCTATTTGTCACGAAGTGATAGGACCAGATGCCATGATCTTAGTTTTCCGAATGTTGAGTTTTAAGCCAGCTTTTTCACTCTCCTCTTTCACTTTCATCAAGAGGCTCTTTAGTTCCTCTTTGCTTTCTACCATAATGGTGGTGTCATCTGCATATCTGAGATTATTGATATTTCTCCCAGCAATCTTGATTCCAGCTTGTGCTTCATCCAGCCCGGGATTTCACATGATGTACTCTGCATAGAAGTTATATAAGCAGGGTGACAGTATGCAGCATTGATGTATTCCTTTCCCAATTTGGAAGCAGTCCATTGTTCCTTGTCTGGTTCTAACTGTTGGTTCTTGACCTGAATACAGATTCTTCTCAGGAGGCAGGTAAGGTGGTCTGGTATTCCCATGTCTTTCAGAATTTTCCACAGTTTATTGTGATCCACATGGTCAACGGCTTTAGTGTAGTCCATGAAGCAGAAGTACATGATTTTCTGGAATTCTCTTGCTTTTTCTATGATCCATTGGATGTTGGCAATTTGATTCTGCTTCCTCTGCCTTTTCTAAATCCAGCTTGAACATCTGCAAGTTCTCGGTTCACGTACTGTTGAAGCGTCTTTTGGAGAATGTTGGGCATTGCTTTGCTAGCATGTAAGATGACTGCAGTTGTGCAGTAGTTTGAACACTCTTAGCATTGCCTTTGGGATAGGAATAAAAACTGACCTTTTCCAGTCCTGTGAGCTGCTGCTGAGTTTTCCAAATTTGGTGGCATATTGAATGCAGCACTTTAACAGCATCATCTTTTAGGATTTGAAGTAGCTCAGCTGGAATTCTATCACCTCCACTAGCTTTGTTCATAGTGATGTTTCCTAAGGCCCACTTGACTTCGAATCCAGGATGTCTGGCTCTAGGTGAGTGATCACCCCATTGTGGTTATCTGGGTCATGAAGATCTTTTTTGTACAGTTCCGTGTATTCTTGCCACCTGTTCTTATATTCTTCTGCTCTTCTGTTCTGCTCTTCTTCTGTTCTATTCTTTTGCTCTGTTAGGTCTACACTGTTCCTGTTCTTTACTGTGCCCATCTTTGTATGAAATATTCCCTTGGTATCTCTAATTTTCTTGAAGAGATCTCTAGTCTTTCCCATTCTGTTGTTTTCCTCTATTTCTTTGCACTGATCACTGAGGAAGGCTTTCTTATCTCTTCTTGCTATTCTTTGGAACTCTGCATTCAAATGGGTATATCTTTCCTTTTCTCCTTTGCTTTTAGCTTCTCTTCTTTTCTCAGCTATTTGTAAGGCCTCTTTAGACAACCATTTTGCCTTTTTGTATTTCTTTTTCTTGGGGATGGTTTTGATCACCACTTCCTGCACTATGTCACGAACCTCCGTCCATAGTTCTTCAGGAACTCTATCCTTTAAATCTGTCATTTCCGTTGTATGATCGTTAAGGGGGTTGGTTTAGGTCGTACCTGCATGGTCTAGTGGTTCTTCCCACTTTCTTCAATTTAAGTCTGAGTTTGGCAATCAGGAGTTCATGATCTGAGCCACAGTCAGCTTCCAGGACTTGTTTTTGCTGACTGTATAGAGTTTCTCCATCTTTGGCTGCAAACAGTATAATCAAGTTGATTTCTTATGATGTCCATGTGTAGAGTGATCTCTTGTGTTGTTGGAGGAAGGTGTTTGCTATGACCAGTGTGTTCTCTTGGCAAAGCTCTGTTAGCCTTTGCCCTGCTTCATTTTAGTACTCCAAGACCAAACTTGCTGTTACTCCAGGTATCTCTTGACTTCCTACTTTTACATTCCAGTCCCCTATGATGAAAAGGACATCTCTTTTTGGTGTTAGTTCTAGAAGGTCTTGTAGATCATCATAGAGCCGTTCAGCTTCTTCAGTGTTACTGGTCGGGGCATAGACGTGGATTACTGTGATAGTGAATGGTTTGTCTTGGAAATGAACAGAGATCATTCTGTCACTTTTGAGTTTGCACCCAAGTACTGCATTTTGGACTCTCTTGTTGACTTGTGAGGGCTGCTCCATTTCTTTTCAGGTATTCTTGCCCACAGTAGTAGATACACTGGTCATCTGAGTTAAAATCACCTATTCTGGTCAGTTTTAGTTCACTGAATCCTAAAATGTCGATGTTCACTCAAAAGTATGCTGCAGGTTTTCAGAATGTTCTGAACTGTTGTGTGGAAATCAGTTTGAGGTATTGTCACACTTTTGGGCTCTGAGGAGAATTGCCTCCCCTAAGTAAATGAAGCATGATTATTCATTTGAGGCTTGGGATTGAACAGTTGACTAAATGGACCATTTCTCTCCTTTATTAACCCTAGAAGGTCAGGCTGCAAGGCCAAGGTATAACATACTTGAGAAAGAACAGTTTATTTGTTCCTTTCAAAACTGCGTCACATTCTGCTTAACAGTGATGGTGTTGCTTGGCTAAGTGTCAATTCAAGGTAAAAACATTCTCATCTTAGGCTCGTGTTGTTAGTCCTTCTCACGTGTTTAACTAGATTGCAGAGTGACTTCCTTCTGTTAGAAGTCTGTATAGAATTTTCTATACTCACTTATGTCTGGTCAGCCTATGCTTCCTGACTTGCTTGGCTGGGTCTCTGCAGTCTTTCTGGGCCTCTGGTACCATAAGTCTAGAATTCTCCTTTTCTTAATTCCTGACCTTGGGAGTTATCCTTGCTTGAGTCTCCAAAACCAGTCAGTTAGAGACAGATAGAGCTTTAGTTTTGTCTACCAACTTTGGTAATTGACGTAATTCTTAGAAACATAATACCCAGGTAACTTGAAACATAAAACCCAGTTTGACACACAGATTGTCGGTTTGCTGCCTGAAACTTCCTTGTGAGTGGTGGACTGAGACTTGGAGTTTGTTTAGTTAACTGCTACAAGCAGATACAATCCCCATCGTCTCTTGGTCATACGTCAGTTTTGATTGAATGGGGCAAAGTGATGACTTTTCTTACGGTCAGGTGCCTCTGGAATCCAGACTTAGATTAGCATTGCCAGTCCAAAATGTGAGACCTGAGTGTGTATTTGTTCCTCAGTGTATATTTATTGAGGGCCTACTAGGTGTTAGCCTTGTGCAAACAGTAGTAAGTGAGAGAGGTAAGTCTCCTACTCTCTGGAGAGGTTACATTCTAATAGGAGACAGTGAATTTCTGAAGGTAGTACTAATAACTGACACTTAGTGTGTTAGTATGTAGTTAGTTGGTCAGACATTCATGCTAGACGTTTTGCACACATTATGAGGGGGTACGTTTGTTAACCTCATTAGTTCAGATGTAGAAGGTGAGATCAGGGAAGTTAAGAAGTTTACCCAAGCTTACAGAGCCAGTTTGCCTTGGAAACTAACTGAGATCATTCTGTCATGTTTGAGATTGCATCCAAGTACTGCATTTCAGACTCTTGTTGACTATGAGGGCTACTCCATTTCTTCTAAGGAATTCTTGCCCACAGTAGTAGATGTAATGGTCATTTGAATTAAATTCACCCATTCCCGTCCATTTTAGTTCACTTATTCCAAACCATTCAACATCTAAACCATTCCAGCCATTCAACAGTAATCCAAGTCTGTGCCCCAACCAGTAATGCTGAAGAAGCTGAAGTTGACTGGTTCTGTGAAGACCTACGGGACCTTCTAGAACTAATGCCAGAAAACAATGTTCTCTTCATCAGAGGGGACTAGAATGCAAAAGTAGAAAATCAAGAGATACCGGAGTATCCGGCACGTTTGACGTTGGAGTGCAAAATGAAGCAGGGCAAAGGCTAACAGGGCTTTGCCAAGAGAACGCACTGGTCATAGCAAACACCTTCCTCCAACAACACAAGAGATCACTACACATGGACATCACCAGATGGTCAATACCGAAATCAACTTGATTATATTCTTTGCAGCCAAAGATAGAGATGCTGTATACAGTTAGCAAAAACAAGACCGGGAGCTGACTGTGGCTCAGATCATGAACTCCTTATTGCCAAATTCAGACTTAAATTGAAGAAAGTATGGAAAATCACTAGACTAAGTATGACCTAGATCAAATCACTTATTATACAATGGAGGTGATGAATAGATTCAAGGGATTAGATCTGATAGAGTGCCTGAAGAACTATGGATGGAAGTTTGTAACATTGTACAGGAGGCAGTGACCAAAACCATCCCAAGAAAAAGAAATGCAAGAAGACAAAGTGGTTGTCTGAGGAGGCCTTACAAATAGCTGGAAAGAAAAGCAAAAGGCAAAGGAGGAAGGGAAAGATATACCCAACAGAATACAGAGTTCCAAAGAATGGCACGGAGAGATAAGAAAGCATTCTTAAGTGAACAGTGCAAAGAAATAGAGTAAAAGAATAGAATGGGAAAGCCTAGAGATCTCTTCAAGAAAATGGAGATACCGAGGGAATATCTCATGCAAGGATGGGCACAATAAAGAAGAGAAAAGGCCAGAAGACAGAAGCAGAAGAGATTAAGAAAAGGTGGCAAGAACACACACAGGAACTATACAGAAAAAGTATTAATGACTTGGATAACCATGATAGTGTGATAAGTCACCTAGAGCCAAACATCCTGGAATATGAAGCAAAGTGGGCCTTAGGAAGCGTCACTTTGAACCAAGCTAGTGGTAGTGATGGAATTCCAGTTGAGCTGTTTCAATCCTAAAAGATGATGCTGTTAAAGTGCTGCACTCAATGTGCCAGCAAATTTGGAAACTCAGCAGTGGCCACAGGACTGGAAAAGGTTCAGTTTTCATTCCAATCCCAAAGAAAGGCAATGCCAAAGAATGCTCAAACTACCACACAATTGCACTCATCTCACACACTAGCAAAGTAATGCTCAAAATCCTTCAAGCTAGGCTTCAACAGTACGTGAACTGAGAACTTCCAGATGTTCAAGCTGAATTTAGGAAAGGCAGAGGAACCAGAGGTGAGATTGCCAATGTGCATTTTGATCATAAAAAAAGCAATGAATTCCAGAAAAATATCTGTTTCTTTGACTATGCTAAAGTGTTTGACTATGTGGATCACAAGAAACTGGAAGATTCTTAAAGAGATGGGAATACCAGACCACCTTACATGCCTCCTGAGAAACTGTATGCAGTTCAAGTAGCAGCAGTTAGAACTAGATATGGAACACTAACTCGTTCAAAATTGGGAAAGGAGTTTATCCTGCGTATTTAAGTTACATGCAGAATACATCATGTGAAATGGTGGTTTGAATGAACCACAGACTGGAATCAAGATTGCTGGAAGAAATACCAATAACCTCAGATAGGCAGATGATACTGCTCTAATGGCAGAAAGTGAAGAGGAACTAAAGAGCCTGTTGATGAGGGTAAAAGAGGAGAGTGAAAAAGCTGGCTTAAAACTCAACATTCAAAAAACCTAAGATCTGGGATGGGGAGGGAGATGGGAGAGAGGTTCAACTGGGAGGGGTCATATATATACCTATGGGTGATTCATATTGATGTTTGGGAGAACCCAGCACAATTCTGTAAAGCAGTTATCCTTCAATTTAAAAAATAAATTTAAAATTGAAAAGAAAACGAAGATCATGGCATCTGGTCCCATCACTTCACGGCAAATAGAAGGGGAAAAAGTGGAAGCAGTGACAGATTTTATTTTCTTGGGCTCTAAAATCACTGTAGATGGTGACTGTAGCCATGAAATTAAGACTCTTGCTTCTTGGAAGAAATGCTATGACAAATCTAGACAGTGTATTAAAAAGTAGGGGCATCAGTCTGCTGACAAAGGTCTGTATAGTCAAAGCTATGATTTTTCTGGTAGTCATGTACGGATGCAAGTTGTATTATGAAGGAGGTTGAGCCCCGAGAATTGATGCTTCGAATTGTGGTGCTGGAGAAGACTCCCCACCCCGCCCGCCGCAACCTTTTTTTTCTTTTCTTTGGAGAAGACTTTTGAGAGTCCCTTGGACAGCAAGGAGATCAAACCAGTCAGTCCTAAAGGAAATCAACCCTGAATATTCATTGTTAGGACTGATGGCTGAAGCGCCAATCCTTTGCCCACCTGATGGGAAGAGCCGAGTCATATAAAGACCCTGATGCTGGGAAAGATTGAGGGCAGGAGAAGGGACAACAGAGAATGAGATGGTTGGATGGCATCACTGACTCAATGGACATGAGTTTGAGCAAACTCGGGGAGATAGTGAAGGGCAGGGAAGCCTGGCGTGCTGTTTGTCAGTCTGTGGGGTTGCAAAGAGTCGGACATAACTTAGCTACTAGAACAACTGCAGAGCCAGTAAATGGCTGAGCTGGAGTTTGAACTCAAGCAGTAGAAGTCCAGAGTCTGTACTCTGGAAGTACAGATGAATGCCTTGAAAGGGAAGAAAACCCTGGGTGATCTGAGAGAGCTAAGAAGAGGGGCTGCTCTAAATCTTGCAGTGAGGGAAACTTATCTCAAAACTTGGATGTGAAATTTGACCTGAAACCTGACTGATAAGGAGTAAGGTGCTCAAAGTAGCTGAAGTAAATTTGTTCTCACCTGAGAAGGGTGTAAAGGTTCTGAGGCAGGAAGGAGCTGGGTGTTTTTGCAGAAGAAGGGAGGCCAGTTTATCTGGGAGGCAGAAAGATTGCTGGGCCCTAGCTGGAAAGGTCCCTGCTGGCTGGTATCAGCAGTTCAGATTTACTCAGGGACTGTGGGAAGTGAGTGATAGGAATCAGGTAGGAGGAGGACCTGATTTGATTGTATTTTTATGGAGAATATGTTACAGGAGTTTGAGTCCCAGCAGGGAGACTAGGCTGGGGGACGGTTAAGAGTTCAGTTTTGGACATGGGTATGAAAGGCCCTCCTAGCGTTAATATGTTTTTTTGCTTATTTACCAAGACGTAACGGAAATATCTCAGTCCTTAGGGAAAATGATGATAAGCAGATTTAGTTTCATCCCCTTCTCCCACTCCCAGACAGAGCCACTCCTCACTCCTCGCCTGGCTCTAGCTGTTGCTGGAGTGCCTGTCGTGCTCACCACCTGTGATGTCACCTCTGGAGCCCTTCCTTTTTGTGGCCACTGACCTCCCCACCCCCATCCTCCAGTCCCCTGCCCACAGCACTGTGTAAGTTATTTATGTAGCTCATTGCCTGGCCCCCTCTGCTAGTGTGTATGTTTCCTGAAGGCAGAAATCTCTGTTTTGTGCATTGAGTCTCCAAGCATCCAGATGAAGCTAACACAGTGCCTGGCCTGTGTTAGCTTCATGGTAGGAGCAAAAAACTAAGATCATGCCATGTGGTCTATCACTTCATGGCAAATAGATGGGGAAAAAGTGGAAGCAGTGACAGATTTTATTTTCCTGGGCTCCAAAATCACTGCAGACAGTGACTGCAGCCATGAAATTAAAAGATACTTCCTCTGTGGGAAAAAAGATAGGAGAAACCTAGACAGCATAGTGAAAAGCAGAGGCATCCATCACTCTGCAAACAAAGGTCCGTATAGTCAAAGCTATGGTTTTTCCAGTAGTCATGTATCAGATGTGAGAGTTGGACAATAAAGAAGGCTGAGTGCCAAAGAATTGATGCTTTCGAACTGTGGTTGAAGAAGGCTCTTGAGAGTCCCTTGGACAGCAAGGAGATCCAACCAGTCCATCCTAAACGAGATCAGCCCTGAATATTCATTGGAACGACTCATGCTGAAGCTGAAGCTCCAATACCTTGGCCACTTAATGGAAAGAGTTGACTTACTGGAAAAGACCCTGATGCTGGGAAAGATTGAGGCAGGAGGAGAAGGGGACGACAGAGGATGAGATGGTTAGATAGCATCACCAACTCAGTGGACATGAGTTTGAGCAAACTCCAGAAGATAGTGAAGGATGGAGGAGCCTGGCATGCTGCAGTCCATGGGGTTGCAAAGAGTCGGACATGGCTTAGTGACTGAACGAACAAAAACAAAAGGAGCTCAGTAGGCGTTCTTTGAGGATACCCTTCGGCTTCTACTTCAGTTGCATCTGAAAAGTAATTTCTGGGATCCTTCACTTCTGTGGCCCAAATGTGGACGGAGCCTTTGAGAGTTTGAAATCTCCTTTCTACCTCAGTAGTGTTATGTTTGTTGAAATGGCAAATTTTGATTAAATAGACTAATAAAATATATGCAGTTTGAGGCATAATTTTCCTTTGTTTCAATTGGTTTTGGCCATTTTTCCATATTATGAGAAAATGAAAATTAGGCCATTTCATTCAGTTTAAGACCTTCATGATTTTCCCCTTCAAATATCATTTCGAATTTTTAAAGCCTTCAGAAGTATTTTGGATATTAACATCGGAAATTCCTACAGTGGTAATAACAGTGAGAAATTATACATACAAGAAAATATCTTCTAATATGTTTTTGAAACCAGTTGTAGTTGTGATAGACGTCGGAAATTGATTTCAGTTATTTCTCACCAACAGTAAAAAGCAAGCAAGCAAGAAGGAGTTTGTGTTGTGGAGTGTCCATAAAACCTGACTAGGACACTTTGGGCCCAGCCTTGTCCAGTAATCATAGCGGTCCTGTAATGTGTGTCTACTGGCAGACACTGCTAAATACTCTCTAAGTAGCATTTCTGAGGAAACTGACGTTTATAGGTGAGGAAACAAGTTAAGCGACTTCAGAAGTTCAGGGTCTAGCAGCAAGCAGCGCAGTGGACCTCCGGCTTGCCCTCAACCTGACGTCAGACACACCGGGCTGTTCCTCTCTGCCTGTGATTCCCAGTGTGCCCAGGGCCGTCTTCTGCCATCTCTGAGCCTCAGTTTTCCTAGCTCTCAAGTGAAGGGGTTAGATTTACACTACCACGGAGATCCTTATAGCATTGCGTCAGAAGGGCTCTCAGGGTCTTCAGGCCTGCTGTACTGTTACCGAGCACCTCCTGAGCACCAGAGAGCAGTGTGAGACGCTTAGACTGTAGATGTGTGGAAACCTGGTCAGCTCTCGGGATGAATAAGATGACGGTATTTCCCTAATAACTTAGACTTCAAGACCAGTGTGCTAAGTGCCCTGTTCTTCAGTAAACCTTGCCTGTCATTCCCTAAATAGGAAGGGAGGTTCTTCATATCCCCTTGATTCCTTATTCCTAAATGGGAAGGGAGGTACTTCATATCCCCTTGATTCCTTATGGGATGAAATGCCATATTGTGCTTAGAGGCCAAGAACTCCATTGCTTTTGGTAAATTGGAAATATGCAGTGGCTGCACAGTGGAGCCAGTACTGATTTAAAGAAATATTCAGTCATCAATGCTTCTGATGTGAACAGAATCATTTTGGAAGACTGACTGTGAGGAGCTGATTAACCTATCTCCTGAAAGTCAGGATAGGGCCACCCTGCTAAAGTACTTAACAGTATATATCAGTTCAGTTCAGTTCAGTCGCTTAGTTGTGTCTGACTCTTTGCGACCCCATGGACCGCAGCACGCCAGGCTTCCCTGTCCATCACCAACTCCTGGAGTTTGCTCAAACTCATGTCCATCGAGTCGATGATGCCATCCAAGCATTTCATCCCCTTTCGTCCTCTTTTCCTCCTGCCTTCAATCTTTGCCAGCTTCAGGGTCTTTACCAGTGAGTCAGTTCTTCGCATGAGGTAGTCAAAGTATTGCAGTTTCAGCTTCAGCGTCAGTCCTTCCAATGAACACCCAGGACTGATCTCCTTTAGGATGGACTGGTTGGATCTCCTTGCAGTCCAAGGGACTCTCAAGAGTCTTCTCCAACACCACAGTTCAAAAGCATCAGTTCTTTGGCGCTCAGCTTTCTTTATGGTCCAACTCTCACATCCATACATGACTACTGGAAAAACCATAGCTTTGACTAGATGGACCTTTGTTGGCAAAGTGATGTCTCTGCTTTTTAATATACTGTCTAGTTTTGTCATAGCTTTTCTTCCAAAGAGCAAGCGTCTTTTAATTTCATGGCTGCAGTCACCATCTGTTTCCACTGTTTCCCCATCTATTTGCCATTAAATGATGGGACCAGATGCTATGGTCTTAGTTTTCTGAATGCTGAGTTTTAAGCCAGCTTTTTCAGTCTCTTTCACTTTCATCAAGGGGCTCTTTAGTTCTTCTTCGCTTTCTGCCATAAGGGTGATGTCATCTGCGTATCTGAGGTTACTGATATTTCTCCAGATACCATGACCTGTTCATGGTCATTTAGATGTGACACTGAAAGATGAACTGCCCAGGTCATTAGGTGCCCAACAGACTATATATTAAACTATAAAACTTTAAGACAAATGTTTGATGTCATTATCCTGCTGGAAGTACAAGATACTGTGTATGCTGTTGATTTATACCTTCAGGGATGCTTAGGATTTTATTTATGTGCTTTATGGTGTTTTATTTTAAAATTTTTATGAATTTAACTTTAAAAATGTATATTTGTACAATACAGACTCTACTGGCTTTCTCTGTCCTCCATCTACCCAGATCCCTCCATTCCTTAAAAGTGCAAACCACCATCTTAAATTTCTAGTACATTTCTTCCTACATTTCTTTATGCAAATACAAGCAAATATGAATGTTTTTCTTATCCTTCCTCCAACCACAAGAGGTACTCTGTATACGTTGTTCTCTGTATATTGCTTTTTTTGAAAATATGAAACACTTCACGAGTGTGTGTCCCCCTTGCAGAGAGGCCGCGCTGAGCTTCTCCGTATCACTCTGGTTTTAGTGGATGTGCTGCTGCAGTGAGCCCGGTACCTGCTTTTTTTCACTTAATAGTATATCCTTATTTTTGTGAAATTGAGGCCATCTAAGAATTTGTGTGCTCATAATTATTTCATAGCATAAAGGGTTTTCAGTCTCCATCAGCTGATATAAATGTTAATACTTTTCAGAGAATAAACCTTTGGCAGATTTTTATTTAGACTAATTCTTGTGATTTTAAATACTTCCTGCCTAGCTCTGAAGTGGAAAACCGGACACCATTTTCAGAAGCCCCAGAATTGATAAAGCAGCGCACATTCCAGCTTTTGTGTGTACAGAATATGTATATCTTAGCATTCTCCATAGTTTTGTTGTTCTCAGTTTATTAGAGAACAATAATTTTCTTGGCTGAGTGATGCCTTCAAAGCTTTCTTTTATCATTTGTCTTCCACAGAACCAATTACTTTCACAAATAGGGACTTTTAGTTACTGACCATTAAATTCTGAAAAAGCTGCTTGCTTGTTTTTGTGGTGTTTTAATCTTCCTTACTTACAGCCCTGCCAGGCTTTGCTACCTTCCTCCTCCTTCCCAGAAAAATAAACAAAATATCTAACTCAGGCTCTCACATAGTAAGCTGCCCTCATGGAATGAAATTGAGAAAATGTTTTGTTTCAGTTAAACTGTAAATTTTGAAAGTCATGCTTCAGGAAAAATACAGCTAAAAAAATGAAAATAGTAAAGTAATTAAAGGACAGTTAACAGTATCATGAAGGAACTAAAATAGAGAAAGTGGTTGACGTGGTCAGAGGATAAAATTGAATTCTTTTTTTTCTGCATGTGTTCTGGGCATGAACATCTCAGAATACGTGCGTCAGTATAGTAACTGTGGTGGAGATCCTCCTGTGAAGGGGTAGTTATTTGCTAGTTTGTGAGATACCTGGGAGGTAGTGAAGGACAGGGAAGCCTGGTGTGCTGCAGCCCACGGGGTCTCACAGGTTGTACATGACTTAGCGACTTAACAACAGCAACACATAAAATTATTTCCCCCAGATTCCTCTCATGAAATCCGAATTGTAGTTTCCTTTGTGAAGTTACTTCTTGAAAGCACTTACGAGTCTACTGGCTAATATTTGCTCACGTGCTATCTGAAAGTAATGGGTATTACTTCAGATAGTGTTTTTTTGTTTGTTTGCATGAATTTTGTGAGTTTAGTAATTTAGTGAATTTAGCAGAATTTTGTGAAATTAGCAGTGGGAAATGGTTTTATATTCCTTTCCACTCTTCGCCCACTTAGCAGACTTCTTTGAGGCCTGTTGTGTGGTCATTGGTGGGGGAGGTAGCGCTGAGCTCGACTCCAGTGTGCTGCCTGCTCTTGGCAGTGTCCGCCTTTTGACTTCCTGTGTGGCAGTTGTGGGTAAGCGTGGCGTTCGGAACCGGTGGTCTTGGGTGCAGGTTCTGAATGGCCGTTTACTTATCGTGAGGCCTCAGAACTCACAAGTCAGGAACTCTTGCAGGGTTGTTGGAGTGAACTAATCTCTGTGGAAGCGTGTCCTCTGCAGTGTCCTGTGGCACTGTCCTCATCCAGCTCATGCACTGGTCGCTCTGCTCATCCCTTGCATTTTCCTAAGCTGGATTTGGGGAATATTTGTATGGAGTTTGTGAGTCATGGAGATGATGACTAGCCTCTATCCTATTTTATTGTTTTTTTCCCTTAGGTGCTTCCAGATACATTTTCTCTTTTAACCATTAGGTTAAGGTATTTTTACTGCATAGGTGAGGACGTCCAAAGTGTTAACATTATACGGTGGAACGAGCGGGACTAACCACTGATACCTAGCCCAGGGGTCTGTCCTCTGCCCATTACTGACCATAGACAGAAGAATCCTCTCCTCAGCACAGAAAGGCTGTTTAGTAGAAGCAATAAGAGTGCAATCTCTAAACCATAGTCTTAATTTTAGAGTCTTGCTTTTCTACCATGGCTGTGTAACCTTCAGCAAGTAATTGGAATCTCTGTAATACACAAAAAAATTGATTAAATGCTACAGTAAAGGAAAACAACAGCTATATAACTGTAAAAATGTTATAAAAGTGTGGAAGATTTAAGCTGGGAACCTGTTAAATCATTCATCCTAAAGGAGAGAAGAAGCAAGAGGGCCCACCCATGTCGTTCCTCATTGGCAGGAGCACGAGCGTAGGCAACTCGGCTAGGAAGCACTGCTTTGATTCAATTCTACCTTTTCATTTTTTTTCTAGTTGAGCTTGTTGGACACGTGAGGGTGAGAGGTAATGTGTGGTAGTGTTAAAAACAGGTGCCTTGGCGCCAGGCAGCCTGTGTTAAGATCCTAGTAACCCTCCTATAGGCTCTTCACTGCTTTGTGCCTCTCAGTTTCCTTATCTGTAGGGAAAATGAGTTAATACTCGTGAAAATGAGTTTTAGATCACTAATTACCACTCAATAAGCAGGGCTTATCTTGAACTTTTGAGCAGTTCCGTCTCCAGGGGAACATCTGGAGACCCAGGAATAGAAGGGATCTGATCAGAGTACTTAAAGGCTTTCAGTGAGCCGCGCGGCCCCAGGCAGGGCACGCAACCTCCTGAAGCTGGGACAAGAAATCTTCAACACAAGGTAGGTGTCCTTTGTGGGGTGTGGACCGGTAGTAACGTAGGCAGTGAGAGGTGTAACTCACTGTGGTGGTGTTCTGTCTCACTTGGGAGGGGGCTCCAGTGCTGGGCCCCTTTGTCAGGAGATGTTAGAGCTTCCCCTTTCATGGCCTGGCTGAGCACCCCTTCCACAGTGGAAGGTTTCTGAGAATTTGGAATGAATTTCTGATGGGGACTTCTTTGTCCCTTCTTTCCCACCGAGGCGCCGGACAGGGTGTGGACTGTCTCTGCTGCGCTGTTCACAGCGCTTTGCCTGGGCTCAGCCTTCAGTGTTAGCTCTGCCAAACTTGTTTAAAATCTTGTCACTCTTTCCAGCTAAGGCTCCACTTGTTTTTGTTTTATTTTATGCTTTCTTCCTGGCTTTATTGAGGTATATTTGTCTGTAATATGTTTATTATTTTTTTTTGTAATATGTTTAAAGGATACAACGCGATGATTTGATGTGTGTGTGCATTGTGAAACGACCCCCACGATCCAGTTATTTAACGTGTACATCACCTCGCCTAGCTGCCTGCGCCCTCCCTTTTTCTTTTTGGTGAGACCAGCTTCTGTTTAATTGAGTGTGCCCTGTTTATTCTGGGTGCAGACCTTGCGGAGCCCTCCCAGAGATGTTCATTCACCAAGTGACTGCCTCTCTGCCCCAAGCCAACCTGGAAGTATCACTTAGCTCTAAAAGCATCTCTCCTGTGACGCTTTCCTGGCGGCCCTCTCTCTCAGTGTCCCGGGGCTGCCATAAACAGTCCCGCAGGCTGGGTGACTTGAACCAGGAGGTTATCGTCTCAGTTCTGGAGACCAGATGTGCCCGGTCAGGGCGTCAGCAGGGCAGGTTCCTTCTGAGACGGTGAGGGGGCCTCTGTGCATGGCTTTCCGCCTGTGGTCCTGTCTGTGTCCCGGGGTCCTGCATGCACAAGGATGCCAGTCAGACTGAGGCAGGGGCTGGATGGGCCCCAGGCTGAGGGGCCGGAGTTCCTCCCCTGTGGACAGACATTCCAAAGTAGCCAGAGGGAGGAGAGCTGAGGCCTCTGCAGAGAAGAGAGAGACCACATATCCCTCCTTCTC
This sequence comes from Odocoileus virginianus, assembly GCF_023699985.2. Taxonomy (NCBI): domain Eukaryota; kingdom Metazoa; phylum Chordata; class Mammalia; order Artiodactyla; family Cervidae; genus Odocoileus; species Odocoileus virginianus. Next base: position 4,208,843 of record NW_027224267.1, read on the forward strand.
GAAGTCAGGGAGACCTCCCTGACTGCACATGCCCGGAAAGGCTCCTTGGAGGTCCAGAAGGGAGGGGGCCTCCCCTCTACAGTAAGCAATGTCAGCCTACCCACAGGCCTCTTTGCTGAAATTTACCTGGATTGAGAGGTGCTCTCGCATGTGGGAGGACCCAAAGATAAACCAAGTATGGGCTCAGAACCAGGCAAAGCAAGATGATTGGCCAAAGGAAACCCAGGAGAAATGCCCCCATAAAAGGGCCTGACTGTCTCTCTCAACCCGCCCATGTGTCTATCCATGCGTACTCTTTTTCTCCTAATAAACACTTTACTTGTTTCACTATTTTCTGTCTCTGTGTGGAAATTCATTTCTACACAGCTGACAGGCCAGGGCCTCATCACTGGCCACTGGTCCGTGGTGGTCTAGAGGTTAGGATTCAGTACCATCACTGCTGTGGTCTAACCTCAATCTCTGGCTGGGAACCACAACCCTGCTTCAGGCCGCTGCTGGCTGAGGCCACCCGAGATCAGTGTTGAGATCAGTAGCGGATTCGGGACTCACTGTGTTCCAGTATGACATACTTAACTGATCCTGTCTGCAGTGACCTGTGTCCAGGTAAGGTTACATTCTGAGGAGCTGGGAGTTAAGGCTTCAGCATGAGTTTAGGGGCATATGATGCAACTCCTAACACCCTAGCTCTGCCTTTCTACCTCCCCTGACACTTTTGCCCTGCTGACACCTGAGTAGCTTTCTCATGGCATGAAGGGTATTTAGTTACGTTTATTTGTCTGTAATCTCCTGCTCATTTTGTCACTTTCTGTCTCTGGTGCCTTGCACCTCATGTGGAAAGCAGCTCTGATGAGATGTATGAAGCATCAGGAGTTAGTGGATGTGAAGGAGGAAACTGCAGAGATAGATATCGCTTTCCTTGTTTTCCTGTTGACAGCTCCAAAGGCTGTCTGCAGTTGCGGACGAGGGGGCCACAGACACCAGCAGAGACTGCCGCTGTTATTACCACATGAGTATGTTTGCTGCCTCCAGGTTTATCTTCCTTGTCTTTATGCTTTCTGAGCTCATTTTAAGAACAGTTAGAAACTGAAAAGACCCTCTGGGTCTTCTAGCATTCGATTTACCTAGAGAATTTTGTTCATGGCCACCTTCTTGTTTCAGCCTTTGCTTTGAGTATTGTTTTTAGGAATTCAAAAGTAAATCATGTGAATGGTTGGAATAGTTCTCAAAATGTCTGTTCCAGAAGGAGGTGCCAAGAAATAATTGAATCTACCCCCAGAGCTTTAGAATTAGCTCATTAGATGTTTTAGAAATGCAAAAATGTGTTTGGTTTCTAATCTGAGGTTTAGTTACACATTAGTGTGGGTGAATCATACTGGAGCTGGAACACCTTTGCTACGAAAGAATATTCCAGGGCACGCTTTCTGTTATTTCCTGAATAAATAACATTCTTGGCAGAATGGTTAGGTGGGATGTCAGTAGAAAAGGAAAGTTAATCTTAAAGTATCCTTTTATTCCAATATCAGTCATATCTGTGTGAAAGAGCATGCTGAAATGTGCTCATCTGAAGGCAGACGGAGAGTAGTTTATGTAAGATCTGGAGGCGCTTTAAGAGCATTTCAGACTCACATGGAGTAGAACAGTATAGTGAACTCTTTTTATCCTTCATCCGGTCTCAGCAGTCATTAACTCATGGCCAGTATTGTAACCCTTACTCTCCCTGTATCCCATGCGTGGTTTAGGCAAATTCCATATGTCGTCATTTTGTTTGTAAACATTTCTGTATGTATCTGCTATAACCATAATACGAGACCTAAAGTAAACAGTAATTACTTAAAGCTATCCAATTCCTGTTATTGTTCAAATTTCTAATTGTCTCAAATGTAATTTTTAGATTTTTATTTTACACTTTATTTGAAGCAAGATCTGGCGAAGGTCCTCCTGAGACCTTGTTAGGTTTTAAGTAAGGGGGTGAATAACATGCTCTGATTTACATTTTGAAATTCTGTCTGAAAAAAATAAAAAAAAGAAACTGTCTGTACTCACTGTGAAAAATGGGTTGGTGGGGGCAATGTTAAAGAGAAAGGCAGTAGGGAAGCTAATGAGAGGAGGCTAGTGTGTGTCCAGGAGGTGAGTGCTAATTATCTAGGTTAGAATGATGTGGTAGAGATGGGGAGAAGTGGATGAATATGAAGTGTCCTGTGGGCAGGCCACACTTGTCTCCGTGGTTCATCCAGACTTTTGGATTCTGTTGGGTGTGTATGTTTGTTTATTTGAAAGTACTATTCTCAGATTTCATTGATTGGGGTATCAACATTTTAAGATTGGTGAAATCTTAAAATATTTACACAGGTTAAATTATAGCAGCTTTATATATATATACCATTGTGATGGGGAACATCATCCTTAGAGGGGCACTAATCCCCACTTCTTCTGAATCAGTTTATTCAGTTTATTTGCCATTGTATCATCTTTTCTATGTGTGACTGCAGTGATAATATTGACAACTTTATGTAGTAGAATGGGAAATTATAGTTTTTCACTTAAACATGTTATATAATCTCAGGTACGTTATGCTAAAGAATATTCATTGTTTCATAGTACTGTATTGAACAGATTACATTACAACCATTGATGTATTGTTGGACACTGATCTTTTTAAACTATTTAAAAATTATCCTAATGTTGCAGGAAGTTTTTTTCATCTGTATATTTTCCATTTCTTTTTAAAAAATTTGGGTTAAGTAATGACTTCTTCGTAGAGATTTTCCTAGAAAAATTTGCTGTCTTAACACACGCTTAAAAACTGCATCAATGAAACTTGAAGCTATAATTGATAAAAAAACAAACACAGGTTTTGTACTTTAAAAGTGGAATTATGTTTATTCCTGTTTATTGGGCTCAGAATATGTATATTTTGACTTAAGTTTATAGACTTCTTTATGAAGGAATGGAGCACATGTATATTTGGTCTTCAGTTTTTTATTTATCCCATTCACATAGCAATTTGTAATAAATTGAAAGCAATCTCTGCCTTATCTTTAACATGTTGGTTTTACAAAGATTCTTTTCTTTCAGTCAGCTCTGGGAACCAGGAAGCAGCTATAGTTGCCACTAAAATGTTCCCCTCTGTCTTATTTACTGATGAAAATGGTTTAAAATTGGGACTCATTTGGTAATAGAAAACTCTTAATATTGTGTAATCTTTTGTATTTTTTTTCCCTGAAACATTCAAGTGGAACATTTTTATCATTGGCTCAGAATGATCAGCTTCATTTATATCTAATGAAGAAATGCCAGATAACCATGAATAATATTTTGTTTTTTGGGTCCTTCTTATAGAACAAACTAGGTTAAACAGATGAAACAAACATTTTAAAGGATATGTTCAGAGAAGGGTAGGTTTTTAGGCCATTGATTCCCTTATTATGTTTTATTGTCTTTTAGTCAGTGTTTTTATACTTTGAAGTCCTCAAAATAGTGTTACTTTAAGTATGCTGTCCTATCTTTAGATTTCAGAAAAGCAGTATCAAAATTGACCTTTATCTTTAAAAAAGGATGTTTTCTTCAACTGGTTATTCTTTAAAGCCTGACTGTTCAAATTGTGGTCTACGTCGGGCGTGACTGAGCGACTGACACACACGTTCAGATGGTGGTCCAAGCTCACTGGCACTGGTGTCACTCGGGAGCTCATGGGCATGCAGGATCTCAGGCTCTGTCTCATGCCATGACTTTGAATCCTAACGTGATTCTTAGGCGATTCATGTGCACATTAAAAAGCTAACAGTGCCAGCCCCAGATTCCCAAGACTGGGTCCTCCTGTTCAAGGCATCTGTGCCCTCAGTTCCACCCCTGCCGTCCCTTCAGGGACATTGTTTTCCCTCCCTGTGGTCATCGTCATCAATTACAGTACACCTTGGAGGCTAAAAACACGGGGTCTGCCGCCAGGAGTCCTGCGTTAGAACTGCAGCCCTGCTGGCCTCCTAGCTGAGTGACCTGTGAAGTGAGGACAACAGTACATTGACAGACAGGGGAGGCGAGAGGGTCAAATACAATTAAAGAACAGTGTCTCGCTTGCAGTTCTGGCTGCTTTCATTCTCCTTCCCCTTATCACGAACATTATTTTAGATATCTGTTGCATCATAACAAACCGTTCCAGGACTTTGCAACTTAAAATCACTGCTTTATTGTTCATATTTCATGATCTTGTGGGTCAGGAATTAAGGCTCAACTGGCAGTTCTGTTCGTTGTGGCATCTATTGAGGTTGCTTGATGACTTTCAAGTTTTTGAAGTAAGTAAGTTGTATATTCTGGATGTAAATATTTTCTCAGATGCGTGATTTGTAAATTTTCCCCCATTTTATGGGTTGTCTTTTCACTTTATGTATCCTTTGAAGCACAAATAGTTTTAATTTTTAGGAAGGCCAGTTTATGTTTTTTTTCTTTCTTTATTTTGTTGCTCTCGTTTAGGTGTCATATAAGACTGCCTAACCCAGGGTCTCAAGGATTTATTCCCTTTCTTGTAAGAATTCTATAGTTTTTGCTGTTACATTTAGATCTGTGTTCCACTTGGAATGAATTTTTCTATATAGTGTAAGAAAGGGGCACTGTTCACTGTTTTAGTTGCTGGTTTAATTACCTTTTTAAATCCCTACTTTGCTTAGCCTTTGTGGCTTGAGGAACTGTTGCTCGCTCACTCTCCATTAAAACTCTGCCTGTGGGTTCTGAGATTATTTCCTTCTTTTTAATTTATACAGAAATTTTAATTTACACACCTGCTATATGCTGAAAACTGTTCTGGATGCTGGTTCTGCTGCCTCTTCTTTTTTAATTGTAATTTTTTTATTTTTCGCTGGGCTAGGTCTTCATTACTGCATGGGCTTTCTCTAGTTGTGGCTTGCCGGTGCTACTCTCTTGTTGGGGAGCGTGGACTCTAGGGCGTATGGGCTTCAGTAGTTGCACTTTCCAGGCTCCAGACCACTGGCTCAGTAGTTGGTGGAGCACAGGCTTAGTTGTTCCACGGCATGTGGGATCTTCCTGGCACAGGGATTGAACCAGTATCTCCTGCATTGGCAGGGAGATTCTGTACTGCTGAGCCAGTGGGTTATAGAAGCAGAATAGAAATTGAACTGTCTGTATGATTAGTAAAGGTGCTGTTCAGAGGTTTAGTAGTTAAAAGATGAATATTAAATTATGCATTCAAACAGCATTTCAAATAAAAGATTGGAATAAAAAGAGTGTAAGTAGTAACTAGCTATATATATATATATGGTAATATTTATAAATATAGTAAGTAGCTATATTAGCAAACTGTTAAATTTAAGCCATTTGGGCATCTTTTCAGGTTACTCACCAACTCAAGGGCATATTGACATTTTCAGAGCCTGATGTTACTGTTCTTTGAATTGAGAAGGTGGTGTTGGTGAGCATTTCCCATTTCTGTGAATACAGATGTATAAGCAGCTTCCCTGACCTGTGTGGAAAATCCTTTGCAGAGTCGCCACCAGTACTTTTTGGGGAAAATGTCAGGAATGAAATGTCTCTGGAAATGAACTGTGCTACTATTAGAAGATCTTGTTTGTGTGGGACAATGTGGTGACTTTATCTTGGGGTCAAAATTTTAATATCTAAAGAGTTTGTCAGAGGATATAGTAGCTTTGTTAGGTTGTTCTGTTGTCTGCTGAAGAACAGTGGTAAGGACAAAACTGCCCTTGGTTGGTGGAAGGGTGGGAGATGGTGGCCAGCCACGTGCCTGAGAAGCCACGAGGAAGTACCATCCATCATGGCTGTGCCTGGTGGATCGATTAGGGCATCCTCGTGCTGGAGACTGTGTTTATCAGGCTGATGTGCTCATCATGAAATGCTGCTGGGCATGTATACAAAAACAGTACTTTCTTTTGTTTGGATTCTCTAGGAACCTAGAAGGATTGTGCGATGAATGGTGACACTCGGGCTGCAGTGGTGACCTCACCACCCCCGACCACAGCCCCTCACAAAGAGAGGTATTTCGACAGAGTGGATGAGAACAATCCAGAATACTTGAGAGAGAGGAACATGGCACCAGACCTTCGCCAGGACTTCAACATGATGGAGCAAAAAAAGAGGGTGTCCATGATTCTGCAAAGTCCCGTAAGAGAAGCTTTTTCTTTGATCCTGGGTCCTCTGTCTGCTTCCACTTCTTCAGCTTGTTTGCTCTGTTGTGTTTTTTACAGTCTGTTTACCTTAACACAGGAATAAGTGCCTTGTGTATGTATGGGTATGGCTGTTGAAGAGTTGAGTTTAGTTCAAGTCATCAGACAAAACAAATGAAAAAGCTTCAATATCATAAAAGATAGGAGATGTTTATTTCTTCTTTTTATACTCTCTCTGCTTTTCCAGGAAGTCTGTATATATATTGGGACCATTTAAAAATTACTCTTTCCTCCAAAACACCTAGCTTTGTGCTAGGCATTTAATAGGCCTTAGCAGTATCTGATTGTTGATTGATTTTACCTTTAATTATGGTTGGCATGTGAACCACAATCACACCCAACCAAGTGTCTCCTATTTGCATCTTTAGGTAAAGTAGTGCTGTTTTCGTTACCAAAACATATGCGTTGGGGGGCCTGGCTGCTCGCCATTCAAAAGCCAATAAGCAGGCCAGGTTGGTGGAGAGGAAAGTTTGCTTTATATCAGATGCCAGCAACTGATGGGGTGAGTGGTGGACATCTGTCCAAAGGCTGACTCCTGCCTTTGGAGTCCCCCTCCCACCCCCGCACTGCCCCCCCACAAGCAGGGGATGAGAGCTTTTATAGAGTGAGGGGAAGGTTATATGCAGAAACAGTGCAGTCATCTCTAACAGTCATCTTCAAATTGGTCATCAGTGGTCTGACTAGCATCATCTTGGTTGTTTTAGGTACAGTTAATCTTTGGTCTCCTCTCCTTTGACTGTTTTCCTTTGTTTCTGCATTTCTCACTTCTCTGATTAAACTTATTCTTTGGCTAAAGTTTTCCACAGGCAAAAGGCAGAGGACATGGTGGGGGGCAAGGACCATAGGGTCCTGCTCCGTTTCATTTTCATAGTTTGCTCATGTTGATGATGCTGCATTTGTGTGTGTGTGTCACTCATTTTATCATTTTAATCCATTGTTTTATTTCCTTGATATTTGAGGTGTCACTTGGCAGATAACTCATTGAGTTTTTTTTTATATGTTGATTATCTCTATCTGCAAGGAATTGGGCATTTAGCAATAAACAAGGCATGTAAAGCTTATGTGTTTTATTGTTATTATTCGTATATAATTCCTCAATAATGTAGCTTATAATAAAGTACATAAGTCTTAAGTAAACACCTTGGTGAACTGTGACATATGTGTCACACCTGTGTAAGCACCTGGAGCAAGTCTCAGACTTGACATTCTAGTTGAAGGAGATAACTAAGAAACAACAAACATAGCACAGTGCAGGAAACAGTTGGATGATTAGATTGTGTGTGACTGTGGTTAGAACAGGCCTCTCTGAGGAAGGAAGTTTGAACTCTGAATGACAGGAAGGAGCCAGCCTGCAGGGATGAGGGAGAAGCATTCCAGGTTGAGGGAGCAGCAGACTTGAAATTCCTAGGGTAGGAGTGAGCTTGGAGAGTGGAAGGGCAGCCCACGTGGTTTGGGCACAGAAAGCAAGAGGGAGGGGCGGTGCGGCGGGGCTGGAGGGGAGGAGGGCGCAGGCCCTAGGAGGCCTGTAAGCTCAGCTCACAAGTCTGTCTGCCTTCAGAGCACAGCAGGGGGTCACTGGAGGGCTGCAGGTGGGCACGGCACTCTTCAGTCCAAGTCCTTCTGGGCTGGTAGAGCATCGTACAGGACGAGAGAGGAAGCTCTCTTCAAACAGGAGGTCTGGTGGCTCGGCCAGGGCAGTGGTGGTGGAGGCGGAGAGAGATAGGCTCCTTTGTGTTTTATTTAGAAGGTAGGCTAGGATAAGTAGGACTTGCTGATGGACATGGAGGAAGAGCTGAGAGAGGGAAAAAAAGAATCAGGACAACATCTAGACCTGGCTTCAGCAGTTTTCCCGTGTAAAAGCAGTAAGTAACTAGGTGAAAATCACTGAGGAGAGAGTGAAGAAACTAAACTTTCAACATCAGGTGTGTGCCAGGCACTGTGCCGAGCACCAGGGATGCTGAGAACACAGTCAGTGTCAGAATGCTGCTGACCCACGCGCCCTGTGGGATCCGGAAAGAGAAGGACACTAGAGAAGAGGCTGGTAAGTGCGGAGGTCCCTGGGTAACGTGTATCCAGTGTTGGTGTTTGGGGTTTAGGAGCTTGGATTGTTACGAGCTGCAGCCAGGGTTGTGAAGGCCCTCTCTGTGGGTGTGGCTGTCAGCAGTTCGGAGCTGTGAGAGGGAACCTGTGAAGTTGCCTTCAGGATTCTCTGTTCTGCATGGAGTAACCAGGGGAGTCATCTGCTCAGAGTGGGCATGTGGAGCAGTCTAGAGAAGGCAAGAGGAGGAGATGAGGGAGGTGGTAAGAGAAGCCGGGAACGCACTCGGGCCAGTGCTCAGGAATAGAAAGGGTGGAGAGTTGAACTTAACCTGGGGCTGGGATTTTGCCAGATGAAATGGCAAGGAGGCAGAGCTGTAAGCAAGGTCGTGCTTAGAGTGTTAAACCAAGGGCCTCAGCTGAGTGAGGGGGACGATGCTGGCTCGCCATGAGGTCTTAGGACCGCGATGGGGTTGAGGGGCGGGTGAGCTGGACGCTCGGAGAGGGTGTGTGGAGAACACGTGCTTGGGTGAGGGTGGAAATAGGAGGCCCCAGTGAACTGAATGACATGGGCACTGGGGAGAGGCCATCAGAGGGCTGAGAGGGGGGGAGTGTGGCTGCTGAACCGTCTGGAGTCAGGACCGAGCCAGCAGACAAGGTCGTTGCTGGTGACTGCTTGCTGGGAGCAGGGTCTGGGGTTCAGGTGGCTGTTTCCAGGCTCCCTGGTCATTGCTGAGCTCGGCCCTGTATTGCACATATGGGTCATCCGGAATGCTGCTGAGACAGAGGGTCGGTCCCTTGTACTAGGGACTTTTTCTTTTTGCATTTCCCTTACTAAGTTTTAAGTTCCTTGATGGCAAAGCAGTTTGTGTGTGTGTGTGTGTGTGTGTGTGTGTGTGTTTTCCTGGTCTCTATATGTCCTCAGTGCCTAGTGTCATTTAATTTTTTGGCCTTTCATGTTGAATGTGTGCATGGAATTCCATTATAAGGTGACTGAGTGTATTTAATCAGTTCTCTTCTGTTTAAAATGTAGACTGTTAACTTTTTTCCCTTTTATTGGTAATGCTGGAATGAACATCCTTACGAATAGATGTTTGAGCACATCTCTGATTAGTTCTTTAGAAATGATTCCTAGGAGTAGAATGTTTATTCAGATTGTTTAGCTTTTACCATGTTAAATGACTTTCCAAAAAGAATACACTAATTTATGTTCCAAGTAGTGATGTATGAGAATACCCATTTGCCTTTGCAGCAGTGGATGAAAACAAACAAACAAAAGTTGGTCTGTGTGATAGTTACCATTGCCTTGTGTCTCATTGTTTTAATTTGCCTTTTATTAGGCTTTCTGTGAAGAATTGGAGTCAATGATACAGGAACAGTTCAAGAAGGGGAAGAATCCCACAGGCCTGTTGGCATTGCAGCAGATTGCAGATTTCATGACCACAAACGTACCCAATGTCTACCCGGCAGCTCCACAGGGGGGAATGGCGGCCTTGAACATGAGTGAGTAGTTTCTGACTGTATACATGCTGTGCCGTTTTCCAGGTTGAATTTCCTAACTCTGTTACGTGAAATAGATGAGCACACATAGTGTAACACATGGAATTGAGTTTTGTTTTTCTTTTTAAATTGAACTTTAGCTATAATCTTGACTCTCTGTTAGTTGCTCAGTTGTGTCTGACTCTTTTGCGACCCCATGGACTGTAGCCCACCAGGACTTCTCTGTCCATGGAGTTCTCCAGGCAAGAATACTGGAGTAGGTTGCCATTTCCTTCTCCAAGGGATCTTTCCGACCCAGGGATCGAACCTGGGTCTCCTGCCCTGCACGCAGTCTTTACCGACTGAGCCACCAGCCAGACTATAGAGGGCTCCTTTTGTTATGAGCCAGTGACTCTGTTATTTCTTAGGCAGATGACTTTTTATCAATATGTGGCTTCTCAGACCCTTTGTGAATTAAAGAGAAGAAAACTAATCAGAAATAATGCTTGGGGAGAAGCATGTTGATGTTGCCTGAACTTATTTCAGCCAAGCCAGCCTGTCTTATTTACCATTCTTCACTGCTGTTTGCAAATGAATGAGAAACAGAGAAATTCCAGAAGAAAGTCAGAAGGGAAATGCTGGGTGGGTGAATGTGAGCACAGAATGGTTCGTTGTGCAGAGATGGCGCTTTGCTATGGCTGTTGAGTTTGTGCACGTGAACTTGGCCGGGCGGAGCCTGGGGCACCTAGCAGGTCAGCTCCTCGCAGACGCTGTGCGCTGTGCTTGGATCAGTCTGATGAGCTGGATAGTCAGCCTCTGACTCACTGACTGAAGGTTTTGGTTTCCCTCAGATCATGTGCATTTGCTGCTTTCCTGTCTGTTTTCTATTCTTAGAAGTTGATTGACTTTCACCCAAGTGATAATATCATTGATAGCCACAGAGTGTTAAGAATCACATATAATTTACTAACTCATACTTCCATCCTCAAGTCAAATGATAGTCATTAGGTTTTCATGTTTTCACATGGATTTCTAATAGAGTCTAGTGATATTTATATGAATTGGATAATAAAGGACAATTAATATATTTACTCACATATTGTGTTTTTTTTCTTTGTTTTATTTGCATTTTTTTTTGTGGCATTTATTCCCAGGCCCTAAGCTTTTGTTTGTTCAGGTTCTTCTGGGGTATCTTTTTCTTTTGTGCAGCCTTCTCTTCCGGTTTAAGAACCGTGTACTCTTTTTTTCAGTAAGGATCATGTCAGTATGGCAGGGAGAACTCATGCATGGCTTGATCCGACCATAAACTCTGTAAGTCCTGGGGGCTTTGTTCACTCAGTTGTGCTCAGTGACCAGAGAGTCTGCATCGAGCCCCTTAAGCTCAGCATCACTCCCTGCAGTTTTGAGTGTGTGCAGGAAAAACTCAGCACTCTTTCTGGGCCGCTGACCCTGAATCTAACCCCTCTCTTTGACCTGTTCACGCCTACCAGTTCCATCACTGTTATGATGACGGAATGGCATGCTGCTGCTTTAAAGGGACATCCTTCATATACTTTGTGGATTTTTTGGATATGCATGCCCTTAACTTCTGGGGCAGTTTCATGACTGTTCAAAGTACATGAAGATTTGAACCTCTTGATTTGCATGATTTTGTGGGTTTTTCTGGGTCAAATGAATAGGAAACCATTTAGAGGGTACCTCAGGCTGCTTACCAGAAAAGCATATATTGTCTTCTAATCAGAGATAAAGGAAATTTTAGTAGTGCTGCACCAAAAAAAGAAGGAAGAAAAAAAAATCTAGTTAGTTTTAATTGTTTCTAATAATTTGTCTCTTAAATATAAAATTTTTATACAAATGTTAACCTTTGTTGTGGAATATAGCATAGGTAGATGGCGCAGGACAAAAATATATATATTTTATGAATGGTTCTAAGGTGAACTCCTTTATAACCAATACCTTGGTTAAGAATTAAAGTTTTATCAGAGGCTTGCCCTGGCCCTGTTGGCCCTCTTAGAAGGAATTGCCATCTTGAGTTGCACGGTGTCGCTGCCTTGCTCTCTTTATAGTTTTATCACCCAAATGGCCATCCTTACGCTCGATGCTTTAGTGTTTGTCTGTTTTACTTAATGTCTTGTAAGCATTATTAAAGCTACAAATGGCCCCTCTATCTATCTTTTTCTCCTGACACCTTTAAAGAAAATGGGATTCATTGACCTGTAGAGTTCACTGCAGTCTTGGATTCTGCTGACTCCATCTCCATGGTGCTAACAGGTCCCTTTTGTCTGTTGTATTTATGGTAAATTGGTAGCTGGGTCTGGAAGCCTGGGTATATTTGGATTCTGTTCTTTGGTGAGCCCACCAGATAGACGTCACTGAGTTCTGTCAGCAGGTGCATATGTCTGCTTGTTGCCACTTGTGTTGGAGCAGCCATGCATGCTCAGTGCCTGGATCTGTTAATTTAACAAGAGTTCCAAGATGGTGATATTTTAACTCTGTCATTCCTTCTTCTGCATTTACTAGTTAGAGTACTTCTGTAAAGAGAAACCTCCCTGGGAAATGGTAAGTAACCAGGAAGGGCGCTGCCTCATTCTGTCACTCAGCACATGATTGCAGGGAACTTGGTGCTAAGCCGTTCATAGGTGACCTGCTTCTTGGTCAGGGTTTCATGCGAAGCGGAGCAGCTTCCTTGCTGCAGTCTATTGGAAATCAGTGCTCAGTCTGCACATAAAGTGAAGCTTCCTCTCAGCTCTTTTGCTTACCCCATGATACAGTTCATATAGGAAGAGTTCAGCTCAGTCGCTCAGTCGTGTCCAACTCTTTGCAACCCCATGGACTGCAGCACGCCAGGCTTCCCTGTCCATCACCATCTCCTGGAGCTTGTTCAAACTCATGTCCATCGAGTTGGTGATGCCATCCAACCATCTCATCCTCTGTCTTCCCCTTCTCCTCCTGCCTTCAATCTTTCCCAGCATCAGGGTCTTTTCCAGTGAGTCCATTCTTCACATCAGGTGGCCAGAGTATTGGAGTTTCAGCTTCAGCATCAGTCCTTCCAGTGAAAATTCAGGACTGATCTCCTTTAGGGTGGACTGGTTGGATCTCCTTGCAGTCCAAGGGACTCTCAAGAGTCTTCTCCAACCACAGTTCAAAAGCATCTATTCTTTGGTGCTCAGCCTTCTTTATGGTCCAGCTCTCTCATCCATATGTAACTACTGGGAAAACCCTTTTCAGAATGAGAGGTTGGTTTCCTGTCATACTTCTAAAGCAACCAACTATTGTCTCTTTAGTAGTATTTTGGATGAATGGATTTAAATATATTCAGTGTGTTTCAAAACATTGCAGTTCTCTTTTCTGATACGGCAGCCTTTGATTGGAGAGATTCTGAGCCGGTTATCTCTGACAGCGTCCACCCGACCCCTGTGGGAGATGTTCTAGGCTCATTGTCTACATTTCCTGCCCCACATCTGGAGTCAACCATTTCTCTAAGAAACCTTGATTTCTTTTTGTGAAAAATGAAATTTTAGTCTCAGTGCTAGGAATGCTTTTTGCTACTGACTGGTTAGTCATTCTTTGTAGTCCTTTTTAGTGCACAAAGATAGGAAATATAGATCACCTGGTGATTTATATACTATGTTGATATACTGGAATTGTAAGTATAATCATAAATATATAGAAATCCTGAAAGATGATGCCGTGAAAGTGCCACAGTCAGTATGCCAGCAAATTTGGAAAACTCAGCAGTGGCCACAGGACTGGAAAAGGTCAGTTTTCATTCCAATCTGAAGAAAGGCAATGCCAAAGAATGTTCAAACTACCACACAATTGCACTCATCTCACATGCTAGTAAAGTAATGCTTAAAATTCTCCAAGCCAGGCTTCAGCAGTACGTGAACCATGAACTTCCAGATGTTCAAGCTGGTTTTAGAAAAGGCAGAGGAACCAGAGATCAAATTGCCAACATCCGCTGGATCATCAAAAAAGCAAGAGAGTTCCAGAAAAACATCTATTTCTGCTTTATTAACTATGCCAAAGCCTTTGACTGTGTGGATCACAATAAACTGTGGAAAATTCTGAAAGATGGGAATACCAGATCACCTGACCTGCCTCTTGAGAAATCTGTATGCAGGTCAGGAAGCAACAGTTAAAACTGGTTGCAAATAGGAAAAGGAGTATGTCAAGGCTGTATATTGTCACCCTGCTTGTTTAACTTACATGCAGAGTACATCATGAGAAATGCTGGGCTGGAAGAAGCACAAGCTGGAATCAAGATTGCCAGGAGAAATACCAATAACCTCAGATATGCAGATGACACCACCCTTATGGCAGAAAGTGAAGAAGAACTAAAGAGCCTCTTGATGAAAGTGAAAGAGGAGAGTGAAAAAGTTGGCTTAAAGCTCAGCATTCAGAAAACTAAGATCATGGCATCCGGTCCCATCACTTCATGGCAAATAGATGGGGAAACAGTGGCTGACTTTATTTTTTTCTGGTGCTCCAAAATCACTGTAGATGGTGACTGCAGCCATGAAATTAAAAGATGCTTACTCCTTAGAAGGAAAGTTATGACCAACCTAGACAGCACATTAAAAAGCAGAGACATTACTTTGCCAACAAAGGTCTGTCTAGTCAAGGCTATGGTTTTTCCAGTGGTCATGTATGGATGTGAGAGTTGGACTATAAAGAAAGCTGAGCACCGAAGAATTGATGCTTTTGAACTGTGGTGTTGGAGAAGACTCTTGAGAGTCCCTTGGACTGCAAGGAGATCCAACTAGTCCATCCTAAAGGAGATCAGTCCTGGGTGTTCATTGGACGGACTGATGTTGAAGCTGAAACTCCAATACTTTGGCCACTTGATGTGAAGAGCTGACTCATTGGAAAAGACCCTGATGCTGGGAAAGATTGAGGGCAGGAGGAGAAGGGGATGACAGAGGATGAGATGGTTGGATGGCATCACCGATTCAATGGACATGGGTTTGGGTGGACTCCAGGAGATTGGTGATGGACAGGGAGGCCTGGCGTGCTGCGGTTCATGGGTTCGCAAAGGGTTGGACACTGAGTGACTGAACTGAACTGAACTGATATAGAAATCATAATTTCAGTTAAAAGTCAGGTCTAAGGGTTTTTTTATTTAACCTTTTCTATCTGACATTTGTTTTCCTTTTTTTCAAGAACTCTGGTTCTCCAGGACAGGAGGAAAACAAATGTTGAATATTACATGATAACTCATTTGGTTTTTCCCACATACCACATACAGTATCAGTCCTATACCAGTATGTTCTCTCTTCATATTTTAAAATAGTTATAGTCTCTGTTGTCAGAGCATGTAACCATTGCATGTAATGGTCTTCCCTTATTGCGATTCATTCAGTGTCAACAGTTGACAACTTAATCCTGTCAATCAGTCTGTGTGATCAGTCACGTCCAACTCTCTGCGACCCAGTGGACTGTAGCCCACCAGGCTCTTCTTTCCATGGGATTTTCCTGGCAAGAAGTACTGGAGTGGGTTGCCATTTCCTGCTCCAGGGGATCTTCCCGATTCAGGAATTGAATCCACGTCTCCTGCGTTGGCAGGCGGATTCTTGGCCACTAGTGCCACCTCGGAAATTTAATCCTGTAATATATATATATTGAATGCTCACCACCAGTCCTTGTATCAGTGTTCCCTGAGACAGTGTGGTTGTCTGAAGTTCCTTTTATTTCTGAGTAAATTTCTCAGAAAACACCTGTGGGAAGGACTTCTGAGTTCTTGCCTCGTGGCCTTTATGTGTCAGTGTTAATTTTGTTTATTTAGTTTGGTATAAAATCATTGGCTCACATTTCCTATTTTGTATATATTTTGTATGTATCTTAAATACATAATCCATTTTCTTGGAATTTGAAGACAGTATTTCCAATAAGTTACTTGGTTTCTTTCCTTGATGGTTGACTATATAAATGTTTTTTTCTTTAGAGTCCAGAAATTTTGCCAGAATATGTCTTGGTGTTGATTCTTCTAGATCAGTTTTCTCAGATAATGTGCCTTTCCCTTCCAAATCTTTGTTATTTTCAGAGTGTTTTCTTGAGTTAGTTTTTAGTGTTTGTTCCGTTCGCTTGCTTTTGTTTCCTGGTACACCCATGTTGGATTTTCTTTGTCTTCTTCAACTGTCACTTTTTTTAAAGTCCTTTTTTTTTTTATCACTTTCTTCATTTCTTTATGATTTAAAAAGTTTTTCTTCTTTCTCACCTTTATGCTTCTTTTTAGTATTTATTTTTAAAAGTGTTTTTCATTTATATGAAAAACATTCATTCCTCATTTCTGAATTTTTCCAATTATATTAAAATTTTTTCATACCTTCCCTAGTGGCTCAGATGGTAAAGAATCTGCTTGCAATGCAGGAGACCTGGATTTGATCCCTGGGTTGGAAAGATCCCCAGGAGAAGGGAATGGCAACCCAACTCCAGTGTTCTTGCCTGGGAAATCCCATTGACAGAGGAGCCTGGTGGGCTATCGTTGAAGGGTTGCAAAGAGTGAGGCAGGACTGAGCAACTGACACTTTCACTTTCATTTTTAATGCTTTTATTTTTTATGAAATAATAGGTTATAGTTTTCATTTGTTTTGTGGACATTTCTTTCTTGTGTGCTTTCATTATCTGTAGGAATGTGATTTTCTTCCTTTTTATTTTAATAATTTTTGGGTGGTATTTGATCATATTTTTCTGTTTATTTTTACATGAATTAATTTTCCTGGAGGACTCTGGTTTAGGAATCCTGACTCTAGGGCTCCCTCTTCTGTTGTTTTTGTGAAGTGCTAAAATATGGCAGCTTATTTAATTCTCCTTCCTCGTTTTTATCTGAATTTTTTCTTCTGTTTTCTCTTCTTCTCACTCCCACGCTCCCCTCCCCTTTTGAGAGTCCTGTGCTATTCACTTTGCGTTTCAGTTTCCACAGATTATTTTCTCTGTACTTTTCTGTATGCTTGAGACAGTTCATAATTAAAATCAAATCAGCAGTATATAACAGGGAAGATCCCCTGGAGGAGGGCATGGCGACCTATTCCAATATTCTTGCCTGGAGAATCCCATGGACAGAGGAGCCTGGCAGGCTACAGTTTGTAGGGTCGCAAATAGTTGGATATGACTGAGTCTACTTAGCAGACAGTATATAACAAAGATAATTATGTCATGACCAAGAATGATCATGCAGTCAAATACTTTCTTTTTCTTCTTTTCCAGTGTGTGTTTTTGTTTATTTTCTTCATTCTTGCCTTATTGCACTGGTTAGAATCCCTAGTATGGTATTTATTAAGAGTGCAAGAGTATACATACATCCTTGCATTGTCCTGATCTTAGGAGTAAACATTGTCATCATTTTGTTTGATATTTTTAGTAGTTTTTTTATATATGTCCCTTATCAAATTAAGGTTATTCCCTTCTATGCCTAAATTGTTGAGAGATTTTATTCCGAATGAATGTTGAATTTTGCAAAATGCTTTTTCTGCATCTGTTAAAGTGATTCCATCATTTTTCTATTTTAGTTGAACATGGCAATTATATTGATTGGTTTATGAATACTGAGCCAATCTTTCTTTCCTGGGATAAACTCCCTAAGTTATGAGGTGTTACTCTTTTTGTGTGTGTGTGTGTGTGTGTGTGTGTGTGTGTGTGTGCGCGCTCAGTTGTGTCTGACTCTTTGTGGCCCCATGAACTGTAGCTCAACAGCCTCCTTTGTCCATGGGACTTCGCAGGCAAGAATACTGGAGTGGGTTGCCATTTCCTACTCCAGGGGAATCTTCCCAGCCCAGGAATTGAACCCATGTCTCTTGTGCTTCCTGCATTGTCCAGTGGATTCTTAACTACTGCACCACTCTGAGAAGTCACATCCTTTTTATATGTTGCTGGATTATTTGCTGAAATTTTGTTGAGTATATTTGGTCTGTGTTCATGAGGGATATTGGTCTATTTCTTCTTTTGTAATATCATGTACTATAATGTCTTTGTGTGGTTTTGATATCAAGGTAATGTTGGGTCAGAGAATGAGTTGGGAAGTGTTCTGGAAGAATTTGTGTAGAATCCTCTGGAAGAATTTGTACAGAATTGATATTGTTTCTTCCTTAAATGAGCAATAGAATTGACACCACAGGCATCTAGGCCCAGAGTTTTCCCTAGGGGAATGTTTTTTTCTGCAAATTCAGCTTAATGAATACGGCTGTTCAGTATGTCTATTTCTTCCAGAGTGAACTTTAAAAATTTTGTCTTTCAAGGAATTTGTCTGTTTCATCTAAGTTTAAAAATTTGCTGTCATAGATGTTCATATTATCCCTTTATTGTCAATAGCATATGTAGTGATATTCCCTCTTGCTTGTTCATATTGGTAATTTCTGTCCTTGCTGTATTTTGTTGATGAGTCTGGGCTGGAAATGTGTTTTATTTCCTTTCGTTTTTCACTTTGTTATTTTTTTAACCTTCTCAGGATTAAATCAGCTTTTCTCTGTTTTTGTTTGATTTCTATCTGCTTGATCTTTATTGCTTTTTTCTTTTTGAGGTTAATTTGCAGTTTTATAAGGTAGAAACCTAGATCATTTAAAAAAAAAAACCCTTCTAATCTATATATTTAATAGTGTAAATTTCCTCCTAAGTATTGCTTTACTGCATCCCACAAATTTGCTACTTTTTTGTTATTGATTTCTACCCTAATTTCTGTATTAATTTTGGGGAACATAGCCTTTATAAAACAGCCTTGAACATTTTCAAGACTTACCTCATGACCCATTGTGGGAGGATTAGTATCTCTACTGTTGTTGTTTGAGTTACATTTGACAAGAAACATTAAGTCTTTGAATTTTTTTTTTCCTTTTATATTTTAGGTCTTGGTATGGTGACTCCTGTGAATGACCTGAGAGGGTCTGATTCTATTGCCTATGACAAAGGGGAGAAGTTACTGCGGTGTAAACTGGCAGCGTTTTATAGACTAGCGGATCTCTTTGGATGGGCTCAGCTTATCTACAATCATATCACAGTGAGTGTTGAATGGGGTCATAACTGAACAAAAAGTGGGATATTATGTGTCTAGCACCGCCTCTTTTCATTAAGAGGAAGAGGGAATCTTGCCAAGCCCAAGTAAGCCTTGGGATGCCTTCCTTCTGCTTCCTGACTGCACCAAACAATAATCGGGGATTTGGCCAGTCTGAATTAAAAGTTATGAGGACAGTAGTTCTTTGAAACTCTTTTCTTGATGATAACTTAATAAATGAGTGTTAACCAAATTATAGGCAGTTCATAGAGTTCTCTTTGAAGTTGCACGGTAAAGAAGCCTGAATGCCAAAAAATTGATGCTTTCGAGTTGTTCTGCTGGAGAGGACTCTTGAGAGTCCCTTGGATAGCAAGGAGCTCACACCAGTCAATCCTAAAGGAAATCAACCTTGAATACTCACTGGAAGGACTGATGGCTGAAACTAAAGGTCTGACACT
This sequence comes from Odocoileus virginianus, assembly GCF_023699985.2. Lineage (NCBI taxonomy): Eukaryota > Metazoa > Chordata > Mammalia > Artiodactyla > Cervidae > Odocoileus > Odocoileus virginianus. The sequence continues at coordinate 4,227,988 of NW_027224267.1, forward strand.
TCCATCACCTGATGGGAAGAGCCAACTCATTGGAAAAGACCTTGATGCTGGGAAAGATGGAAGGCGGGAAGACAAGAGGGCAGCGGAGGATGAGATGGTTGGATGGTATCACCAACTCAATGGACCTGAGTTTGAGCAAACTCTAGGAGATAGTGAAAGACAGGGAAGCCTGGCATGCTGCAGTCCATGGGGTTGCAGAGTTGGACACAACTTAGTGACTGAACGGCAACAACAAAAAGTTCTTATTGCTAAGGTGCCAAGAATGAAGATATTTTCTTTCCTACTTTGACCAAAGCCTTCTGTTTTTCATACTTAATTCTTCAGTTATTCCAGTTAGCCATTTATCAACATTATTAGGACCTCTTATTTTCTTTAGTTCATTCTTGCAATGAGTTTTTACTGGGCATCTGCTGTAACTATTTATTGCTCTGTACTGGGCATGATTCTGACTCTGGGGTTGTATCAGTAAAAGAGACAAGTCCTGCCTTTCTGGGGTTTTCTTTCTGTATCTTGGCCCGTCAGCCATGTTTTCTCTGTCATGTCCAGCCTGGCTTTCAGGGCCCATCATCTCAGTGATACTCTCTGCCAGCACTGTATTATTCCTCCCTGTACCTGAGAAGCTGAGAGCCTGCTGGCTTTCTCCATAGATTGACAGCCTCAGGCTCAAGTGGACCCGCACTGCTGTCTGACAGCGGCTGGGTGCTTCTCTTCAAGCTCACTCAGGTCTCTCCAGTGTCTTCTCCTGTGTGCAGCTCTCCCAGCCCCTCCTCCCCACAGATGACCGTGTTGTGTTGCCAGGAAAATGGCACCTCTTTCCTGATGTTTGTGCCCACTTTATACTCCTGACCACATGTTGCAGTGTCCTGACTCCTACCTGCAGGTCCGACTTTGTTTCCTGGCTTGGCATTCCACCACTTCCTACTTTTTTAGATTCCTAACGCGTTGTGAAAGAGGAGAGTGAAAAAGCTGGCTTAAAACTCAACATTCAAAAAACTAAGATCATGGCATCTGGTCCCACCACTTTATGGCATATAGATGGGGAAACAGTGGAAACAGTGAAAGAGTTTATTTTCTTGTGGTTCAAAATCACTGCACATGGGGACTGCAGCCATGAAATTATAAAAGACACTTGCTCCTTGGAAAAAAAGCTATGACAAATCTAGACAGCACATTAAAAAGCAGAGACATTACTTTGCCGACAAAAGTCCATATAGTCAAAGCTATGATTTTTCCAGTAGTCATGTATGGATGTGAGAGTTGGACCATAAAGAAAGCTGAGCGCTGAAGAATTGATGGTTTTGAACTGTGGTGTTGGAGAAGACTCTTGAGAGTCCCTTGGACTGCAAGGAGATCCAACCAGTCCATCCTAAAGGAAATCAGTCCTGAATATTCATTGGAATATTCAGCTGAAGCTGAAGCTCTGATATTTTGGCCACCTGATGCGAAGACCTGACTCATTGGAAAAGACCCTGAGTCTGGGAAAGATAGAAGGCGGGAGGGAGAGGGGATGACAGAGGATGAGATGGTTGGATGGCATCACTGACTCAATGGACATGTGTTTGAGCAAGCTCTGAGGGTTGGTGACGGACAGCGAGGCCTGGCCTGCTGCAGTCATGGGGTCGCAAAGAGCTGGGCCTGACCGAGCGCCTGAACAACAGCAGTGTGTTGTGAAGTTTCTGGCTTTCTCCCCTCCCCTTTGCTGTCTTGTTTCTTGTCTCTCTCCTAGAGGTGATCTCGTTTTTGAACCACTTGATCTCGTCTGCTTTTATAATTTCTTTCATTGAATATTTAAAAAATATATTTATTGTAGCAAATGTACCTCACACAGATATAAAAGAAGAAGTTGTAGTCCTCTGAGTACTTTTAACACCTCGAGATAACCAGTTAATAGCTGTTTAGATTACCCATTTCTGCGTATTTAACACACTCAGAAAACAATACTTAACACACGTGTGTAGGTGTGTTTTACTTGTGGTCTCATAATCGCTGGTATTTAGTTCAGCTCTATTCTTTTTTTTTTTTGATAGTTGCATTTTTTTCTTCTTTTTTTTTGAAAACAATATTTATTTAATTTTGACTTCACTGTGTCTTTTCACTCGCTATGCAGGCTTTTCTCTAGTTGTGGAGAGTAGGACCTATTCTCAAGTTACAGTGTGTGGGCATTGCAGTGGGTTCTCTTGTTGCAGAGCATGGGCCCTAGGGCGTGTGGACTTCAGTAGTTTCAGGGTGCAGGCTCAATAATTGTGGCACACGGGCTCAGTGTGTGGTATGTGGAATCTTCTGGGACCTGGGATTCAATCCATATCCCCTGCGTTGCAGGGTGGACCCCCAGCCACTGGGCCATCAGAGAAGCCCTCAGCTCCACTCTCGACCCCAGGAACAGTAACCTTTATGATGGTGGTCTGAGGCCCACCTCTGTGAGCAGGGTACTGTGCTTCTGGGACATGATAGGAATCTTTGCTAGATGAACTGAGTTAACTTCCCCTGTGTCTGTTCTCTACATTGCTACAAAAGCAAACCTCTCACAGTGTGAGTCTGGCTCTGTTGTATCCACACCGCCATGCTTGTGGAGTGTCCCCTCCACCTGGCTCTCCTGCTCCGTGTCCCTGACGGCAGTCACTGCCGTCCACACTGTGCGCTTGCTTGTCATCCATATCAGCTCTGTGACGGGAGCCTCTGGTTGTGTCCCTAGGACCAGTTCCTGTGCTGGGCACAGGAGGAACATTGTGAACTCTCGGATGGAATGACGGAATGAAATCTCCAGTTGAACTGAAATTCTGCTTCAGTAAAATTATGAAACAGGCACTCCACGGTGTCTTTTGTTTGATCAGTGGATCCAGTTAGCCTCCCACAAGTGCCGGCTCTCCTCCTGGTGCCTGCGTGGAAACTGCTGGCCGCTGTGACTAATCATATTTGACAGAATGCTTTGTGTAGAGATGTAATGCTAAATGGTTGCCTAAAAATTAGTTCCATGAAAACATTGCATCACTAATAGGAAATATGATCCTTGGCTTAATGCCACCTTACGTTCTCTGGGTCTTTAAAAACTGCTTAGTGCTAGTCCTGTTATGAATGCTATTTAAATAAGTTTGAATTGCTTAAATTGCTCCTTTTTCCGCCTTTAATTATTTAGGACTTGGCAGAATTAAAACATTTAGTTAGTTGTTTAACTTTTCTATAAGTGTTCTGCTTGGGACTTAACACTGAATAAAAAAGAAGTTACCAAAAAATACTTCTTATAGCTTGTGAGCTATAGGATCTTTAAGAAAGAGGTTTTTTTTTTTTTTTTTTTAAACTATTTATGGCATCCATTTTTTGATTTCAAAGTCTAGGTATTTTCATATACAGGTTTAAGAAAAGACATATTAACAGTATCAGTACAACCAATGTGCCCAGAGGTCATTGTGCCCTTTCTCTGAAAGAGGGCAAGAGATTTCCCGCTAAAGGGATTTAAGAGTGCTAACAGGTGTTAGAGGATTGGGGATGATTGTCTGAATTACATTGCTATCTTAAGATTGTTTTGGATTTAGAGAAGCTTTCGGTGGGGTGGGGGTGGGGGGGGTGGGGCCAAAAAACAGGATAGCCCAGCTGGGCCTCTCTTGGTGGCACTGAGCTGATGGCAGGGCCTTTCTGTCCCTAAACGCCTCTTGGTGTCAGTGGAGTGCTGGGTTCACCTCCGTCCTGCGTTCCACGTGATGTGTTAACCCTCTGAGGTGGTGAGCTTCAGGGGTGGGGGTGCACAGTGCGGAGTGCTCTGGGGACATGACAGGCATTTTTGCCGGGAACAGGTATATTTGGTTTTGAGTGAAAGACATTAACACTCATTCCTTGGGCACAGAGAAGGGGTATTAAATGTGGGAAGACATGAAGTGACACCAGCGCTAGTCCACTGGGGACTAGGAAACTTTCTTTGAAATGTGTTTGTTTGTTTTTTTTTCATTCATTCTGGGGCTTAGTGTTTAGCACTTTCTTCTTTTTGTTTGCAATTCAGAAAATTGTATGTTTTAAACTTTTTCCATTAAAATGTGTAGATCTGTTGAACTCACTGTTGGAAAAATATGGTTAGGAAAGAAGTCACAGAAGAAAACATGGGGAATTCACTGGTGGTCCAGTGGTTAAGAATCCTCCTTTCAATGCAGGGGATGCGAGTTCGATCCCTGGTTGGGGAACTCAGATCCCACATGCTGCAGGGCAACTGGCCCAGGAACTGCAACTTGAAAGCCTGTACAGTGCAATTAAGAGAGGCCTGTGTGCTGCACAGCCAACATTTTTTAAAAAAGGAAGAAAACATTATGTATATTTGAGTCTTAATATCCTGCAGTAGGTGGGAAATGGCTCAGTTATTAAACATCAGTTTGAGAGACTATTACATATTATGAAAAACAATTATAAAGACCTTGTGAAATCATGAAATTATTATGAGTATAAAATGTATACTGTTACAGCTATATGAATTATGTGTGTAAATACACACATACACACAAAGCGAAAAGAAGTGATTACAACTGGCTGTGTAGTATTTTTGTTAATGTGGGACCTGATATCATGCTTCTAAAATTTATGTGTGGGGAAAAGGCCTAGAATAGACAAGGCACTCCTGAAAAAGTAGGTAATATGGTCATTTTTTCCTATCAAGTGTCACACTTACAATATGACGATAATTAAAATAGCATGCTTTAGGCAAAGGAAGAAACGGATAAACCAGTGAGACAGAACCCAGAACTGGATTTGCGTCTGTTGAAAGCAGATATATAAGAGTTGGCATTGCAGATCGGCAAGGGAATGATAGACCAGGCTCTGATTGGTGCTGGCACAACTGGATTGAAAAATCAGAGTTGGAAAGTTGTATTGGATTTTCCACTTATAAATTATAGACTCAACAAGCAATTCTAGTGATTTAAGGATTACATGTGAAAAATAATACTTTAATAATTTTGTTGCTTAGTCGTGTCTGACTTTTTGTGACCGCATGGACTTCAACATGCCAGGTTAGGATCAATATAAATGAAAAAAATTGACTTTTAACCTCTGACTGAAGGAAAGTTGTCTTACAACACCAAAGCACTTATCATAAAAGAAAAGATGGATAAATTTGACTATGTTAAACAAATTTCTTGTCATTAAAAGACACCATAAAAAGAGTGAGAATAAAAGGTTACAATCTAGAATATTTTGCCTCATGGGTGCTGGTGGTCGTCAGTTGCTTGGTCGTGTCTGACTGTTTGTGACCCTATGAACTGTAGCATGCCAGTCTCCCCTGTCCTTCACCGTCTCCCAGAGCTTGCTCAGACTCATGTCCATTGAGTCAGTGATGCCATCCAACCATCTCATCCTCTGTCATCCCCTTCTCCTCTGCCTTCAATCTTTCCCAGCCTCAGGGTCTTTTCCAATGAGTCAGGTCTTCACATCAGATGGCCAAAGTATTGGAGTTTCAGCTTCAGCATCAGTCCTTCCAATGAATGAATATTCAGGGTTGATTTCCATTTGGCTTGACTGGTTGGAGCTCCTTGCAGTCCAAGGGACTCTCAAGAGTCTTCTCCAACACCACAGTTTGAAAGCATCAGTTCTTCAGCGCTCAGCCTTCTTTATGGTTCAACTCTCACATTCATACATGACTACTGGAAAAATCATAGCTTTGACCATACAGACCTTTGTCAGCAGAGTAATGTCTCTACTTTTTAATGTGCTGTCTAGGTTTTTCATAGCTTTTCTTCCAAGGAGCAAGCATGTTTTAATTTCATGGCTGCAGTCACCGTCTGCAGTGATTTTGGAGCCCAAGAATATAAAATCTGTCACTGTTTTCATTGTTTCCCAACTATTTGCCATGAACTAATGGGACAGGATGCCATGATCTTAGTTTTTTGAATGTTGAGTTTTAAGTCAGCTTTTTCACTCTCCTCTTTCACTTTCATCAAGAGGCTCTTTGGTTCCTCTTTGCTTTCTGCCATAAAGGTGGTGTCATCTGCATATCTGAAGTTATTGATTCTTTTGGCAATCTTGATTCCAGCTTGTGCTTCATCCAGCCTGGCATTTTGCATGATGTACTCTGCATGTAATTTAAATAAGCAGATTGACAATATACAGCCATGACGTACTCCTTTCCCAGTTTGGAACCAGTCTGTTGTCCCATGTTCTAACTGTTGCTTCTTGACCTGCATTTAAATTTCTCAGGAGGCAAGTAAGGTGGTCTGATATTCCCATCTCTTGAAGAATTTTCCAGTTTGTTGTGATTCACACAGTCAAAGGCTTTAGTGTAGTCAATGAAGCAGAGGTAGATGTTTTTCTGGAACTCTCTTGCTTTTTCTATGATCCAGCAGATGTTAGCAATTTGATCTCTGGTTCCTCTGCCTTTTCTAAATCCAGCTTGAACATCTGGAAGTTCTCAGTTCATGTACTGTTGAAGCCTGGCTTGGAGAATTTTGAGCATTACTTTGCTAGCGTGTGAAATGAGTGCAGTTGTGCAGTAGTTTGAACATTCTTTGGCACTGCCTTTCTTTGGGATTGGAATGAAAACTGACCTTTTCCAGTCCTGTGGCCACTGCTGAGGTTTTCCAAATTTGCTGGTGTGTTGAATGCAACACTTGAACAGCATCAGCTTTTTGGAGTTGAAGTAGCTCAGCTGGAATTCTATCACCTCCACTAGCTTTGTTCATAGTGATGTTTCCTAATGCCCACTTGACTTCTCATTCCCAGATGTCTGGCTTAGGTGAGTGATTACACCATCGTGGTTATCTGGGTCATGAAGATCTTTTTTGTATAGTTCTGTGTATTCTTGCCACCTCTTAATATCTTCTGCTTCTGCCTCAGGGGTAGCCAACAAAGAATTAGTATCCAGACTAGATAAAGAACTATCAGTAAGAAAAGGGTATGCGTGTGTGCTAAGTCATTGCAGTCTGACTGTCTGTGACCCCATGGACTGTAGCCCACCAGGGACTATTTGCAGAGTGAAGGAGTGAGGCAGGCCGTTTGAGGACATCACTGCCACTGTCCACACAGACACCACGTGTGTTTCTGTTTGGGCCACTGCAGAAGTCACTGCGCTGGCGAGGAAGTTGACTAAACGCCGTAAGGCCTTTCCAGCAACCACTGAATTCCATCTGTCTGACCCTTGTTAGAGTTCTTGGCCCAAGAGTAAATGTATTCCATCCCAGTAGCTTTGCGAAGTCTGTTGAATCTATTCCCAAATCATTAAAAATTAGACTACATTTCATTAGGACAGGACTCTTTTTTTTTTTCTCCTCTCTTAGGAAAGACTCATTTTTTTTTTCTCTCTTAACTACATAACTAGCATCTTGCACAAATCTATCACGTGTGACAGATCTGTATTGAACAGATTGTTGAAAGAAAACTATGTTGCGGAAGGAAGAAATAGACCAGAGGAGTGAGGGCGCAATGTGTAGAAACTTGTCATCAAGCGGAGGGGAACAGCTTTCTCTTTTTTGTGGTTTTTATGATTGTTCACTATCCTCTAGGTTTTGAGTACTTTAAAAAAAATAAAAGACATTTTGACTTTTAAAAAGTAACTCTTGGTTTTCATTATTACACCCTTGAGGAGATCACCTTTTAGCACATGGTACTGGTTTGGTAGCCTACAGGTTTTTCTCTTCATAAGGTTAATTATCATGAATATGATCAAGTCACACTTTATGTACCTAATAAGCTACTACAGTGTAATAGTAGAAAGCTTTTAGGTCACCTCTTAGCTTTGTGATAGGCCCTGTAATTAAGTGCACTCCTGTGTAGCGCACCTAATGTTCACAGAAAACTTGTAAGTCTGTGGACAGAAAGAGATGCAGGTAGTTTCAGTAGGGTTTTTGAGCTAATTTGGTAATTCTCCCCACAGACCAGGGTGAGCTCTGAGCAGGAGCACTTCCTCATCGTACCTTTTGGACTTCTCTACAGTGAAGTGACTGCGTCCAGTTTGGTAAGAATGTTCTTGTCTTCTTGGGCATAGACATATAAAAGTCAAGCAAAAGGGCAGTCGGTTTTGTGTGATTAACTCAGGGGAAAACTTTTACTTATTAACACTTTAAACTTTGTTTTAAATAATTTCTAGTTAGGACAACTTGAAATCCTCGTGATATTTGAAGTTTGTTGTCTTATTGCAGGTTAAAGTCAATCTACAAGGAGACATAGTAGATCGTGGGAGCACTAATTTGGGAGTGAACCAGGCTGGCTTCACGTTGCATTCTGCCATTTATGCTGCACGCCCGGACGTGAGGTGTGTTGTGCACATTCACACACCAGCTGGCGCCGCGGTGAGTGTGTGCCACTCTGGCAGAGCCTGAGGTCACAGGGTGCTCGGGGGGCAGGGCTTCACCTTTCCTTCACGTTGCCCTCTCGTCGCAGCAAGTCAGAGCCCTTCATCTCATTGGGTTAGAAGACTTTTTTACTACTGTATGTGACTTTCTTTAAAGGATATATATATATATGTATTTAAGGGGTCCATTTACTAATTTTTTTAAACTTCATTTTTTATACTTTTCTTTATCTTACTTTTGGCTGTGCTGGTCTTCGTTGCCTGCGTGGGCTCTTCTCTCGTTGCAGTGAGGGGTCCCCTCTCTTGCTGTGGAGCGCGGGCTCTGGGCGCACAGGCTTCAGCAGGTGCAGCGTGTGGGCGTCCCTAGTTGTGACTCGCAGGCTCTAGGGCCCAGGCTCGAGAGTTGTGGCACAAGGGCTTAGTTGCCCTGAGGCACGTGGAATCTTCCCGGATCAGGGCTCGAACCCGTGTCTTCAGTATTAGCGGTTGGATTCTTTACTCTACCACTGAGTCAGCAGGGAGGCCCATCTATCTGAATTTTGAAAAGCGTAATAAATCTGAAAACGTCATAAGACTTAACAAGAATCGGTGTGTTAAAGAGGGAGTGAGACTTCAGTGCCTGGGAGGCTGCGTGGGAAGTGCCGAGCGACAGCAGTGAGTGGAGGATCCTTGTCTGAGAGGAGGAGTGGGAAGAGGAGTGGGGAGGTGGGTGGTGGGGGGAGGAGCTGTGAAGAGGGGGTGGGGTGGGGTGATGGGGGGAGGAGCTGTGGGCTTCTCCCTGTGGAAGGTCTAGTAGGGTATAGGAGACTTGAGCCTGCTTGATGGACTGTGGCAAGGAGCCCTGTATGGGTGGAGAGGTTGAGGCCTAGAGACAAACCCAGCCAGCCGTCCACAGATAACCTGCCGGGAGTCAATGGAACCTAGGTTGGACCGTGACTGGGGAGGAGTAAGAAGACGGGGGGGAGGGAGGTCCTAGGTGGTCCAGTGGGTGGGACTCCACTTGTTCACTGCTGTCGCCTGGGTTCAGTCCCTGGTTGGGGAGCTGAGATCCTGTGAACTGTGTGGTGTAACTGGTCCAGGCCGTTAGAGGAGACTCAGCCGCTTGGCCAGGAGCCTGCCCCACGCTGATGACCAATTCTGGGCCCTCTGGTACAAACAGGCCACCTGACAAAGCCTCAGGCCCCTCAGTATGAAAATAGGCTTTCTGGTTGTTAGTATAGCCCTGTGAGAGCCAAACACTCAAGAGCTAGCTGGAATTGGCTTTTTATCACCAGTTTTGAATTTTAATGACTTTCTGGGTTTGTGTGTTTGACAGATGACCTCATTGATTAAGAAATACTGAATTTTACTCTATCTAGATGTTTTAATGTCATAGATCTTTGCTTGTATGGATGAACGTGAGAATCTGGTTTATTTGTTTTGCTTTGAAGATACAGGTCTTAATGTTGGCATCAGTTTTATTAGATATCATTCTCCAAGTGATATAGATCTTCCAGCCCTGACAAATCCATGCTTTTAAAGGAACTCTTAGAGGTACCTTTGAGAATCTAGCATGTAATTTGTTTTAAAACTTAACAAAGTAACTTTACTTTGTAATGAAATATCTTATAGAAAAGCTGTTACTGTGAAAGGAATTAAATAATGATATTGCTTTTTTGGGGGTATTGTCTTTTTAGATTAACTTCTCTGTAAGAAATTATTACAGTTTTAATTTAAATCTCTGAAGTTTGTTTGTCTAGGTAGAAGACATTTAAAATTAGCATATTCTAAGGTCAGTTTGGGAAATTTAAGGAAACTAAAGGGCTATATGGACACTTAGATTTTTCACTTAAATAAATGTAGAGCAATTATACAGTATACTTATCCTAAACCTTTATAAATTTCCTTTTATCTGATTTTCAGGTATTCCTATCACACCTATGAACTAAGGTGAAAAGTACACAAAAACCTCTCAGCTCTTCAGAAACTTCTCTTTGCAGCATTGTGCCTCATTTAGAGGAAGCCATCGTCTCTCCCTGTAACAGCTTTGGGGCTAATCTTATTAAATCTGAGCTCACTTCTTGTTTACAGTCAGTGTGGGAGAAATCCAGAAAGATGTGAAAGTTTTTTTGAAGTCTTCCTTGATAATGGTGGCTTTGATTTTTAAAAGTATGCATTGGTAATAAGACCCAGAAGTAATCTTAAGGCTTATCCTAATTTCATAGGCTCCTTTATTTCTGAAAGAACAGTTTGAGGAGCGCGTCTGCCAGTTGTCAGTTCATGTGCACTCCTGACTTGTCTGCACGGATGCCGCTGCTTGTTTTCTAGGTCTCTGCGATGAAGTGTGGCCTCTTGCCCATCTCCCCGGAGGCACTTTCCCTTGGAGAAGTGGCATACCACGATTATCATGGGATTCTGGTCGATGAGGAAGAAAAAATTTTAATTCAGAAAAATTTGGGGCCTAAAAGCAAGGTCAGTAGACATCTAATCTGGTATTTAAATTATTGAGGGAATAAGAAAACGTATCTGTCTTCTTACCTGGTCCCTAGAACTTTCCTGATTCTTCCCTTAGGTTCTTATTCTCCGGAATCACGGTCTTGTGTCCGTTGGAGAGAGCGTTGAGGAGGCCTTCTATTACATCCACAACCTTGTGGTTGCGTGTGAGATCCAGGTAGGTGGTGGCCACTCCATGTGGTCTGGTCATTTCTAACTTTAATTTTTCAAATACGTAAGTCATTACCATTTATGGAGGGCTAGCAGATACGGGCCCTGATATCAGGTGCTTATTTATGTTGTTATGGGTCATTTCATTTGAACCCAGGCCCTTCTTTTGAAAAAGTAGGTGCAGGGAGTAGAGCTTTGCCCACAGTCTAGCAGCTCTGGGTGCTGCTTATGCTAGGTCTGCTCAGATCCCCGTTTGCACATTCCTCATTGTTACCCCGACTTATGTCTGTGTGGTTACCCCGACTTAAGTCTGTGTAGTAGCAGCTGCCAGTCTCCCTTATATGACCTTGGAAGGGGCTTTGTTTTCCCATTTATTCTTCAGATGTGAGTGCCCACTATTTTTTCATGCTAAAGACAAGTTTCTGAAAATAGTCTTGTGATTTATCTGTCACTTCCATCTTGCATTTTTTATTCTTGCAGTGATTTGGTTTCTTTTGACACCTCCATTTCTATTGAAGTGATCTCTCATAGTCATCTGACCTGTTTGATCAGTAAGGAACTCCAACTGTTGTGTTTGCTTGTTTTGGAAAAGGTTCGAACTCTGGCGAGTGCGGGAGGGCCAGACAATTTAGTCCTCCTGGATCCTGGAAAGTACAAAGCCAAGTCCCGGGTCCCTGGGTCCCCGGCAGGGGAAGGCAGCGGGTCACCGCCCAAGTGGCAGATTGGTGAGCAGGAGTTTGAAGCCCTGATGCGGATGCTGGATAATCTGGTAAGAATGTGGTCACCACTTGATGATACTGCTTTCATCTTAAGAGCACAGATGTTGCTGTTTTTATAGCTAGTGAAATGGTATTATGAAATCACTGTTTTCAGGCAGTGTCAGAATGCTGTCAGTCTCCAGAACCATGAATGTGTACCAGGCGGTTTAAGTTCTAAGCTAAATTGTGATTGAATACACTGGTGAGGGTTTCTTATCTCCTTTTGTTTTTAAAGATAGCATTATTTGTGTGGGGATAGTAGCACAGAGGATAGTGTACTTTGCTGGGTAACTGAGTCCTCGAGTAGCAGGGTCAGCTCAGGACCCATCAGCCCAAAAGCAAGCCATCCAGGGGCCCTTTGTGCATCAGTCGGTCAGCTGAGCGTCTTGTTTGTTATAACAGTAAATTCTAGCCACTTGGGGCCTGTCTGCTATGTCTCACACGCTTTGCTGCTGATCTGTTGCGTGGGAGACCCTTTGCTGCCTCCTGCAGGGACATGGTGCCCAGCGTGGAACAGAGCATGGCCGTGGGGCTTTCAGCTTAATAGGAAATGTTATAGTAGTCTGTGGTAGGATGTGGCCTGTCTGGTTGCAGTGAGGGATGTCATCCTTTTGCAAGGATTATAGAGGAAATTTTTGTAGAGGGTGACCCTTGAGAGTGACCTTAAAGAAGAGGTCAAACTGTGACAGCTTATGCTGGGAAAAGGGAGGCAACTGAAACCTGGCCATGCGCGCGACCGGAGACCCAGCCGCGGGCATGACAGACGACCTGGCTGAGGGGCCAGGACCCTGCCTTTCTGGTCCGTCTCTGATCTCTCCAGTCGGTTTAAATACTCATGGCAAAGCGCTTAGGGTCAAAGCAACCTCAGTAAAGACGGATGGCTCGGTGCTGGGCCCTTCTCCTGCTACATCGTCACATCTTTTAGGGTTCAGGAGTCCGTCCTGTGGCCCCATGGACATTAAATAGTGGGCGTGTGGGGCAGAGAAGCCATCTGTTGGGCTGGTGCCGGCTTCACATGAGTTCCCACCATTGGACCAGGTCTTGGCAGGGATGGGTGGCTTCAGGAGGCAGGAAGTTTCACTTTTCTGAAGAGAAGAACTCATGGATCTGGTTCAGCGTGTGTTAAGTGTCCTCAGAAGGTTCTTCTCTCTGAAGTTCTCTGACTTGGGAGAACATTTGCTGCTGTCAAGGGAGAGCGGGGAGTGAAGGACTGAGCAGTGATGATGATGGCGTGGGTGTGACTGGGGAGGGGGTGAATGGAGAGCAGGCTCTCCTGACTGCTGAGCTCGCTTGCTTGGGAGGCTGGGCTGCACCGACTGACCGCCTCGTCTAGCTGTGCGTGGGCACACGGGGAGTCCATGGCCTTGTCGGGATGTGACAGATCCCAGATGCACCCCAGCACCTCAACATGTGCCTGATGGAGCACCATGGTGGCTGCAGGGGCAGAGATGGGGCTTGAGCCAGGACTGGGCTTGGGGACAGGAAGGGAACCAAGCTCATGGAGACGACCAGTGGAAGAGGCAGGCTGGGGTAGTGCTGTCTCAGGAGAGTCCCCCAGAGCAGGCTGAGAGTGGGGGCAGTAACCTTGGCATCTGACCCGGAGGCCGGCGCCGGAGGGGCCGGGCAGAGCAAGGGTCGTGGGGGCTGCAGTCCCACCGTGCTCTCTTCTCTCCCTCGGGCAGACGGTTTGACCTTTCCCCCCTCTTACAGCCAAGCGAGGGATGGGAGGGGGGAGTGAGAATCAGGAGAGTACCAGCCTGCCACATGTTTGCACTCAGTACTTTCTGGAAGGTGCAGAGAGAGTTAGAGTTGGTAACTCTAATTTGAGGGGAGGGGGGGTGGAGATAAAGGATGAAAGAAAATAGGCGAGATTATAGCAAGGGTATTTTATTCAGTGCCCTTAATGTGCACAAGTTATTCTTAATATTAGAAGGCTCTGTGGTTTATCAGAAATAAACTTGAACAGCAATCACTGATTGTAGTCTGTGTTTTGGAGAAGAAAATGGCAACCCACTCCAGTGTTCTTGTCTGGAGACTCCCAGGGACAGGAGAGCCTGGTGGGCTGCTGGCTGTGGGGTCGCACAGAGTCGGACACGACTGAAGCGACTTAGCAGCAGCAGGAGCATTCTGTGTTTTAACTTAGCATTCTGATCAACAGTATATGTTTGCTAATAATTCAGTCAGTAGAGAACAGTTGAAGATTCTCACACTGTAAGAAATATTTCATATGATAGTCGTAAACATATCTGGCATACACAGAAGAAATGCTAACTTGTTACCCAAAAAATCAAGATATAATGCCAGCTTCTCAAAAGAAGGAATAAAGCCAATTTTTAATATATAGTGGATCTGAGGTCTGAGTTTTGCTCTGCTTTTGGTCTGGCATTTAAAGGGGAAGAATAAAGAAAAAATCCATACCCCCTCAGAATAAAAGTTTGTGACATCCTGGATGGTTTAGTTGAAATTCATGAAGATTACTAAAGAGCCCTGACTTTCAGCAAGAGGAAACCTGAATGAATTAAGAACTGTGTTTTTCAGAAGACAGTCTTTTGTAGCTGAGTTGTTACTTTTTATTATTCTTCAACAAAGCATGTTCCTAAATGGGAAAAAAGAGTGTTAAAAAAGGGAAGACATTTATCTATCTTACTGAGTGTAGTTACAAAACAAAAGTAAACAACAGCCAACTCCATTCAGGGGTCATTACCACCGTTTTTTGAATGTTTTAAGGGAATGGTTGGTAGTAAAGGCGGCCTCCAACGAGGAGGATCATCCAGAGAGGAAGGAGAATGCCTACATTCAGAGCAACATTTCTGAAGTAGCTTGGCAGGTAGAATGTAGCCACTGACTCATCCTTGCTACCATCCCTGTGTGATCCTTTCAAGTGTGAATCCCCTCATCATTCACAGTGAAGGTGCCGTGAATCACCTGGTCCAGGCATGACACTGGGTCGGGAGTCCAGGCACAGTCCAGGCTGAGTCAGGTCCTTGGCGTCAGGCCTCCCAAGGCTGCAGTCAGGCTGTTGGCCTAGGCTGGGTTCTCAGCAGAAGGCTCTCATGGTGGAGGATCCACTTCCAGACTCTGCACATGGTGGGCAGACTTCATGTTCTTGCCGCTCAGGTGTCAGGGCAGCTTGCTCCTTCAGCGTCCTAGTGGACCGGGAGACCCTCTCAAGGTGGGCGCTGTGCTCTCCTGCAGCACATCCTGTCACCTTGGCCGAGTGCTTCTGTCTTCAAGCAGGCCCTGGGCCCGCTGGTAGTGTAGGGGAAGGGTTTTATGGAGGTGGGGCCCTGAGGGCCTCTGTCATGTCGGTCAGGCTCCCCGACACTCAGTTCTGGGGACGGGTGAGGAAGGCATCATCCTGGCCTGGAGACGCTGACTGTGGGGTCAGCATGTGGGGGGCACACGGACTTAGTGCTGTTACAGAGGCAGGAATTAGCGGGCTGTGGGCTGTGAAGCGCAGGAGACCAGGGTTGAAGGCTCACTCAAGTGCTGCTGCATTTAGAGGTGAAGTGATTTTGCCAGGTACCAGCTGTCTGAGGTGTTTGGTCTTCCTGAAAGATTATCACAATATTTAACCTGTGACTGAAAAGGTTAAAAAAAAAGTGTTAAGTATGTTAATATAACCTGTTGTGTAGCCAGCAGCAGGTAAACCCAGGTTGCCTTTTAAATTTTAACTTTTTCTTGATATATATATAAACAGAAGAGGGTACCTATATTAATTCTTAAGAACTGAGCATACTGTATAGCCAGCACCCATGTCAAATGCCAGCACCCAGAACCCCTTGTCCCCACTTTGAGTATTACTGTGTCCCAGGGGTGACCCCTGTCCCTCCTAACAGCGTAGACTGGTTTTCCTCTTTTTGTAAATGGAGTTGTATGGTACGTTCTTTCACTTAGGGTTTCTCTCACTCCCTGTCGTGTTTGTGAATATTCATGCAGATGTTTCCCCTGGTAATAGCATGTTCTCCCTACTGTGTCCCATCCTGCTGTGTGAATGGACATCAGTTCATCCATTCTACTGTTGATGGACTTCTGGGTTTTTTTTACTTTGGGGCTTTGGGAATCGTGCAGCTGTTAGTGTTTTCGTACCTGTGAACATACTTGTACTTCTCCTGGGCAGCCACGTACATAGGGTGTGCATATTCTCTACTTTTATAGATCCAGTTTTTAAAGTGAAATTGTGTTTTGAGATCTGGAATATTGACTGTCTCTTATTTTTTCGGTCCCTAGGGTTATAGAACTGGCTACCCTTACCGGTACCCTGCTCTGAGAGAGAAAGCTAAAAAATACAGCGATGTGGAGGTTCCTGCCAGTGTCACAGGTTACTCCTTTGCTAGTGACGGTGATTCGGGCACGTGCTCCCCTCTCAGACACAGCTTTCAGAAGCAGCAGCGAGAGAAGGCAAGGTGGCTGAACTCGGGCCGGGGCGACGACGCGTCTGAGGAGGGGCAGAGCGGCGGCAGCCCCAAGGCGAAGACTAAGGTGTGGACGAGCGTTGCACACGATCGCGTGAAACCCTTGCTGCAGTCTCTCTCGTCCGGTGTCTGCGTGCCAAGCTGTATTACCAACTGCTTGGTCTGTGCCTCCTTCTGTTCATGGGTAGATGACGTAGAGCAGGTCGGCGCGCTGGGGCTCCGGAGGCTCTGGGACTCGCCCTCTGACCCAGACTGTAGGCAGACCTTCCTCATTAACCTTCTTCAGCCTGAATTCAAACCCACTTTTGCTTCAGCTGTAATTCAAGTAATACTGTCTGCTTGAAACTGCTTAAGATATATTGTGCCTCAGCAGTAATTCCAGCATTACCTAACTCTCTGCACAGCAGAAATACCGCATCACTTGCGTGGATTAACCTGAAAGTGGGAGCTGTCATTCAGTTCAAACCGTATTTGAAGAATCTTTAATACTTCATGACACAGATGTAGTTGGAGCATAGCCTGCTGTTTTAATGTCGTAAATTCAGCTGTTTGATTTAGTTGCTAACTTAGGCATGTTCTTTAAAGTCCTAGTGTTTTCTTAAGCAGTTTTCCCTCTCGGCTCACGGGCGTCTTCTCAGCTGACCCTCTTGTTAGCCTCCTTCCCCACTTGCTTTCGTCCCAGAGCCTCCGAACGCTCTCAGCCAGCCCCCTTCTGCATGGACTGTTGCATGTGAGTAGACAGCCATAGTGGAGTCTCTGGCTCCTGCTGGGTGCGGCATGACCCAAGTGCAGCAGGCCGCCTGCAGGTGCCAGCACCAGTCACGGGAGGCGAGCCTCGTGTCAGGAGGAGCGCTGCCCTGAAGGCTGCCCGTGGTCCTGGCGCTCAGACGTCCCTGGGCAGCGCTGGCCCTGGGCGGTCCACCGGGCCCGGCATCCCAGTAGGCGGGGCCTAGGCGGGGCCTGATGCGAGGACAGGCCGGGACGCGCGCGTCTCTGCATGGTTAGTTCCTCAGGAGCAGAGGTGAAATCAGCGTGATGTCCTGAGACGGGGCCCCACGCGAGCCCAGCGGGCCGTCCTGCTCTGCTTGTGAGAGTGCTCCTGCTTCACAGGCTCATTTACAAGGAGTGCGTTCTGTGTCCCCAGGTGGGTCTGGTGTCTCCTGAGGCACAGCTGGTGAGGCAGCCTCTGTGCCCCTGAGAGCGTGTCAGGCGGCAGAGACTCTGCGTGCACATGGCCGGGCTCCAGGTTGGGGCCCGTCTCCTCTTCCGGCCTCCTCACCTTCCTTCTCTCTCTCTGACTGTTTCTTTTTCCATTTTGTTTGTTTAGTTTCTAATTTAGTTTACTTGTTAAAGGGAGTGGGCCTAAAAATTACTTTCTGCTGACCATATGCGTACAGAGTGCTGAACTGCTGTGAGGATTTTTTTCCTAAGTGTATGTGTCACAGCAGCTTTGAGCCTTATTTACTATTTGCTTGGAAAAATAATAACTTGCCTTAGGTATTTAGTCATTGTGTCAGTTGAAGAGGGGAGACTTTGTTCAGCTTTTAAACTTGTTTCTTACTGTTCTGGAGTAATACGAGTTCCTTGCAGTGTTCCCAGGTTGGTATATTAATTTATAATTGTTCTTAAGTTTTTTAACGTGTTCAAGCTTCTGAGGTGATTGCTTTAATGTTTGACTAAGCGTTGTGTTTGGTAAGAAGCTGAAGTTATTTTTGTCTGAGGAGATAACGGCAGTGAGTGCCTCGCAGCCCATGCCCATCTCACGCTGCCTGCACAGCGGCACAGCATTGGACAGTTTCGCTGCTTTCTTCAGAAACTCTTGGTTTATGGCTATTTTATTGCCTCTTGAAAACACTCTGAAAGGCATAACATCTGCTCTCTGCCACGGGCTTGTTTTAGTGTTCAGTGCCAGCTCATGCCTGAGGGTTAGAATTTGATTAAAAATCTCATTTGATTGCAGGTCCAAAAAAAAAGTAGGCATGAAAGGCGCAGTGTGCCGGTAATATGCACTGGTATCTAAAACAGCCTTCCAGTGAGGGCTTGTGAGCGCTTTACGTTTGTGTGGGACATTGTTGTAACACTCAGAGGTATTAACTGTATAAAGTACTTGACATCACCAAACTCTTCCACCAGGTAGCTACTGTATAAGTCTTCATACAGTGATTTTCTTGGGTTGAAATAGCTACGCAAACAGTGCATTCTGATGCGGAGTTTATTTTAATGCCAGCTTTGGTGATGCCCACTCTTGCCTCACCGCACAGTCTTCCCTCACCGGGCCAGCCACATTGTGCTGCTTCTCATGACGCTGTCATCTCATGCTTCCCGCCGGCTTTGGTGCTGGGGTCTCTCAGAGCGGTGAACCAATGTGCTCTGAAGGGTCCTCTGTGACTAGTCTGAGGCCATCCTGGGGCTTAGCTCTGTCAGCGGCCTCTGTTGTGCCCTGGGTTTCAGCTGGGCTTTTTGACGGGCCTTGCCAGTCGGTCACAACTCTGGCTCTGTGCATGACTGGTTTCCAGCCACTTCAGTGACGCTGTGGTATGGTCATTGGTTCATTCTCTGTGAGGGTCAGTGCATGACCAGATGTGAGATGAGTTGGACTAGTTGAATGCTGTGGTGTCACTTAACTGTTGTCACGATTCTGACTTCTCAACTGTTCTTGATATTTTAGTGGACTAAAGAGGATGGACACAGAACTTCCACCTCTGCTGTCCCTAACCTGTTTGTTCCATTGAACACTAACCCAAAAGAGGTCCAGGAGATGAGGAACAAGGTGCGTACTGACCGCCGCCAGCAATTGCTGGAAACGCGTGTGTGAGAGGAGGTGGCCCGGGTGGGGCGGGCCGCTTGTGGCTGCGGGGAGGGCGCCAGCCCCGGGAGGGCGGCTGCGGTCGTCCCTTGACTGCCGGGTCCTCCCTTCGCCGCAGTGCTGTGCGCAGCGGCGAGCAGCGGGCGCCTCTGGGAAGACCCATGCTTGAATGACACTTGTCCCTCAGCAGAGCAGAGTTGAAGTCAGAGCCTGTCCCTGGTGAGAGCAGCCTTTGCCCCTGCCTCGCAAGGTCCATTTGAAGAGTTGTGAATATCTGATGTGTTGGACCCACCAGTGTTCACAGTGTCTCTAGAAGATGGGCACACGGGGTGTCTCCCCTCAAGTTGGCACGGCCAGTGAGACCCATGCCTGCCGAACTTGTCCGGAGGAAGCAGCAAGTCTGGAGGGTCCATCCAACCCTCTGAGTCTTGAGTTACTAATCAGGCTGGGCCAGCAGCGTGAGGCAGGCAGGGCCCACCAGGGAGCAGGGCAGCCCAGAGGAGCGGCTTGTGCGCGGCAGGGGGCCTGAGCACACACGGCAGCTTCAGGCACAGCGAACTGTCTCTGTGCTGTTGATGTGTCTCTTCTCTTCTTGCTGTCCTCAGATTAGAGAGCAGAACCTGCAGGACATTAAGACGGCTGGCCCCCAGTCCCAGGTGTTGTCTGGTGTGGTGATGGACAGGAGCCTTGTCCAGGTGAGTGCTCAGAACGGTTCTGCTGTTACTGGGTGGGGGCTCTATGACCGCCTGCTCCAAGTTACTCTTAAGTTGGGAGAGGATGACTATGAGGTAAGTGTCCTAGGCACCCAGTCCCTTTGTTTATAGTCTTCGTGGAAAGAAGTAATCGGCCCCTTTCCCTTGAGTTGTAGACCGAGCATCAGCATGCCCAGGGCCGTGTCCCCCAAGCCTGCTCCGCGTCATGCACGCCTGAGTGAGGGCAACGCAGGCTGCCAGCTTGGGCCCAGGTTTACCTGGTCCTGGCGGGAGCTGTGGGGCACGCAGGAGGAGGGTGGGGGTGGTGGACAGCGGTTCTTGTGTGTGTCGCTGTCCGCGACAGCGTGGTGCTTGGGCAAAGTGCAGCGGGTCCCTGTAAATGTGACGTACATTTACACGCGTTTCTGTAGAAGGACTGCCCGTCGTGGCACCCTGAAGATAACTGTGTAAGTAGTTATCTGTGACAGCTACGTTGCCACCCGATGCTTTAGACTCGAGTCGCCAGGGTAGGTGACTGGTTGCTGGCTGTGCTGTGGGCCAGCGCGGTCGGCTCTGTGGCCCGTGTTTGCACGTCGCGGCGCCGTCCCCCTGCCCAGCCCGCTGACGGCCATCTCGCTGCATGCGCTCTGCTGCTCCAGGCTGTGCTCTGGGCGATGTGCTCGGCTGGGCCTGGCGGACTCTGACCACTCAGTTTACTGTTGCAGGACGCACCCCTCTCTGACTGTACGGAAAGAATCGAAGGGCTCGAGCGTACAGAGCAGACCTTTAGTCCCGCTAAGTCTCTCTCTTTTAGAAAGGTACTCACGCCCCCCCTCTGCCACCTGCTGGCACCCCTTGCTTGCTGCCCGCCCTGCCCCCTCCTGTCTCTGCGCTTGGTGTTGTCTTAGGTACCGAGGAGCTTTAAATGGATCTCTGAGCTATTCGTGAGATTGTACAGAATTTTCTGTTCTGCCCATTCCGTTCTTTAATTAAACATTTTATATGAGGTTATTTTTATACTTTTCAGCATTTTTATGTTGTGCTGAGAAATGGTTGATCTTAGTGATGTTTCTCGAGATCCGCATGTGACTTTGGTTGGTGCATGTTTTAGGACTTTGCCTATTACAAGGTGCCTGCCAGCTGCAGAAGGCTCATGGGTCGGCCACGAGCAGTGTGGCGGCTCTCCCGTGAGACCTCCTCCCTTGGCATGCTCAGCTGCGATCCGAGTGTAGTGAACGTGGCAGTCGAAGGCTGTATGATTGAAAATGTCATTTCAGAGGAATGGGGAATAAAACAAGACAGTGTTTGCCAGTTCTTGTTGATGAAATATGAAAATGAAAGTGTTAGTCGCTCAGTCGTGTCTGACTCTGCGACCGATGGGCCGTGACCCACCAGGCTCCTCCATCCGTGGGATTCTCAGGCAAGAATACTGGCAGGGGTTGCCATTTCCTTCTCTAGGGGATCTTCCAACCCAGGGCTTGAACCTGAGTCTCCCACATTGCAGGCAGGCTCTTTACCGTCTGAGCCACCAGTATTTTTACCTAAAAACAAAAACAAAAACGCTAGATAATTGTTTTGAATGTTGCAAGGGGGAAAAGGACTTAGCAAAATTTGAAATCCCAAATTGTAATTTCTCTGTGTACGTGGTACGTACAGTCCGTGGGGAATGTATCTTGTAGGACCTGCCCCGGTGGAAGGAAGCTTCCTGCGCACATTCAAGGCTGCTGATGTCGAGGACAGACACCGCTGAGTTGTGTGTACCCTGTGTTCAAAGGGAATTTTCAGGGCCTCTTTCAATTAATACATCTCCAGTGAGATGCAAATATTTACCAATGTTCCAGTTGCCAGAGAAGTCAGATTTGTACTAATTCATGTGCTGATGAAATTCTTTTGCATGTTTATACATTAATCCCACGGGTCCCATTTTTCCTTGTCCTTGGAACGAAGGTCCAGTTGCCATTCTCGGAGGAGCGTCTCACAGCAAGGATGAGCAGTGTCTCTTTATCCCTGTCAGCTTGTTTCTCATGTTGCTTATCTCGGCCATAAGCTGTTGTGATTTACTAGTTGATAATTTTTTCTCTCAGATACTTCAAAGTGTGTTGAGTCCATGAGCCCAGGACGCTTCCCGTGAAAGCCCACATCTCCCTCTGGCTTTGTGGGCTCAGCCAGCTGGCAGTCGTTGCTGTGCTGTCTCTCGGGCGTTATTTTGCGCTTGGCGGTTGCTGTGTGCCTCGGGGGGGGCTGTCTGGAGGGGCCCCTGTGAGCCGCGTCCGAGGACGCCCATGGACAGCTGCTCGTCCAGGTGCAGCCTGGCTCTTGCTCCGCTCAGCGGTGCTCAGCTGTGGGCGTGCGTCACAGTCGCCTGTGGCTGCTTCGTGAAGTGTTGGATGCCTGGCTGGGAAGCTGCAAGTCTGTGGGAGGAGGTTCCTGGCTGCTCCAGAGTCCCCGCCCCAGTGGAAGACACGCTGTGAGTGTGGCCCGAGGGGCGGGTGGCCGAGGACACTGCTCCCGGCGGGCAGGTGCTGGCGTCCCTGTGTGCAGGTGTCTGTTCTGCTTGTCCTCCGCCGTCTTCTAGCTGGTGCTCCCGTTTGCACCCTGGTCTTCTTCCCACCCAGCGTGTTTCATTTTCACGGCGAAAGTGTCTTTGACACCCTGGTGAGCAGGGCAGCAGGTCCCAGCCACACTTGATGCTCTGGTTCCCAGAGGACCGCTGAGCCCGACCGCAGGCATACTTGACTCCAGTGCTGGGTGGGCCGGCCCTCCCTTCTGGACTTTGTTATGAGTGCATTGATATTAGAGACCAGGGGCTCTAAGTCTGCTGGAAATCATCTGACTTGTGTAGCACGAGGTTCCCTGTTCCCACGAGCACGTGTAGCCCCGCTGTGTGCTGGAGGTGTGAGCCTGCAGCCCACCTGCTGGACTCGCTCGGGAACTTGGTGTCAATCATCGAGTCTGTGCTTGGCCCGGCGCCTGGAGTGTCAACTCAGATCTGAATAGGTTTTACTGGTGAAAACCTATGCGCAGGTCAGGGCACCGGGCCAGGTTTGCACAGTTTTGGGGACGGAACTGTCACCCCGCCCAGACCCTGTCAGTCAGGTGCAGAAGTTGTTGCTGGACGTCTGTCTTGCTTGAGCCTGTGGTGGTGGCTCCCAGGGTGGAAGGGTGAGAACCTCCGGGGGCTGCTGCAGGGAGCAGCCCTTCCATATCCCAGTTCCTCAATCCTGTTGCTCAGCAGCAGGCCTGGGGCCCTCTGCGTCCCCTGCCTCTGGAGTAACAGGGTCCCCTATCCGCGGGTCTGTTCGGAGCTTCTGGAAGGCAGCTCAGCCCTCAGCTGAGGAGTTTGGAAGACGGAGCTTCCTGCCTGTGGAGCAGGACCCAGCCGTGCTGTACCTGGAGGACCAGGTGTCCCGGAGGAAGGGCCTTGCTTGACCACAGGGTGTAGTAACTGAGATTGTTTCTTGATGTTTTATTCCTTACTCACTGTGAACGTTAGGCTAAATGAATGTGAACGTTCCTCTGAGAACTCGACTCTCCCTCCTCTTATTGGCAGCGACACTAGGATGCAGATGCCACTCCCTAGTTGCCGCAGTTTCGAGGACGTCAGAGCTCAGCCCGTCTCAGCCTCTGTCAGCCCCTCTCAGGGAGAGTAGACGAGAAGGGGCTTGTCTCGGGGCACAGAGCTGACTCAGGGCAGATGATGACCCCATCACTGTCTGGGAAGCGAGGCGCCTTCTGGGTGAAAAGCCAGGACGCCTGGGGTCAGGCCTGCCCAGGAGGAGCCCCCCACCCCCATCTAGGCAGCTGATCTCTAATCTGCAGGCTCTTTGAGCACAGGCTGCGAGCTCCAGCCTTTTCCTTCTCCCCTTCTGGGTCCACGTCACTGGACAGTGACCCCTCAGCCCAGGTTCCCAGGGCAGCGATTGGCTGGTGAGCTGAACGTTGCAGGCTGGCCTGACTCTGTCCCTGGTGCCTGGTGCGTGCATGCCCTCTGCCTGTGGTTTTGCCCCCGAGGACAGTGCTGCCGGGCCGGGCTTGATGTCTGAGCAACTGCAGCGCCTCCTGTGGTCACTTGTTTCCCACAGTTACCGTTAAGTCACATCACGTGTTTGAGTTCTGCCTGCCCTTTCTCAGACATGAGCTCCAGAGCATGTGCGGCCAAGCAGGCAGGCTATGGGGCACAGGTGTGGGTGGGCTTGGCGCCAGGGTCGGCCTGCCCGCTGCCCGCGTCCCTGGGGGCTGCCGCCCTCGGGGCCTGACTGCTCGGCCTCCTTGTCCCAGGCGGGGCCACCGTGTGCTTTGCTCTGCTGAAGCTTGCTTTCTTCTTTTGTGTAAGTTCTTACAGTTGTCCAGATTCCTCAGATAAGCCTTGGTGTTCTGTGTCGTGTTGTCATCTCTTCGTGTCTGGGAACAAGTTCCAGGCTTTAGTTACTGAGCAGACGCACAAAGGAGCAGCGCTTGTCTGTGCCCTTAGAGCAGGTGCTCGTCTCTGAGCGCGCCTGCCCGAGTGCTGTGGGGGACGTTGTCCAATGGGGAGGAGGGTGATGGGCTGGAGGACTCCTTCTGCATCCCTGTCTGAGGACCTGGTCCCCCTGGGGTGCCCGCCACGCTCCAGCTGCACTCTGGGTCCTTAGCACCTGAGATCTGGAGGCCTTCCCTAGGAGCTGCTCCCCTGGTACGTTCAATCTGTAGCACCAAAGCCCTGCTTCTCTGTCCTCTACGCTGCAGGCTGCTGCCCCACCTGAGCCTCCGGCGCCCCTCGAGGCTGCTGTGTCCCCTGTTGTCCGCCCGCCGCCCCCCGCCCCTGCCTGGGAGGATGGAGAGTCCCGGGGGCCCCTCCAGACGGTTTGTCCCTTTCTGTCTGCAGGGCGAGCTAGTGACGGCCTCCAAGGCCATCATTGAGAAGGAATACCAGCCACACGTCATCGTGAGCACCACCGGCCCCAACCCCTTCAACACGCTCACTGACCGCGAGCTGGAGGAGTACCGCAGGGAGGTGGAGCGCAAGCAGAAGGGCCCCGAAGGTGAGCCGCTCGCGGTCCCAGGGGAGACCGAGGCCTGCGAGCACCTGGTCCCAAGGGGACTTCAGGTGCATGTCCTGACCTCCGCCGGGCTAGTCCCAGAGGACGTGGAGAGTCATCACGGTTCTGACTGGTCTGGTCGGGAGAGTCCTCGTGTGAGAGAGGTCCTGCCTGCGGTCAGATGCGGTGGGGGGGACCCCTGCTGGTCCGAGCACCGCACCGGCACAAGGTGGGGCCTGAAAGGAGCCCTGCTTGTCAGCGCTGCTGTGAAGCCTGTTGTGGGTGAAAAGGGAGAGAGGGAGTCCGTGGGCCTCTGTGGCCTCGGGAGCCCTGGCAGGCCCTCTCCTCTCCAGGTTCCAGGTTGTGCTGGGCAGTGCTCCCTTTCCTAGCTGGATAGCCGTCTGTGTTGAGGGCTCAGGACGACCAAAGAAGAATGCATCAATTAACCTAGAATAGCTGGTGGGCAAACCAGTCTGAGTATTGCTTTTAAGATACAGTCTGCCTTTGATGTCTGTAGTACTTCATTGTTGGCAGTTCCCTGAGGAAGGACCTTCTCTGAACTGTCTGGTCTCAGTCATACCCCAGTTGTTTTTGAACAGTTATGTTGTGTCAGGCCTGTGAATGCTCTGCGTGCCCATGTTTCATTTAGCTCACAGTAACCCTGAGTGCTGGGCCTTTCCTCACCAGTTAGAGCAGAGAAGCCTGTTCCCTAGAACAAGGCCGTGTGTGGCAGAGGCCCACCTGGGTCTGACCCACACCCCTGCACCCAGTCTCTCCACTTTCATCTCAGCCGCAGTCACCGCATGGGGTTTTCTCGTAAGCCCCGAGGGCTCCCTGGCCGGGCGTGGTCATAGGCCCAGGGCCTCGTGTGACCCCTTTCCAGACCCTGTGGAGAGGGGGCTCAGGCTGGGGCCGTCTTCCTGTTGGCAGCTCACGGAGGCTAGGAGGACGTGGTTTTGTAAAACATGTTGGGACTATTTTGCAACAGAGGAAAGTAAACGGCTCTGAGAACCAGAACCTCTTGGAGCAGTTTGTTTCACGCTTCAGGTTTTTAAAAGTGGATTCAGATGTTTTGATGGCCAGGAGAGAAGCTGGCCTCCCACTGCATCTGACGCAAAGGCTTGGGGGTCTGAACCTCTCTCCCAGAGTACCCGGTTGGTTGCCGTGCAGACCCTGGGGCAGCACGTCCCCTCGGGAGGCTCATGCCGCTGTTCCCAGCCTTAGTGTGCACACTTCTCCCTCCTGGGATGCAGGTCCCGCGGTGACCCTCCAGGGTCGCTGGGGGACCATCCTAGGAGCCATTTCTGCTTCAAACACTTTCTCTGATTTCCCCCAGTTTAGTTTTTCTTTTCAGTCTTGTTTTAGGTCAGCTACATAATGCGTTATGTGGCTGCTGTTGAAATTTGAGTTGTGAAGAAAGGCTGCTGTTGGATTGTCTTCCAGGGTGTTAAATCCTCACTGCCCGTCACTTCTGTTCTGTGTATGTTCAAGTTAAGACACGGTACACGTGGATTCAGGGGCAGCCTCATCTTTGGGTCACAGAGCTGATTGTGACTGCTTCCTGGGCGGTGCAGGCAGCCCTGCAGGAAACCCTGTGTGAGCCACAGCCCTGATTACTGCCCTAGTGGGAGAGCGCACATGCGGGCCTGAGCAGCTCCCGGGCCTGTAGCCCAATCCCAGCTCCTGTGCCCAGAGACGCGTGTCTGCCCTCTGGCCTCTCCCAGTGTCTAAGAAAAACCCGGACTTTTTTTTTTTTTTTTGAGTTTAACCACAAGACATGAGAATTTCCTCTGCACGTAAAGGCTTGGTCAGGAGGGATAGTAGAGGGAGTGAGTGGGTGGATGTGTGTGGGATCAGCTGTGAGCGTGCTGTGTGCTCACAAAGCTGTCACCTGGGAGTGGCAGCCAGGGGCCCTGCCCGGAAACCCCTGCCCAGCACTGGTGCCAGCTCTTGGCGTGGCGGGAGGTGGTGATGTGTGCTGCAGGTGAGACTCAGGCTGTGTCAAAGGTCAGCACTTCTGGCACAGGGAAGAAGCCTCTGGCCTCTCTTCCTGGTGGAAGGAATTTGTGCCCCCAGGCAGGAGATGTGCCGGCCTCTGTGCATAGACACCTGGCTTCAGGAAGGGAGCTGTAGGCGTAGGAAGCCTAGGGAGGTGAATTTTTTCAAAATATGGCACTTACTGGCCCTAAGCTATTAACGTAAAAAGTGTAAATGAGACAGGAGACTCTAGGAACTAGGGTAACAGTGGTATACACTTTTCCCTAAATGAGAGGTAGACTTGGAATTTTCTGGATCCTAGTTCCTGTCATTTTTTTCTCTGGTTCTTAGCGCATTTTACTTTAGGAAAAAAAAATATGCTTTACAGGTGCCAAGTTTATTCTTTTTTAATGTCTATTTTATGTATTTATCTATTTTATTTATTTAATATCTATTTTATTTCACTGTGTCAGACTTAGTGGGGCTTCTCTGGTGGCTCAGAGTCTGCCTGCAGTGTGGGAGACCTGGGCTTGATCCCTGGGTTGGAACATCCTCTGGAGAAAGGGCCTGGCAACTCACTCCAGTATTCTTGCCTGGAGAATTCCATGGACAGAAGAACCTGGCAAGCTACGGTCCATGGGGTCGCAGAGTTGGACACGACTGAGCAACTTCACACTTTGACTTTTTCACCAGTCTTTGTTGGGCATATGGGATCTAGTTGTTCCCTGACCAGGGATCAAACCTGGGCCCCCTGCATTGGGAGTGTGAAGTCTTAGCCACTGGACCACCAGGGAAGTCCCTACAACTGCCAGGTTTAAAGTATTGGTAGAAAATGCTCTAAATAAAAGATGAAAACCAAGATTGTGCTCATGGAGTGTCCCTTGAAGTGGCAGGTAGGGCGTGGGTGCTTGGGACCCTGGGCCCTTCTCAGCAGTGGGATGCTGAGGACGTGGGGAGGGGCTCCTCACTGGGGGGCCGGCCAGGGGTCCCTGTTCAGCACAGCACAGAGGCAGCTCTCGAGTCCTGAGATGCAGAGCCACACCCCAGTCCTTGTGGGCTTCCTTCATGCTCTTTGAGACGGCGACTGGGGAAAGCCGAGGACACTGGCTGTGAGCGCTTCACTTCGGGGCTCCGGCCTGTGCCCTCCCGGAGGCGGCTCCACAGCAGGGCAGGCTGGCCCGGCTGCCTTGGAGGAGGGTGGCGGGGGGGCCCTGGGTTCACAGCTCTTCACGCGCTCCCCCTGCGTTTTGTGCATCTGCAGAGAATCTGGATGAGCCGAGAGAAGAGCGAGAGAAGAGCCCTCCGGAGCCGCACACACCTCCCAGCTCCCCTGTCCAGCTGGGGGAAGGTGAGCGCAGGCCCGCCCCTCAGGGGAGCGTGCACCATCGCCCGGGGCGGCCTTGTGGGCGGGAGCACACGTCCTGACTTTGTGGAAGAAGAGCGGCCGAGTGTGGCAGGAGCTGAGCTGACACTAAGGCCAGCGCGCGTCTGCATGGGGCCAGTGCGTGGCTGGCCCGCGCCCGTGTCCTGTCGGCCCTGCGCTAATGCGGCGCGCGTGGCCGCGGACGGGGCCTGCTTGCGTCCGTGACGTCCATGTCGCCCACTGCTTGCACATTTCCTCCACCCTCCTGTGCTTGGGTCGCCCTGGAAGCGTCCTCTGTCATGTCCAGGCCCCAGGATTGCACCCTCTGGCCGCACGCAGAGTCCATGGCGAGTGCCGGACCCCGGTGGTCTCCGGGGCCGCCTGCCTGTGTCTGGGGCCCGTGGCCTCCATGTGTGCTGGGTCGTGTCCGTGGTGCCCCCCGCCCTCTGTCTGTGGCCCAGTGGCTGTGACTGATGCGTAGACTCTCTACCTGTGCTTTTCTCTTCCTGTGGCTGCCTGACAAGCAGGAGGTGGATGTGCTAAAGAGTACCTGTTACCATAGTAAGTACCGCCTGCCGCCTGGCCCCTGCTATTCATCGGAATTCCCGTGCTTTGCCTCTTTGTTGCTTATTAAGTTTTGTTTTCTGTTGATTCAAAATAAAAATGGAGCCTCCCACCCGCCCCCGCACCTCCATTCCCTGTCCTTGCGCTGTGGGCAGTGACGCTCCTGGAGGGGCTGGGCTGCCTGAGCTGCGTGGACCTGCCGCAGACCACTTGGGCCTCAGAAGCCCCGGAGGCCACGTTGTCCTGTCACCTTGGAGACTGGCGCTGCTCCGTGGAGAGCTCTGCTCTCAGACCAGACCCGAGTCTAGACTGGACTCAGGCCGGGATTTTGCATGGGGCTCGCATGTATTTTGATCTTTGCTTAAGCTGGGTGCTTAAGCTTAAATCTGAGGGGGATGGGAGAGCAACATTCATTGCTATTTGTTTAATGTAACATTTGGTCCAACGGTAAAAGTTCCCCTGAGCAGACACAGGCAGCATTGGCATGCTCTGAAGAGTGAATGAATCCTCAGTGCCTCCTGCGCAGCTGAGCCAAGCCATTTCGCTTTCCTAAGGCCAGGGGTGAGGGGCTGGTGGAGGGGGGCATGCCAGCCTCCCGGATCTGCCCCTGCTCCCACCACTCCTGCTCCTCTGGCTTCCTGTCACCTCCTGAGGTTTGGCTAGATTGCCAGTGTTGCCTAACCTCCCAGTGGCTTGTAACTTTGTAGACTGTGTTTAAAAAATCCACAAAACTGGCTTCCCCTGGGGTCAGTGTAGAAACCAGGCCCTCAGACTGTTTCTTTAAAACCAGTGCCCCTTGGCTTATGTCTATGTCTCCATGTTGAGGGGCTCCCCTGGTGGCTCAGTTGGCAAAGAATCTGCCTGCGGTGCAGGAGACCTGGGTTTGATCCCTGGGTCAGGCAGACCGCTGCAGGAGGAAATGGCAGCCCACTCCAGGATTCTTGCCTGGAGAATCCCATCGATGGAGGAGCCTGGTGGGCTACAGGCCATGGGATTGCTAAGAGTCGGTCACAACTGAGCGACTAACACTTTCACTTTTCCATGTTCAGCTTCTTAAAATGGCTTGAAGTTTTTGCCTGTCTTTTACCTTAGAGTTCATCTCTTTTTTTCCCCTTTTGTCCTTTTTTCCCGGAGTTCATCTCGTTTTGAATTCTCCGGCCTACAGTGGCCTTTTGGCGGTGATGCTGACGTGGGTCTGGGAGTTCACTCGGGGCTCTCCATGAACTGCCACGGTTTAGTGTTCTCCTTGGGGGGAGACCAGGTGTCATGGATACAGATTTAGGTGTAAGTTCAGGACTACTAATGCTTCTTCTCTAATGTTTCAAGTGTTTAAGGCAGAACGTTGCAGTCTTGCCTGAGAGTGTCTCCACGGGCCTTCAGCACTCTGTCCATGACTGGGGACCCAGCCCCGGGACTGAGTCTGGTTTTGTCAGCCCGCTGTCCGTCGGGAGGAGCTAAAGCCCACCCTGAGACCGAGCCCGCGTCTTACACTGAGAGCTGTGTCCAGCCTTGGAGTAGAGTAGAGCTTGCTGAGGGCTCCTCACTCTGCGTTAGAGTCAGTTCAGGGCAGCATCTGTGCAGGGCGCTTGGGAGGCCGGGAGACCTGGGCGGTCGCTCTGTAACCGCGTCTCTCCTGCCCCACCCACCAGATCTGCCGCGGGAGCCGCCCTCCGGAGATGACAGTGACGCCGCCACCTTCAAGCCGACTTTGCCCGACCTGTCCCCCGATGAGCCTTCAGAAGCGCTCGGCTTCCCGACGTTGGAGAAGGAAGAGGAGGAGGGGTTGGGTGAAGCCGGGGGCCCTCCAAGCCCCCCTGGGTCTCCCACCAGGTCCCCCCTGGCGGCCAGCCCCGAGCCAGCCCCAGCCCAGGCAGCTGAGGAGGCCGCCTCCCCAGTGGCCGAGGACCCTGGCAGTGATGGGTCTCCGGGCAAGTCCCCGTCCAAAAAGAAGAAGAAATTCCGCACCCCTTCCTTCCTGAAGAAGAGCAAGAAGAGGAGTGACTCCTGAAGGCCCTTCCTGCACACACCGGTGCCGCCAGGCTGTCCCGGTCGCCTCGCGTGTCCCGCCTCCCCGTGTAACGGAATGCAGAGGCCCGTCCTTGTGTAGCTAGCGCATCCCTCCCGGTGTGACCAGCCCCCACGTAGACCGGTGCTAACCTCGTGTGCGTGCAGCGGCCCGGCCGGCGGCCTCAGGTCTGGGGGAGACGCGGGCTCCGCGTCCACCTCCGAGCCAGCCCTGCCTGCAGGGTCAGCACTGGGGCCCCTCCTCAGCTCCTTGAAGACACTGTCCCCGGGAGCTGAGCCAGGGTCCTAGCTGGACGGGGGCAGACCTGCCCGCTCTGGCCTTCCCCACTCCTGCTCTCCTCTCGTGGAGTAACCCGCGCCCTATCTCTGCTAGGCTCTCCTTCACCCCCAGGTCTCAGGTGACTGAATCAGACCCGTAGCTTCCTGCTGGTGTTGCCTGGTCAGTGATCTTTGTTCACTGCTGTGTATGCCTCGGTCCTGGGAAAGCGCCCCGACAGCCCAGGCCCCTGGGATGGCCTTGGAGAGGGTCAGGGCTGAGCCGGCACCCCAGTAGCTTGTGGCGCAGCTGGTGCTGGGCCCCAGTCCCCTCAGCCAGAACCAGACCCGGGGCTGCACTCCCCCCTGGGGCCTCCTGACCGGTCGTAGGATGCGTCCCCGGGGGGCGGCCCTGCGGACCTCCCCAGCAGGGCAGCTCCCGCAGCACCCACGGCGTGCATGGGCAGCGCTCTGCTGCTGTCTCTCCTGGGGAGGGCCCAGCACTGAGGCGGGCCTGCGCTCAGCTTGGCCTGGGGTGCTCCTTCCCTTGGTTAAAGGGCAGCTCGGGGCAGGAGTCGGCCCCAGAGGTCCACTGACGTCCTGCAGGCACCACAAGGCCCCTCCCGCCTTCCAGCACTGCATCCCTGGAGCAGAGCGTGGGGCTGCTTGGGTGGGGCTCGGGGTGGCTGGGGTCTCCTTGACAGTGGGCTGTCCCAGGAGCTCGGGGGCAGCCTGTCGCGACAGGCCCCTGTTGGGGAGTGGGGGGACCCGAGGCCGGCTGCATGGCGCTGACCTCCGCTTTGAGCTTTCCGCCAGCTTCCCTGTTGTCTTGTCCCGGTGGTGGTCGAGCCCCCCAGCCTCGCCCTGCACTCTTAATCACAGGCTCCTCCTGCCCTCCCTCCTCTCACCCCACATATGCAATGACTTTCATTTCATTTTTGTAGTTTATTTTAACTCTTTGTATCTCAACATGAAGTTTAGTTGCATATACAGACACAGGCTTGGGAGGACAGGTCCTACGGCCTTTCTTCATTGTAACATGTTTTACTCACAAATAAAATTCTTTACGCAGTTTCCTTGTCTAATCTTGGGAAGCGGTCTTGCATCTTAATTCCTTTTGTTTGTTCCTTTAAAATAGGACTTCAGAAATGTAACGTTCCAAACAAAGATTCCAAAGCGAGCACTTATCCCTTGACCCAGCAGTTTGTCACTCTGGACCACAGGGCACGCTCTGAGAAGCACCGTGCTCCAGGTGCCTGCCTGTTTTTTCCCCAGAGGGCGGCGCTGGGGCAGGGCCTGGGCGAGGGGCGAGCGTCAGGCGGCACCCCCACCACAGCGCAGACGGGACCCGGGAACTGGGCAGAGCCTGGCAGCCTGTGGT
Source organism: Odocoileus virginianus (assembly GCF_023699985.2). Lineage (NCBI taxonomy): Eukaryota > Metazoa > Chordata > Mammalia > Artiodactyla > Cervidae > Odocoileus > Odocoileus virginianus. Next base: position 4,260,145 of record NW_027224267.1, read on the forward strand.
CAGTGCAGCTGGAGCAGCTGTCACTCCAGCCGCTGCCCCTGGTGCCTGGGGGTGTCCCGGGGGCGGGGGGGGGGACGGGGTGTGCGCTGCAGGAAGGCACTTGGTATGTGACAGCTGTTTTATTTTGTCATTCTGAGGCCGGGCTGAGGCTCTGCGTCACTGAGAACAGAAGACAAGGCAGAAAGTCTGGAAGGTTTTAGAGTCTGAGCCTGACAGGCCAGGTCCATGCCGGAGTGTGTCGCACCCTGGAGCTGCAAGCCCCAGGCCCCGGAGGCGGGGTGAGGGGGCTGGAGGGGTCAGGCCCCCCCCTTCCCGCGCAGCCCCCCGCCCTCACACCACCGCAAGCGGCGGCCCAGCTACTCGGCCTTGAGTGTCGGCGCTGGGGGGCTCAGGGTCCGCAGGACGGAGAATGGGAGCAGGAAGAGCGCAGCGCACACGGTGTAGCAGACGCGGGCACCGGCCAGCCAGTACGCTGTGGAGACAACGGGGGAGGCGACGGTGCCCCGGGTCCACCTGCCCCCTCCCGCTCGGCCAGCAACCCCCCCAGCGGCCGGGCCGGGCCTCCAGCATGCCCCGAGGGCCGTATTGCGGCCTCACCTGAGGCGGCCACCACGGGGCCCACGGCCCTGGCCAGGGCGCCCAGACTCCGCAGCGTGCCCATGACCGTGCCCTTCTGCCGGGGCGAGCCTGTGGGTAAGAGGGGACAGCCGTCAGGGGCCCGCAGACCGCCTCCCAGGGTCTGGTCTCGTGCCAGGGCAGGGCCTCTCACCATAGCCGGCGACCACGGAGGACAGGCAGGGGACCACGACGGCTGCGGCTGGGGGAACACCAGGGAGACACCGTCCGCCCAGAGGAGAGGCCGGCGGGGGTGGGGAGCCCCGGCCCGGCCCCGCCCCGCCCCCGCCCCGCCCACTCACCCCAGGCGTAGAGCAGCAGCCCCAGGCCCAGCAGGGGAAGTGTGTGTCCCCAGCCGACAAGGAGCGAGGCAGGGACGAGCAGCAGGATGGCCTGTGGGGGGCACAGCCGGTCTCAGAGCCCCCGCTGCCTCCACAGAGCGCCGGCAGCGCCTACCCCCAGCCCCGGGGAGCCCCGTACCCGCTTCACAGCCGCGATCTCCCTGCCAGGGCGGATCCGCCGGGCGTAGGCGCCCTGGATAGTGGCCATGGTGAGACCGATGAAGAAAAACATCTTCCCCTGTTCTACCCTGCGAGGGGCGAGCCGTCAGCACCCCTGTCCTGCCAGTGCTGCCCTCGCACGGCCAGGCAGCCAGGGCGACGGTCCCGCGGCGCCCGCCCCAGGACCCTGGGCGTGTGCCGCGGTGGGGACCCGCCGGGTGTGGGGCGTCCCACCTGCTGAACTGGAAGCGCTGGTGCACCAGGAAGCTGAGCGTGAACTCCAGGCCCGAGAACAGGAAGAGGTAGAGGCAGTAGACCAGGCCCAGGCCTCGCAGGCTGCCAAGCCCTGCGGGGCGGCGAGGAGGGGCTGAGGCCCTGACCGCACGCAGCCCCCACGGCGGCCTGAGGGACCCCCAGCCCCACCCCCCGGGGCCCGCTCCTTACGGACTCCAGTGGGCGGGTCCGGGCCGCGGGCCACGGCGGAGAAGCGGAGCAGGGCCAGGGGGCTGAGCAGGTCCGCGGCCGCCCGGAACCCCAGGGAGACGGAGGGCGCCTGCGCGGTACGGCGCTGAGCGTCTGCTAGCGGGCCTGGGGGTGGGCTTGACCGGAACCCGCTCGGCCCCTGCACCCTGCGGGGCCCTCAGCAAGGCCGGGGGATCTGGGGACCATGCAGCCCGGCCTCCCCAGCACCTGGGGCTGAGGCACGCGAAGGGCATCCCCGCCTGCCCCCCCCCCCCCCCCCCCGCCGCTGTCTTTCTCCCACCTTACCCGCTTCTCCGGGGGCAGCGTCTCTGGCAAGAAGCACCAGATGAACAGCAGGTCCGAGATGGCGAAGAGCAGGGCCAGCCAGGGCACTGTCTCCGAGGGCAAGAAGGCGCCCAGTGTGGGGCCCAGGGTGAAGCCCAAAGAAAAAGCCACCCCGATGACTGCCTGGGGAAAAGAGGGTGCCTGAGCGAGCAGGGAGACCCGAGCCCCAGAGACCCCCACCCCTAAGCCCCAGGGCGCACTCACCATGCCCTTGCTGCGGGCAGATGGTGAGCCCAGGTCAGCAACAATGGCGGTGCAGAGGCTAACGTTCCCCTTGCTGATGCCGCCTATCACCCTGGAGGCCAGGAAGGCCGCAAAGCTCTTCGAGGCAGCCCACACTGCGTACGAGGTGGCCACACCTGCCTGCCCCAGGGCAGGGGCCAAGGGCAGGCGCCGTCACTTGAGGCCAGGAGGGGCCCACAGTGGGGCTGACAGGCCGGCGCAGTACCCCTGGGACCCTGCCCTGTTCCGGAGCAGCCAAAGGCCGCTCGTATGCCCAGTGTCCCCCTGGCAGGAGCGGCTCCGCTGCACCCCGGCTCAGCTCCAGGAGCCCCGCTCTCCCCAGACACCTCCCCCAGGGAGCAGTGAGAGCCACGGAGGGGCCACGGCGGCCCACGGCTGCCTCCCAGAGGGCTGCCGGGGGACATGCGTACCAGGGACAGCAGCATCCCCGGGCGCCTCCCCAGGCAGTCAGACACGGCCCCGGTGAGCGGTGCCGAGAGGAACTGCAGGAGTGAGAACACGGAGCCGATCAGACCTGGAAGAGACGGAGCTCACGGTCGCCACGCGGCCCAGGGGGCCCCAAGGGGAAGTGGACACTCCACGGGGAGACGGGGTGGACCACGCCCCGGAGCGAAAAGGTGAGAACCAGGGAGTGGGGAGGGAAAGGGCCCCCAGCCCAGCTCGGGACCATACCTCCGAACAGGACGCTGTTGTACCTCTTCTCTGCTGGCATTCCTATGGCTGCTGCAAACCAGTCCACCCCGCGCTGCCAGGAGCCGTAGAGGGGGTCCTGGAGGACAAGAAGGCGTGGCGGGCTGGGGCGTCTCTGAGGGGCTGGGAGCCAGGAGCAGCCATGGCGGGGTGCAGGGGCAGCGGGGCTGGCGGGGAGGGGCTCACGTGGGCACGGCCATGGCTCTCCAGCAGCCCAGGCAGTAGGGGCAGCAGCATGGTGAAGGCCAGGAGGTCCAGCAGGAGGCCGAGGAAGACCACAGCGACCACGCGGGTTTCTGGTGCCGGCGGGCGGATGGGCGGGCGCGGCGTGCAGCTCCCGCCGGCTCCGCAGCCCATGATGGGAGCGGCTCCGTTCAGGCCCGGCTGAGCGTGTGGCGGGTCTGCACGAGGGCACGGTGCACGAAGGCACGTCCGGCTAACTGGCCCCGACGCCCACCCACCTCGGGAGGAGAAGAGCCCTCTGCCCGCGAAGTGCCCCCAACCTACTCACTGCAAGAGCGCCCCTGAAGGGTCTGCCTGCCCCGTTACCCGCTGTCGCTCTGTGCGCCCTGCCCCCCGACCCTGGGCAGCAGGAAACGCAGACTGTGGGGAGAGTTACGCAAAGAAACGGCCAGCTCTGGAGGCCGACCGAGCGGGGACCGGGCGGGGCATCGTGGTCCCGGCACCTCCCGGTCCCCGCCCCACGGCCCCAGGCGGAGCGCTCGGGGAAACTCAGACCCAGGCGGGAGCAAGGGGCAGCCTGGTGAGCCGGAGAACGACCCCCGCCCGCCTCGCCCCGCCCCGCACCTGCGGCGGCCGCGCGCAGCACAGACCAGGGGATGGACGGACGGACGGATGGACGGACAGACGCGAAGAGGACCGCCGGGAGGGGCGGGCACGCGGACCCCGCCCCACCCACCCGGAAGCCGGCGTGTTCCCCCGCTCGGAAGTGGGCGTGGCTTCACCATGCGGAAGTGGGTGGACACCCGCACCCCCTTTTCCGGCCGCTGTGCTGGGCCGGGCCTCCCCGGCTCCGTCTGTGGCCGGCGTCCTGGTGGGAACCAGTCCAAAAGGTTTGCTCCCAGATTCTGCGCCCGAAGGACGACCCGTCTGCTGAGGACCCCAGGGTTTTGGACGCTCCGTCCGGAGGGCGGGGGTCCATCCTGACCGGACTCTCTTCGTGTGCCCCGGCCGGAGGCTTGCGCCCGAAATAAAGCTGCGAATACGCGGAGTCGGCGCGAGCTTGCCCGCACTCGGGCCGCAGCGGGGACGGTGGGGCGTGGAGGCGGGACTGTCCGGCGCCCTGCCTGCCCGAGGTCCCCGGGGAGGGGCAGCTGCCCACATGGCGCCTGCGGGCCTGGCGTGGGCACCGCCGGTGGCCGGAGCGCCTGCCTGCACCTCCGGCTTCCCCTCCGTCTGTGGTCGAGCCGACCAGGACAGGCCACTCCCTCCTGTCCGCTCGACATTAAGGCACTCCTCTGTAGACACGAGCTTCAAATAAACCTCAGGCAGCCCCTTTGCCCGGCGTACAGCTGTTCCCCTTGAGTACGAGTCTACTCTCCCCCAGGAGCACGCGCGGCTCGGGCGTGACGGCGGAGGTGAGATGGCTGGGGAAGCGGCTGAACGATCAGCTCTCAGAGCAGCCCTGTCTGCGCCTGGCCAGGTGGTCACAGCTGCTGTCACCACCACCTTCTTCCCCGAACCCCTATAGACCCCCTTGGCCCGGAGGAGGCAGGGCTGACAGGCATTCTGCCTGGTACTAACCTTTGCCAGGACAAGGCCTGCAACGGGGTGCAGAAGCCCAGGCTGGGCCGAGGTGAGGACACAGGGAGGGTGGCACAGGACCAGAGCTGGGGCTGTTCCCCCTCCCAGTAAAACTCGGCAGCAATACCTTAGCAGCCAGCCGGGTGAAGTAGCAACGGCTGCTTGACAAGTTTACACGAGATGGAGCCTTGAGGCTCTACAGCAGGCCGCGCTACACGGCAAGGAGAAGCCAGCCTGATTTGTGGCCCCCGACACCCACCAGGGCCTGAGGTCTGTGGAGATGCCCACCTGGCGGACACCTAAGGGAACAAATCCTAGAGGCACCAGCGAGAGGACGCAGGCATATCTGCCGAGGCCATCACTGGTCCCCTCTGCCTGCTCCCAGGAGGTGCTCTGGCCCCAAAACCGCCTATGGCTCCCCGAATCACTCATAACTCCCACCAGCCTCCGCCCGGGAGGTCTGAATTGGTCACCCTCTTTCTCATCTTCCACACGCCCAGTGTGGCCAATCCTCAAATCTCGTGCTCACTTTTGTGGCTCGTGACCTCAGGGACGGGCTCCCTGATGTGAGCTCTAGGGCCTCCGCCACATGCCCCGTGCCACCTGGGGAGCCAGGACCCTGGGGGCCTGGGGCGGGCAGGGAGGCAGCATTCTGTGCGAGACTATAGCCCTAGGGCCGCAAGGGTGGGCAGGCAGCTCCTGTGTCCTTACAGAGCCTCCTGGGTCCATGTAGCCCAACCCCTTCTGCCTTCCCCAGCAGTTGGCCACCCAAGGCTGGGATGAGGGCGACACCAATCACGGCTGCTGGGTGCCAGAAAAACAGGTGACGTCTTTCTTTTTTGACTTCTGAACTGTGTGCAGACTTGTTTCATTGATAACTGAAAATCATGTAACATTATAGATACCCCTGCAAATTGCACGTGGAGGCACGTGTGCCTGACTGACCAGAGATGCTGGCCAGGACCCCGCCAGCCCCAAGGTTTGTGATGAACTCAGGACTGTCTAGAAACCATGCACAGGCGTCACGTACAGTTTATCGGCATGTCGCTCCCATGGAGGCCTGGTCCTAGTTCCAAAAGTGCAATTTGTCAGGAGAGGCTTTTTTACAAGAATGAAGTACAGAAGACTCTGGCGTTACAGACAGCAGCCCCTCAGCGTTCAGTATGCAGCATCTCTGTCTTTTTATAATTTATTTTTTGAACTTCTTCCTCTTCAGAGCCTTCCATTCACCTTCCTGCGTGGCGAGGCTGTTAAAAAGTTGCTTCACTTTTCGTTTTCTTTCCGCATCCCTAAAAAAATAACCGATCTCTTGATTACTTTTTGGGGAACATCTTGCCCTTTTGTGAGATGCCTGTGGGGCCGGCACCTCAGTCCAGGACACGTGGGGGACAAGGGAGCGGGACAAAGGCCCCAGGTTGCCCTCCGCCCTGGCCTGCCCGCGGGGCGCTGGCGTCGGGGCTACAGGCGGGCCCGGCCCTGCTCCCGCCCGCCCCACTCACCGCTCCATGATCTCCGAGAGCCGCATGCGGGCCAGGAACTGGTTGTCCCTGCGGATCTCCCTGACGGCCCCTTTGAACTCCCGCTTGTGCTTGTGGATCAGCCTCCGCCGCTCCTGTTCCTCCTTGGTGCCGCCCTGCTTCCTGCCGAACTCCAGGCTGAGGGTGCAGAGCCCGATGCAGGAGGCCGTCACGGCGCCCCGGACCTCCCGGACGCCCCCGGGCTGGGGTGCTGGGCCCTTGGTACTCACACTTTGACGAGCCGGGGGGTGAACAGTTTCAGCGGCACTGGCTTGCTCTTCTCACAGACCAGCGGCCGACAGTGCCTCGGCTGGCTTTCCACCTCCGTCAAAATGCTCCGACTCAGGTCCTGAGACACCAAGAAGCTCACACAGGTGGCCCACCCACCAGCTGGCGCTCCAGCCTCCTGCTGCCCCTTCCCCCGGGGCCTCTCGGGGCTGTGGGCCCAGAGTGTCCTCAGCACGTGGCCTGGTGGGACCCCAGGCCCACTAAGACCCATGGAGCAACAGAACGGAACCTTGTCCCGAGGAGCCTTGACAGAGCAGGGCGGCCCCCTGGAGCCTCCGAGCTGGAAACGCCAGCCTGCCCGCCCACCTCCGGATCCAACCTCACCTGGAGCGTGGGTGGGCAGCAGCGGGTGGACAGGTGCTCCGTCAGGAGGGCTCGGAGGGGCTGCGTGATGTCGTGGAAGGAGGGCAGGGGGCCATAGGCGACCACGCAGCGCCTCACCAGAGCCAAACACACGGCCAGGCAGGACAACCTGCAGGGCGATAGCGGCCCCAGTCACCCAGAGCCCGGCGGCTCCCCTAAGGGAGCTCCCCTAAAGGAGGCAGCTCTGAGGCCTTCCCCACATGGGACACGGGCTCAGGTCAGAAATGTGCCCTGAGCAACGGTCACAGCGGCCGCAGGGGACGGCAGGAGCTAGAGACGACATCCTGTGTCCGCGAGCAGGAAGAAGGCTTCGGGAAACGCAGTGACAACTGAGAAGGGTTGCTCCACCTCGGTTTTTGTTTCAACAGAAGAAAATCAAACTGAACAACCCATATACATGGGAGAGACCCAGGAAAACTGACTATGCTGGCTGAAGCCCTCATCTTAAATAAAGCTCACTTTGGTGAACTCATTCATTAGATCTAATAGCTTTCTGCAGAACCTTGAGGATTTCCTACAGATAAACCCAGTGAGCAGTGGTAACATGGGGCATCTTCATGGTGCTGGGTGCTGCTGACTCCTGGCCTGGCCTCTCTGAAGTCCGGGCTGCTGCCACAGCCCGCAGCCCCGGGCCCGCACGTACCTGGTGTGGTTGGCCTCCGTCTCAGTCTGGGCTTTCAGGCCGCCTGCCCACTGGAGGGGGAGGCTTCTCCTCTGCCACGTGGCCATGTCCTCCTCGTCAGAAACCAAGAGCAACTCCGAGTTCTTCCCATGTGCTCTGAAAGGGTGCACCAGAGTGTAACCTGGGTTCCGGGTAGGACAGGGAGAGATGGCCTGAGATCACGGGCTGCAGGCAGGCTCTGCAGGGTGAAGCCTTCAGAAGTTCCCTGGACAAGCATGCGCTGCGTTTACCAGGAGACGAGGGACAGCTCTGGCCGGGCCAAGTCCAGGCGCGGCAGTCCCTGCCCTCGTGGGCACGCTGGACGGAGCATCGGAAAAAAGCAACAACCAAGGAAAAGCAGAGAAGGGTGAGGGGCCCCTCAGGAGAGCTGGCTGGGCGGGGTCATGCCCACATGAAGACAAGTGGAAAGAAAAGACAAACCTTAACCATTATTCCATCTCCACCCCCAATACTACCTCCACTCAGGATCAACCCAGAACACTGCGGTCTCACGCTCCTGGCGCCGAGTCTGCCACCTGGGGGTTCTTCGCCCGCACTCCACTCCCTCATGCCACCTGGAGTGGCTACGTGCGCAACACGCCCAGTGTGACCCTGACTTCACAGGGAGGGTGTGTGCCCACGAGGGCAAAGGCTGCTCTGGATGACAGTGCTTTCATCTTTAACTTTCCCACGCTCTGAGCTTTCTACTTCTTTGACTATGAATTACTTCCAAAGTCTTTAAATTTCTGAAGCACAATATACTTGAAAAGGCTCCCTGGAACCAACTGACCTTGGCTCTGCTTATTTGGAGTTGCCATGTGAAGAATCCCAGTGAGAAAGTTGATGAGCTCAGGAATGAACCTCTGGGACAGAGACACGTAGTCCAGGAACACGCAGCACACGAAGAGTCCCTTGACCACGTCCTGCAGTGACTGCACAGGGCACTGGCGAAGAGCGCAGGGCTGGTCAGGAATGTTCCGGAACGCCACGCTGGCAGGCACCCGGCTTCCTCAGGACCGTGGCCCCCGCAGTGGAGCAGAGGCGGGCGAGGGGCCCCAGAGACGGAGCTCTGTGACCACGAGGTCCAGCGCTTGTGGGGAACCAGTTATAACCCCCACAGTACATGGGCACGGACCACATGCCCATCGAGAAGGAACAAGTCGGACTTGTAAAGCCGACAGGGGCCTGACGGGGGGCCACACCACTGTCTTCTGGGGTCATGCCCTGCTGCCCTGGCTGGAGGGGCTCTGGGAGGGGTACTGCCGGCCCGTCGTGTTCACAGGCCCTTGCAGGTGAGTTTTGCTCAGTCACGGCCCTCGCTCAGTCCAAGAGGGGCTGGCTCTGATGGGGACGGTCTGACGTACCTTGGTGAGGAGCTGGCTCAAGCACAGCAGCGCAGGCGTGATGACCGGGTGCCAGAAGTCAGAGGTCGGGAACAACATCCCAGCAATTTTCAAGTAAATGAGCTGGAGAGGAAGGCCACCACCCAGATCAGAGGAGGGACGCACAGGACAGCCTGCCGTGCACCTCTGCGCTGATCACAGAAGCAGACCCCCACCCAGAGGACAGTGACCCATGCTGCCAGGACACTAGGCCCCAGGCAGGCTGGAAGCAGAGGCTGACACCTCGGGTCCCGAACAGCATCCTGTCACCTTGCCACCAACCAACTGGCAGAAAGGCCACGAGCTGGTCACAGAGCCGTGACCCTCACCCCAGAGTTGCCTTTAAACCCCTCCCCAGAAGCCCATCGGGAGTCCGGGTCTTGTGAGCATGAGCGGCCTGTCCCCATCCGGCGCCTGCAGTAAAGGCTGTGCCGTCCTTCCCCACGACCCACATCCGCTCACTGGCTCTGAGGAGCGTAGGACAAGCGTGGACCCCAGTTTGATTCGGTGACAACATCAACTCCTGAACCGTCATGCCAGCCTATGTGTCACAGAGCACTGTAGCCACCACTCCCGCCCACAGCGGGAGAGGCCGGCCCGTGAGCCCAGACGAGGACCGGGGCTGCAGCCCAGGTGGCCTGCTGGCGCCGGCCTACCCTGTGAAAGACTGCTGCAGGGAGGCCGGCTGGATGCGCTCAGACACGGCTCCACAGGGACGGGCCGCAGCTCCCAGGAGGACTGAAGCCACGGACCCAGGCTCAGGCCCCTGCTTGAGGAGACTGTTAACCACCAACATGAAGCCTGGATGCGCAGGTTCCTGCCAGTCGTCATTAGCTCATTTTCAACACAGAGCAAAGAACAAGACAGCTGAGCAGGATCCTTCCAGTGAGCGGACAGGACGAAAGCCCCAGAGTGTGTTCAGTTCAGTCGCTCGTTCGTGTCCGACTCTTTGCGACCCCATGAATCACAGCACGCCAGGCCTCCCTGTCCATCACCAACTCCCGGAGTTTACTCAAACTCACGTCCATCAAGTCGGTGATGCCATCAAGCCATCTCATCCTCTGTCGTCCCCTTCTCCTCCTGCCCTCAATCCCTCCCAGCAGGAAAAGGAGTACATCAAGGCTGTATATTGTTACCCTGCTTACTTAACTTATATGCAGAGTACATCATGAGACATGCTGGGCTGGAAGAAGGACAAGCTGAAATCAAGATTGCCGGGAGAAATATCAATAACTTCAGATATGCAGATGACACCACCCTTATGGCAGAGAGTGAAGAGGAACTAAAAAGCCTCTTGATGAAAGTGAAAGAGGCTTAAAGCTCAACATTCAGAAAACAAAGATCATGGCATCTGGTCCCATCACTTCATGGCAAATAGATGGGGAAACAGTGTCAGACTTTATTTTTCTGGGCTCCAAAATCACTGCAGATGGTGATTGCAGCCATGAAATTAAAAGACGCTTACTCCTTGGAAGGAAAGTTATGACCAACCTAGAGAGCATATTAAAAAGCAGAGACATTACTTTGCCAACAAAGGTCCGTCTAGTCAAGGCCTGTGGTTTTTCCAGTGGTCATGTATGGATGTGAGAGTTGGACTGTGAAGAAAGCTGAGCACCAAAGAATTGATGCTTTTGAACTGTGGTGTTGGAGAAGACTCTTGAGAGTCCCTTGGACTGCAAGGAGATCCAACCAGTCCTTCCTAAAGGAGATCAGTCCTGGGTGTTCATTGGAGAGACTGATGAAACTTAGTTTCCCTCAATGAAATGAAGCCATGCTGTGTGGCACCCAGGATGGACGGGTCATGGTGGAGAGGTCTGACAGAATGTGGTCCACTGGAGAAAGGAATGGCAAACCACTTCAGTATTCTTGCCTTGAGAACCCCATGAACAGTATGAAAAGGCAAAAAGATAGGACACTGAAAGATGAACTCCCCAGGTCGGTAGGTGCCCAATATGCTACTGGAGATCAGTGGAGAAATAACTCCAGAAAGAATGAAGAGACGGAGCCAAAGCAAAAACAACACCCAGTTGTGGATGGGACTGGTGATAGAAGCAAGGTCCGATGCTGTAAAGAACAATACTGCATAGAAACCTGGAATGTTAGGTCCATGAATCAAGGTAAACTGGAAGTGGTCAAACAGGAGATGGCAAGAGTGAACGTTGGCATGACATTCTAGGAATCAGCAAACTAAAATGGACTGGAATGGGTGAGTTTAACTCAGATGACCATTATATCTACTACTGTGGGCAAGAATCCTTTAGAAGAAATGGAGTAGCCCTCATAGTCAACAAGAGTCTGAAATGCAGTACTTGGATGCAATCTCAAAAACGACAGAATGATCTCTGTTTGTTTCCAAGGCAAACCATTCAATATCATGGTAATCCAAGCCTATGCCCCAACCAGTAATGCTGAAGAAGCTGAAGTTGAACGGTTCTATGAAGACCTACAAGACCTTTTAGAACTAACACCCAAAAAAGATGTCCTTTTCATTATAGGGGACTGGAATGCAAAAGTAGGAAGTCAAGAAACACCTGGAGTAACAGGCAAATTTGGCCTTGGAGTACAGAATGAAGCAGGGCAAAGGCTAATAGAGTTTTGCCAAGAGAACACACTGGTCATAGCAAACACCCTCTTCCAACAACACAAGAGAAGACTCTACACATGGACATCACCAGATGGTCAACACTGAAATCAGACTGATTATATTCTTTGTAGCCAAAGATGGAGAAGCTCTATACAGTCAGCAAAAACAAGACTGGGAGCTGACTGTGGCTCAGATCATGAACTCCTTATTGCCAAATTCAGACTTAAACTGAAGAAAGTAGGGAAAACCACTAGACCATTCAGGTATGACCTAAATCAAATCCCTTATGATTATACAGTGGAAGTGAGAAATAGATTTAAGGGACTAGATCTGATAGAGTGCCTGATGAACTATGGATGGAGGTTCGTGACATTGTACAGGAGACAGGGATCAAGACCATCCCCATGGAAAAGAAATGCAAAAAAGCAAAATGGTTGTCTGAGGAGCCTTACAAATAGCTGTGAAAGAAGAGAAGCGAAAAGCAAAGGAGAAAGGGAAAGATATTCCCATTTGAATGCAGAGTTCCAAAGAAGAGCAAGGAGAGATAAGAAAGCCTTCCTCAGCGATCAATGCAAAGAAATAGAGGAAAACAACAGAATGGGAAAGACTAGAGATCTCTTCAAGAAAATTAAGAGATACCAAGGGAACATTTCATGCAAAGATGGGTTCGATAAAGGACAGAAATGGTATGGACCTAACAGAAGCAAAAGATATTAAGAAGAGGTGGCAAGAATACACAGAGGAACTGTACAAAAAAGATCTTCACGACCCACATAATCACGACGGTGTGATCACTCACCTAGAGCCAGACATCCTGGAATGTGAAGTGAAGTGGGCCTTAGAAAGCATCACTACGAACAAAGCTAGTGGAGGTGATGGAATTCCAGTTGAGCTATTTCAAATCCTGAAAGATGATGCTGTGAAAGTGCTGCACCCAATATGCCAGCAAATTTGGAAAACTCAGCAGTGGCCACAGGACTGGAAAAGGTCAGTTTTCATTCCAATCCCAAAGAAAAGCAATGCCAAAGAACACTCAAACTACCGCACAATTGCACTCATCTCACACACTAGTAAAGTAATGCTCAAAATTCTCCAAGTCAGGCTTCAGCAATACGTGAACTGTGAACTTCCAGATGTTCAAGCTGGATTTAGAAAAGGCAGAGGAATCAGAGATCAAACTGCCTCCTCCCGGGCACAGGAGGGCTGAGAGGAGCTTCTCCATGTTCAAGGTCAGGAGGGTCGGCTGTGAGGAGATACCCGGAACGTGTGAAACATCAGAAACCTCAGAGGGGTCAAAGGTCGCCGGCAGGAGCAACCTGCCCACAGGTTCATCCTCAGGAAAACACGGCCCCCTGGTCTGCCATGAAGACTGAACTCGGCTCTGTTCACAGAGAAAGCAAAGCAGGAACTCTGTCACCGAGCACATGGCAGCTCGCTGTTAACGGTCAGCACTCCTGGGCCTGGCCCCGTGTGATCTCCAGGCCCTGGAGGCCCTGGGCAGACACCGCCTCGAAGCCCCCACCCTTCCATGCCAGGATGCCACGCGGGATGGCCGATGTCTGCAAGCCCCTGCTCACCACGTCCAGGCCCGGGAAGGCTGCCCGGCCTGTGGTCTCAACGGTCCCTTCCATCTCGTGCATGGCGTCTCGGAGGACAAATTTCACGGCGTCACTTGCAGACTCAGGAAACATCTGGCAAAGGTTATACAATGGCCTGTTAATCAGAAACACAGGTCAGGGAGGATGTCTGCAGGGAACAAAGACGAGCAAACCCCATGTTCACCATTCTCCTGTGACGTCCGCTGACGACCCAGTCAGAGCCAGAAGCCCTGACTCTTACACCTGTCAGGCCGTCCTGGTGATCCAGGAACTTTTCCAATAGCGTTTGTGATAATCGGGACTCATTTTCGCCTTTTCCTAGGCCCCTGGTTGTAACTTGCCGGCAGTGGTGGCAGAGCGAGCCCTGTCTGTACGAGTCACAGCCCGGGAAGCAGGTCCCGTGCGTCCTGAACCCACGGATTCCTTCCCAGCTCTCCCGGGAGCAGAGGCTGGCAGGGGGAGGGTGTGCAGCCCAGTCTGGCCTGGGGGGTCTGCTCTCACCACTCCCCGCCCCCCGACTCAGCAACCTGCCCACTGCATCCTCCTCCAGCCACCATGGCCCCGGAGCCAGTGGCTCTGCCAGCAGGGGCGCTTTTGCACAGGGTGCAGACCCAGCCCGGAGCCCCCACGGGGGCGAAGAAAACACATGAGCCATCAAATACTCTGAACAAACCTGAAGGGGCGCAACTGTCACAGGCCCATTTGTTCGCCATTTAAAACGCCCCCTCTCCAGAGCGGTGGGGGAGCACGTAGACAGGACTGATGGGCAGGGCTCGCCGTGGGCGCAGGGCCAAGGCGGCCTCTACAACATCAGAGCCACTTCACTAAGTGACTCCACTAAATGGCACAGAGTTTGTTCAACTCGGCCCCCAGTCCCAGATAACCCCCACCTTCCACTCACAGAACCAGCTTGTCAATGACGCCGAGCTCTGGGGGGTCGCTTGCAGCCAGGTCTCCGATGTATTCCAGAAGGAAGCTGAACAGTTTCTGTAGGAACAGGGTGGGTTAGCGCTCAGTGTGAGCCCGGAGCCCCACCCCAGGACGCCGGCCCCTGCACCCTTGAACGGCCGGGAGTGTCGAGGCCCGCAGGGATGGGGTGAGGGATGCAAGGCTGGCCACGGGGTGAGGAGCACGGGGTCCGGCATGGCTCCCTCGGCTGGGAGGCGACACCACAGTCCTAAATGGAGAACGCGATCGGCCCTGCTGCAGTCCGTGTGCGTGGCGTTAATGGGAGAGGATAGGAGCACGCCCAGCACCCACTCCCCGCACCCTCGTGTGGCGTGGACTCATGGCGCACAGTGCTGGGGCTCCCCCCACACCCCCAGGCCCGCCCGGACCTGGAGCCGACACCCATCCAGGCCCAGCTCGCTGCCCCGCCCCCACGAACATGGTGAGCACTTGGCAACTGTTGGCGCCACGGTTACCAGGCCTCTACCCATTCCCAGCGCCCCAGGGGAATGGCCAGCGTACTTCCAGCTTTGCTTTGTTTCCCACTGCGAGGCTTGGGTGGTTGCATTTCTGAATTCTCTCCACAACCAAAAGCTGGTCTTCCGTCGATTTTCCCAACAGTAAAGACTTCAGTTCCTCGCAGGATTCGGGAACTATCAAAGTGACAAACAAAAAGTACAAAACAAGCTCCACGCTTAACCTGTAAAATGAGAACTACTCTCAATCCTGGTAACACAAACCAAACACTGAACACAACCTAAGTAACAGGACTTCGTTTGCTTCCCCCTATGGAGACAGTTCCGCCCGTGTCATAGGAACCCTCGTCTTGTGTGCTCATCACAGTGAGTTCTAACAGATCCACCCGGCGGACAGATGCCCCCGGCGGCCCCCAGCACTGCTGCAGGCACAGGACAACGGCCAAGAGGCCGCCCGGAGCCCTGGGGTCAGGCCCAGGGGACGCTGCAGAGAAGGATGACCGGGTCTGTCTGCCAGCCAGGCTGGCACAGACGGGCAGGGTGTACGCATGGCCGGCTTGGCCCCGCCCTGCTGCTAATGCAGCCCAGCCGGGGCCGGCCTCGCAAGGTACCCCGCTACTCGGGACCTCAGACAGCAGGGGTCTGCCGACCTGCGAAGGTGTAGGGCAGCTCGGCCCTGGCCGCCGCCCGGTCGTCCCTTGTCAGCCGCTCTCCGAGGCTTGGACGCTGACCCCGCTGGGGCCCCTCGCTTGCGTCCTCGCCCTCAGCATCAGACTCCAGGCCGTCCGGGCCGCGCGCGTCCTCGCTCCCGGCATCAGACTCCAGGTCCGAGTGGCTGTCTGGACTGTCGCTGTCCTCCGGGGCCCCCTCACTCCAGCCTTCACCCTCCTCTTCTTCCTCTCCGCTCTCCCCGCCACTGGTGTCCCCGCTTGGCTCCTCCTCGACATTCATCTTCCCATCCTGGGAACAGAATGCAGACACCAGGTGCGTCAGTCCTCGGGGACGGTGGCCAGCATGGCTGTGACCGCGCCCGAGGGCCAGGGGCCCAGGCTGCCGGGCCTCCCCCACCCTTTGGAGGCTGCTGCGTGTCCCAGGGCTTGAGGCCTGGGGTCTGCGTTCTGCAGCTCCCTGCCACCAAGACTCTGGGCAGAGAAGCTAGCTGTCTCTAGAAAGACAGTTCTCGTCTGTGGTAAAGCTATCAGGTCAGAAACCAGAAAATCTGCCACTTTAAATGAAAACCAGGAAAGAAGGCAAACACCTCACTTTGTAAGAAAGCAAGCGCCGGTCATCTGTGTCCAGCACGAAGCCATCGTTCAGGTCGTCAGCCGATAGGTGCTTCGGTCTCTTGCTGTGCGCATCCTCCTCTCTCCCGAGCATCCTCCGGAGCCTCTCGGCCTGAGCAGGAGGAGGAGGGTCGTCCACGGAGCGAGCGCCGGGCAGGGACGCAGGCCGCCCGGCGCCCCCGACCTCACAGCTGCGTTAGGCCTGCCTTCTGCTTTCTGTCTTCAGCCAGACAGGCAGGCCCTCAGCACGAGTCGTATGGAAGACTTATTTAGCAAAAATAAAAACAAGTATCGCAGCAGAAATATGTTCTGGTCACAAGGAAGGAAAAAACGTTACTCTGAGGTTTCTATATCCAAGTGATGCCAGCCAACTGGAGTGAACTTCACTCCCCGCCAGACCTCAGAAGAGGAACAGGACACCCTACACTGAGGTCTGAAACAAGTGGCCTGGCTACTTTTTCCATCTGAAAACAGGCAGCGGACACTGGAAGCGGCCCCCCAGGCGGGAGCACAGAAAAGGCCAGAGTTCGAGAGCATGCCTCTGTTCGTTTTTGTTGGTAACATACGGAAAATTTAAAAAAACCTTTAAGAGAAAAACATGAGACAGGAGTACACTCTATTGCCAGCAGCTGTTTTAAGGTAAATGAATTAGGAAAAAATGTCATTTTTGTTATACTGGGTATCATCTGCTTTTTTTTTGGCATATAGTCAAAAATATAGTAAAATATTTTAGGGCTTCCCTCATAGTTAAGCTGGTAAAGAATCTGCCTGCAGTGCAGGAGACCCGGGTTCCATCTGGGTCAGAAGATCCCCTGGAGGAGGGCATGGCAACCCACTCCAGTATTCTTGCTGGAGAATCCCATGGACAGAGGAGCCCGGCAGGCTGCAGTCCATGGGGTCAGACTTATCGACTAAACCATCCCATCATCACCATAGTAGACAGACAGAAACTTTTCCAGAGGCTATAAAGCTCCCACTGACTAGTCTCCCAGGGCACCGCCCCGGCCCCACCAGTACCTCCAGGCGTCTGAGGCGCTCCTGTTCCTCCCTGGCCAGCTCCTCCTCCGTCTTCATCCTGTTAGAGGGCTGCGCTTTCATTTCAAAGCCGAGCTCACGAACCATCATGTCATATGCATCAGGCTAGGGCAGACAGAAGAATTTTTTTCTTTTTAATAGAAACGACTTGCACAACTAGCTCCCTACACGTGTTGGTTGTGGCTGGACGCTGTCACGGAAGAGGCCAAACCGCGTCCTGTCTTTTCCGCTTGTGTGACAGACTGGTTCTTGTCAGGCTTGGCAAACACTTCTGGGCCATATACAAAAATTCTTTTCCAAACACATCTGCTTTAAGAAAACTAAACCTTATATTGTAAAGTAATTAGCCTCCAACTAATAAAAATAAATGAAAAAAAAAAAAAAAAAAAAACTAAACCTTGCCCATCTAGGCATTAATCCCCCAAATGGGGCCTTGGGGAAACGACAGTGAGTTCGACGTACAGGTATGCAGATGGCCACAGGGGAGGCTGGTGAAATACTAGTTATTTCTCAGAAACCAGCAACTCAGAAGACTGCGGCTTTTTCAACACCTTAGACTAAAATTCAGATACCACTTGAAGGTCTTCCCCTGCTCCAAGTCTTCCTAATACCAAGAAACCACCATTTTCTTTAGTGTCACTTTTCTGGTGTAAATATTGAAATAACTTTCACTCTACTCCCACCCCTTGGAACACACATCAGCTACCTCAATGTCAAAGTTCAACAAATTCTCAGGTCCTAGAAGGCAGATGCCAGGCTCCCCCCAGTCTGCAGACAAAGTGCACGGCTCGAGGCCAGGCCGAGCGTGACGTGTCCACCCCACCTCGGGCTTCTCCTTTCCGCCTCCACTCTCGGATTTGGGCGTCTTGCGGGCCAGGAGAGCCTGGATTTCTTTCCAGTCTTGGTCTAGCTTCTCTGTGAGTTCAAGGGCGTCTTCCCGTTGAGCCTGTCTCTCCCTCTGGGGAAAAAACACAGATGGAACGCACCCCATTATTGTCAATGTCCAGGCCCCGCCGGACAACCGCTCAGCCAACACCCACCGTGTTGGGTGGGTGAGAGAAGTGAGACCACGAGAAGTGAGCCTCTCAGGAGCCCACCCGGCAGCACCAAGTCCCTACTGAGGCTGTTCGTCCGGGCGCTCTGAGCAGTCGGCAAAGCAGTGATGCTATGTGACTCCTGATGTATGCCAAAACACTAAAACCAAAACACAACCCCCCCAAATCAAACCCCTAACCACAAGAAACCATTGGGGTACTGCCTGATGGCGTTACCACGCATCCTGTGCTCATAGTCAAAGTGAACACTTTGATTACATTCACAGAAAGTTTTAATACAACCTAACACCGCCCATCGGGAAAAGGCTGGAGGCGTCCCAGTGGCAAGTCCCAGGGTGGAGCTGCTCTGGCACGAGGGCAGCCACTCACCTTTTCCTGCTTGGACCTGGCGATGAGCTCCTCAATCAGCTCCCTGCGGGACTTGGGTGGCTCCTCGCCCCCGCCAGGCTGCTGGGTGGCCTTCCCAGGGAGCCGCCCGCCTCCGCCTCCGAAGTGCGTCGCGGTCAGCTCGGCTGCAGACAGAGCAGAGAAACCCATGAAGCCCAGGCCCACCCAGAAGCGGGTTTTGCAGCTGCTCTGACAGTGTTTCTCCGAGCTCGGTCCTGAGAACCCATTCCATGTTCAAGAGGAAATTCTCACTGGGTGGTCACCGAGATCACAGGTACGGCGGTGCTTAAGCCAGACGAACCTCTCTGAGAAAGCCCAGAGGCACAAGAATGGGTCAATAAACGACTGATTCCTCTGCTTCCCGGAATGTTCTGCACGTTAGAAACCACCGTCACTCAGTGTTCTACTAACTCAAGATTGTTCACAATGTTTTCTGAAAATAAAAATTTACGAAATATTCACTGACAAGGTGCTATGACATGAAAGATCCGAGAAAGGATTCTCAAAGGAAAAATAAAATCTGTGGGTGCGCTTAGTACATGATTTAATTAGAAAATTCAAGTTGACTTTTAAGATGAAATTCTAAGCAAGGAGAATACATATTATGTAGTTGAACAAACTAGAATGTTTCCTAATGGTTCATTTTTAAAGGTACAGTAAATATATTTTTAGAAGTTAACTATTTTTAGAAGTTAACAGGCTTTTCTTTTACAAGTTACTTAGATTTTGATGAGCTCATTATAAAAACCAGAGGAGGACAGGAAACCTCAAACGAACAGCTGAGTCCCCAGGACCAACACCTGGAGTTGGAATCTCGCTTCCCCCATCTACCTGACTCCACAGCTGCTTGAAGCAACTTGGCGGGGGCCGCTCACCATATGACCAAAGGTCAGGCCATCAAACGTATGGGCATCTTCACCCACAGTGCAGGTGAGTGTGCGTTAACAGGGGAATGTGCAGAAAGAACTCTGAACAACAGAAAGTGCAAAACCAAAGGCTCTGGAGATGAACTCTGCTCTCCTCTTACCCACAGAGCTGCGGCAGCTGTGCCCACCTCCTGGGCTGTGGATGAGCCACGATCTGCCCTCATTCACAGGTCTCCTGCCCATGCATCAAACCAAAAGGCAGTCACGGGTTTAACATGTTGGCTCTCCACACACCACAAAGCAGCAGCTTTTCTGACGCTGCTGAACAGAGAGTATTTTAATCGACAAGGATGCAAACTAATGACATGACCCTGACTTTATAAAAGAGCCCAAGATGATGAGACCTGAGCTGACTCCTAACTCAGTTCAGTTGCATGTCAGTGTTAATTCAGTTCAATGTATATCTCCTTCATTATTCCCTATAAACAAGAAGCTCAATGTTCCTTTCCCCACAAAACTGCCACAATTGGTTCTGGAATAAACGAAGCCTAAGAGAACCAGATAAACACTGTCCCTGAACAGAGCTGGTCAGAACCGGTGACTCAGTGGCGGCAAAGCAGAGTGGGTTTGCACAGAGGTGCTGTCCAGGGATCAGCAAGGTGGGTTTTACCTACAACTGAGGCTTGAGTTGGAAAATCTCCCCGATTCTCTGAGCTCATGGGTAAAATGAGCTGGGGTCAAGTTCGAATGAGAGAAAAGGATACAGAAGCGCCTTCTCAGCTTACAGAAGTCTGTATATCTTCCGTACACATGCACCTTTTTAGAGGTCTACAGCTGCATTTCCTCGGTGTCTGGGCAGGAGTGGCGGGAAGAATGTCACTGGTGAGCAGAGCGCCCCGGGGCCCAGGCCTCACCTGACAGCACTCCCCGGTCCTCAGCGTCGCTGTCACTGTCAACAATGTCGTTATGCTTTTCGATATCCGCCAGAGACTGGCCGTAATGAGTTAATTCTTCATCTTCATTTAGGTTGTAGATGTTTTTTTTTTCATGTTGTCGCTACAGGATAGAAAAAAAGTGCATCTCCTAAAACTTCCACATCCATTTAAAGTTAAAAAAAGTTACTTTTTCCATTTTTGTGCAGCGTCTCAATGTAGCTTTAAGATGATTCTGATATAAACAGAACTTACAGAAGGTAAATAAAACAACTGGCCAGTCTAAGGCGCTTGGAAATCGCACTAGGACCTTGCTGCCACCCTCGGACCCACTCCAGGAGGCATCACTGCTGTGCGCTCTGGCTGAGGCATCTCTCTGCCCAGCTGGTGTGTGTAGAAGGCTGCTTCCCCTTGGGCCTAGCCAGGAGAGTCACACCATTCATGCTTCCCCGCTGTCACCCACAGAAGCATAACTGAACGAGGGGGACTGGCCTCTTCCTCCTGACTTCTGGGTAAGGAGACAGCAGGGCACCCTCCCCCATCTCCCCTACCTGCTGCTCCAGAGCAAACCTCTTCATCATCTTCTCCTCTGGGCTGATACTGCTGTCGTACTCCCCAAAGCGCTTATCTCGGAACACGCTGGACTTATCCCTTTCCTTGTACTCCTTCAGCAGAGTCTGGGTGCGCTGAAAAGCAGATCACAGAACTGTCTCTCACTGGTCCTGGCGACTCTGAGCTCTGATGGCTTGGCAATCTTGGCCCCAGAGGGCAGCCACCTCCACAAGCGGACACACCGAGGGTTCTGATGAACTGAAGACGCCATTTTTTATGCCTCAGGCCACTGACAGTCCAAGAAAGGCCAATCTATTGGCTGCAAAAACTGATCTCAATTACTGAGGGGAAACTGCCAGACAACGGAGTCAAAGAGGAGATCAGGAACCCAGGGGATTCTCTAGGGAGTGTTGGTACCTTGTGCTTAACACCAAAGGTTACAGCAAAACAACAGCAACCAGAAAAGAGCAGAACAATCGAGTGCTCAGAGGTCACTCTGCCAGGAGAAGCAGCCAGATGAGCTGAGGTTGCAGCTGAGAGAAAAAGAAACCGGGGAACCAGGCGCTGAGAAGCTGTTTATGTCAACAACGACACCACCATCAACTGCAGACTGCAGCAGCACTGCCTGTCCTGGGCTGGTTATGTTCACATATGTGCCAGTATCCGTATATACGGTCAGTCTTTGTTATTTGTGGATTTCATATTTGTGTATGTCTATTGCTAAAATTTGTGTGTGTGTGCTAAGTTGCTTCAGTCACATCTGACTCTTTGAGACCCCACGAAGTGTAGCCCGCTAGGCTCCTCTGTCCATGGGATTCTTCAGACAAGAACACTGGAGTGGGTTGCCATTTCCTCCTCCATGGGAAGGAAGATCCTGGACTAAACCCACGTCTGCTGCACTGCAAACAGATTTGTTACCGCTGAGCTCCCAAACCAAAACTCGCAATGCTTTCTGGGTCATTTGTGGACACCCACATGTTGCCCAGGAGGTGGAGACAAGAGTGAGGACTTGGAATCCCACCGTGGCACCGCCTCCCAGTGCAGACTCTGGGAGGTGCCTGCGGCCTCATCTGAAAAGGAGACAACGGCAGTTCCTACCTCAGCCTCCTAAGGAGAAAAGAGGAGACCAGGCTTAAGTGGGGAAGACACATCTGTCTGTTCTGGAGCTCATGCTGCCCCCCACCCTGCCCCAGCCTGCCCTGAGGTGTGTGACGGGGGCATGTCGGAGTCAGCTGTAAGACTGTCTTGTCTACTACAGCTGCCAGTTCCTTCAGGTAAGGTTGATGTTTGATTCCATTCAAAGATCAGTCGGATCAGTCGGATCGCACACTGTGGGTCAGCACAGTTTATGAGCCCATGAAGACAGGGTCAGGGGTTACTCCGCCTTTACCCCTTCACCTGCCAGAACAGAGCCGAGACAAGAGTGCTCAGTGGCACGTAAAGGTTTCCCAGGTGTTCAAACGCAGTGCACACCCTGGCCCCTGCCAGACGCCTGACTGTACAAAATATACTTGTCCTTTCTCTGCCTGAATGTTTTCACTAACCTACTGATGTCCCCTCCTCAGAATGACAATAAATAGTTAAAACCACCCAATGAGCCTGTCTCAGAAGCTACATAGAGAAGAGCAGCAGAATGGAATCTGAGAGTACAGAACAGTCCGGGACCGTTAAGCACAAGAAGAGGGATGGCTGTGAGGTTTTCCAAAAAGGTTAGCACTTCAGTTACCTTGCAAAGGACCAAGTCATGTGCTTCAAAAGTGAAGTTGCTCAGTCGTGCTACTCTTTGCGACCCCACGGACTGTAGCCTACCAGGCTCCTCGGTCCATGGGATTGTCCAGGCAAAAGTGCAGGAGTGGGTTGCCATTTCCTTCTCCAGAGGATCTTCCCGACGCAGGGAAGGCACCCGGGTCTCCCGCATTGCAGGCAGATTATTTTACGGTCTGAGCCCACCTGGGAAGTCCTATGTGCTTCCTTCACCAAACATCTACTGAGCAGCCTGTGTAATCCCTTATCCACGGCAGAAAAAGATCCAGGGTTCCTAAACCAGCAGAGCTCTGTCTCAAGGAAGGCGGTTAAGAGGTCCCCACGGTTGACCAGGGCGGCACAGAAGTGATTGACTATGCCAGAGGGGGCTGGACCTGTGCGCTGGTGCTCCAAGGAGCGACATCGGTTCTGCAGGGCGATGTCCTCCCATCTCACGCAGAAGCAGAGGCAAGAGGATGCACACAGTCCAGCCGACACATGACACACTCACAAACACGGCGTCTCACGGCGCCAGGCGCCGTCCTGAGGACTCTCTCAGGGGACGCGTCCCACCCTTCCAGCCGTCCCCACCCCCCAGGAGGTAGGTACCATTGGCACATCCTATGGACAGAAGGGGAACCAGGACCTTCGCCCGGGCGCTGCCGCTGTGGGTGGGGAGGGCAGGGCCGCGCGGCTGGTCCCGGCCGGCAGGCAGGGCAGGGGACCCCTCGGAGGACCTCCCCCCTTCCCCCGCAGAGGGCCCGGCTCCCCGCTGACCTTCTGGAGGGCCCGCGCGCGCGACACCCCGGGCAGACCCACTTCGTGGCGCGTCTTCCTGCCCAGAACCTGGAACTTCTGCCGGTTTACTTTCACCTCGAATGGGTTGGGGTTCGGCCTCGCCCGGCCGCCCCACGGGCCCGCCGGGGCCGCAGAGGCCTTCCCGCGCGCGGCAGACCTGGTTTTCCCCATGGCTACACACGCCGCACCTCAGGGTGCGGACTAGGAGGCGGCGGCGGGGCGGTTCCGGTTTCCTCAGTAGACACGTGCGGCCTCGCAACCGGAGACAGCCGCCCGCATCTCGCGATAATTGAGCCAGCGAGAAGGAGGAACGTCGGGTAAAATACTGCCACGCCCCCGCTCAGCCTTCTCGCCCGCTAGCCGAGCGCCTAAAACTCCCAGCAGGCCGCGCTCGCGCCCAGCCGCCTCCGCCCCGCGCGGGGCCTTCTGGGAGCGGTCGTGGCCCGCGAGGCGCCGCCCCCGCCTCAGGGCGCTCTGGCTCCCTCGTCTGGAGAGCCGTTGGCGGGAAGCCGGCCGCTGTGCAAGTAGGTGGCGGCGGCGGCGGCGGCGGCGGCGGCACTAGCCGTCGCCGCCGGGGGCGGTGCCCCGGCCAGTGAGCCGCTCCCAGGGCGATGGGGCCGGCAGCCTGGGCCACGGCGCGGCGGCGGTGACCGCGGGGAACCGGCCCTCCCGCTCCGCGGCCGCAGCCCCCGGCCCCGGAGGCGAGGCTGCCGGGCGCCCTCAGCGTACGAAGCAGCGGCGGCGTAGAAAGCGGGCCCAGAGGCGGCGGCGACAGTGGTGGCCGTGGTCGGGGCCGCGGCAGAAGCAGAAGCAGCAGCGGCAGGTGCAGGAGCGGCGGCCCAGCGCGGGACCCGACGCGGAGTCGGGCGAGCGATGCTTAGAGGCCGCCCCGCGGTCGGCCCCCGCCTTGTCCCCGCTTTCTCCCGCCCAGAGAGCCAGACGACGGCAGCGGCGGCGGCGGCGAAGACGACGACGGTCGTCTATGGAGCTCGAGAACTTATTGGCCAACACGAGGCTGCTGAGAGCGCGCCAAGGTGGGTGCACAGCGGCGCCCCGACCCCGCCCGGGTCCTGAGCCCGTGCAGCCCCAGCCCTGCCGGGAACACCAACCCTGCCGCGCGGCCCGCGGATCTCCTGGGGAATCGGGACCCCCGGGCCCGCGCAGCGTCCCTCTCTAGACTGCGCGGTCGGCGAATGGTCAGCCTGGGCACCTGACGCCTAAGCTGCTCCTTCGCCTTTTGGCGTCGCCTCAGGACCCGCGTGAAGGAAGCCCGCGCGCTGTTCCAGTCCGCCTGCTCTTGATCCCCTGTCCTGCCCTCCTTCCGGAACCTCGGGACGCAGTGTGGCTTCAGCATCGTGCAAGCAATGTGACCTGTCCCCAAGAGAGGAGGCCAGACCAGCCAGTAAAGCCGGTGGCAAAGAACCGTGCCTTTGTGGTCTTCAAAGGGCCACCGAAGAGAACCCTGTGAACCACCCTGGGAGACCCTTCCCTTAAGTGTGTATTGTTGTTTAGTCGCTCAGTTGTGTCCGATTCTTTTGCGACCCGGTGGACTGTAGCCCGCCAGGCTCCTCTGTCCATGAGATTTCCCAAGCAAGAATACTGGAACAGGGGACTGTTATCCTAACATCTCTAATTGGGTTTGAGGTTTGATGGTGTCCAGACCTGTTACGTAGAGTGGGTTTTAGCCCGGCTTAGGGAGAGATTGAACACATTAGGAAGAATTAATGCTGGTCGACATGTAGAAGCAGCAGCTGGGCCAGCCCGTCTGCTTGCTGACCCCGGGAGTATAGCTCTCTGTGGAGGTGTCCCCTCTGCCGCTCCTGGAGAGACGGGAGAGCTGGTGGCGGAGCCCACCCATAGTTCTTCAGCCCCTTCGCTCCTAGGGATTTGGTGTGGGGTCAGCCGCTTCTTCTTTGTGCTGCCAACAGAGTAAGTGCCCACCCAAGGATGTGTATTTAATACAATCTGGAAGAAGTATTTTGTGCTCCATCTCCCAGGGCTTCTGAGTTCCAGTCCTGGGTGCACATGTTGGCTAAGTGAAATTCTTGGTGACCTGTGATGCTACTACGGAGAAGGCAATGGCACCCCACTCCAGTACTCTTGCCTGGAAAATCCCATGGACGGAGGAGCCTGGTGGGCTGCAGTCCATGGGGTCGCTAAGCGACACGACTGAGCGTCTTCACTTTCACTTTTCCCTTTCATACATTGAAGAAGGAAATGGCAACCCACTCCAGTGTTCTTGCCCGGAAATCCCAGGGACAGGGGAGCCTGGTGGGCTGCCGTCTATGGGGTCGCAGAGTTGGACACGACTGAAGCGACTTAGCAGCAGCAGCAGCAGCAGTGATGCTGCTGAGAAGCATCAGTCAGTTCATCTTGTGATTTGAATAGTGTTTAACATTGTGTAAGAGAAATTAAGCTGGAATATCAGACTTGGGGCGTTCTCTTTTTAAGCTACCTCCTTCCCATTTGTATCCTCAGCCTTTCAAGAGGAAAGATCTTGATTAAAATGTACATGGTTTTTCAACACCTTGGAGACTGCATCAGAAACACTGCAGGAAATTCTTGAAGTCACAGTGAGTGATGCAGAGAATTAGCCACTGAAGTTAGGGGTTACATGGAGGGGTTCTGAGTTCAGACGTAGTGAACTTTTATTATGTAAAGTGTTTGCTGTATTAGGAGTTGAAAATCAAGACCTCAGTATTTTTGTCTGCTCACTTGAATCCCTCTGAGTAGAAGAACTGAGGATAGGTAGGAAGAAGCCAGGTCTTACTTTGCCGTTCAGGCCACGGGGAGTCCTCAGAGTAAGATGGGGCATTGATTGTCGTCTGGCGCCCCTCACTCTGAACTCACACTGATCGTAGAAGTGGGTCATCCTCCGTGGAAATCAGGTCTGACTGAGGCTAAACCTGTTTTCTTTCTGCTCTGCTTTTATATCTGATATAATGTATGAATAGAGAATATTGTACCACACAGACTCCCTTATAGTTCTGTAGAGCTTAGGTGAGGAGGCACCTGTAAGTATTCTATAAATGCTAAATAACATAAAGCTACTATTTCCTGCCGTAAAGCCTAGGACCACATTGATAATTGCTTAAGGAAGTTTTACATTTTGTTCCCTAAACTGTCAACTTGTGGTTTTATAACTCTTTCAAGGTCTGCCCCCAGTCAGCAGGGAGTATTTACTCCTGTGTTAAAGGAGTCATTCTGTCAGTGTGGTTAATGCTTAGAGAAGTTGAACAGGAAATGTCAGAAAGATGTGAATATTAAGTGCTGCATGTTGGTTATGATTTAGGGTTGTTTGCCCAAATTGTAAACTGTTTATTTGCTTTAGGAGCTTGTAGAGTATTTCTCAGAAAGTACCTTCTTGGACACATGTCTGTTCATGGTTACCCCGCTTTGTATTAGGAAATTAACTTTTGAAATGAGTCGGCAGAGCCCGCAGTCGTATTTTGGCCCTGGGAACTGCAGTGTTGTCAGTCCAGTCATTTCTTAGATTTATCTCAAGTAAAATCAATCTCTTCTTCTTTTGGCCTCAGGTTTGTTCAAACCTTTTCTCCTTTTTCAGGAGTGTCAGCAAATGATGTCTCATTGAAAAAAATTGTGTGTATGTCACTATGCCAGGCACACTTTAAGGAAGTATGAAATGATCATATTATTCATAAAGTAAAACACAAAAGTCACCACTTCTTTTGAAGCTCAGCATTTTTTCCCCCGTGCAGTACATTTGTGAAGCAACTTATGACCTTTAATTGTTTTGAATGAGAAGCTGAAATAGTTTTGCATCATGCTTTTAGACTTACTCCATTTTGTCTCTTGCAGAAATTAACCTCATAAACACGCAGGGAGGAGGATATGATATGTACATTAAACATGGATTTTGGTCTTGTGTACGGGAGTTGGTGATGGAAAGGGAGGCCTGGAGTGCTGCAGTCCATGGGGTCGCAAAGAGTCGGACATGACTGAGGAGCGACTGAACTCAACTGAACTGATAGCAATTCTATTGAGGTTTCAGGTTGTAGTTTTACTATCTAAAGGTTTGTTTAGCACCTGACATATAGTTGATATACCTTTTATCATTAATGCTATCTCTTGCTGAAGCTTACTCACAGGGTTTTTGTTTGCAAGGAGTTTCTATAAGTAGCTTATATACCTTTCAATTCCAGAAATTGGTTTGGACATGCTCTTGTATGCTTACTATTCAAATTTTCTGTTCAGTAGGCCCTTCTTATTTTCTTGTTTGGTTCTTTCCACCTTTCGGGGTCCACTTTAGCTTCATTCTCCTTGTCCGTGTCTCTGATCTTCCAACTCAGAGGCACTCTGCCCTCTGGGAATCTAGAACTTGGAGTTCACAGCACGGGGTAGCCAGTGATTCTCGGCTAAATTGTCATCTGTTGTAAGGACAGGACGGAACTCTTATTGTTTATCCCTTTCTGTCCTGGCCATATAATTGGCGCTTAGTCGATAATTGGAGATTAAGGGGGGCAGTTTGTTCATTTCAAGAAAGAGAAGGTGAAATTTGTGCTGAAAACTAAAGGACTGGCTTGATATGGAGGGTTTAAGGCATGTTCAAGTTTGACTGCAGAACCTAATGGTTGATAGCTGAGAACAGCTAACATTAGTGAGGGTTTGTAGCATCCAGGCAGTGTGCTCAGTTCTTTCTGGGTGTTATCCCAGCTCGGCCCATACCTCATTCTCCTGTTCTGTAGAGCTGGGGCTCGGAATAGTCCTACTTCCTGGTGTTGGCAGGAGGGTTGCATGGATTAATGTGGTAGAGGGCTTGATGCTTAGAAAGTGCTCAGTAAATAATCATGGCGGCTGTGGTTGTGGGTTTGTTATGTCCAGAACCTTGATGATGAGCCGGCACATGGCAGCTCTGATCATTTAGTTGACCTTGAACCCAGCTCCTTGTCTCATTCTTCGGCGTTCTCTTCCTGAGTCCCCACGTGCAGGACGTCCTTGAATCTCATTTATCCTTGAGCTTTATTATTTGTCTTGTTCATTTTTTGTTTGTGTCTTCGCCCAATACCCCCTTAGACGGTTCTCTACACCTCTTAAGTTGACTGAGGGCAGTGGTTTCCTAGCTGGTCTCTACTTCCAGAGTTTTTTCTCTTTTATAATCCCCAAGGCTGCTAGAACACTCTTTCTAAAACACAGAGTTGTTTTCTTTAATAATCTCCTGATTAAAATTTGGCCCTGGAGCTTCATTCCGGGTCAGGTCCAAATGCCTTAGTTCATCATGGCCCAGAGGGTCCTGCCTGACCACGGGCCTGCTCTCCTCTCCTTGTGCATAGCAGCCGTGGGTCACGCCAGTTTGTGCCCCTGGGCTTTTCTGTCCTGCCTGGCAAAGTCTTCTTCCTTCCTGTTCCAGGAAGTTTTCTGGGAAACGTCCAAGTCTCTGCAGAAGGCATGGTCCCCCCGTCCCTCCAGCTCCTGCTGTGCCCAGGAGAAGCTCTTGCTGCGCTGGGCATGCCTGCGGCAGCTTTGGGTCTCCGTTCCTGGGTCACCAGCACCCGGCACTGTGCTAACACTCAGGCTCTTCTCTGCAAATGCCAAAGGCTGGCTGAGGACAGAAGAGCACGTCTCAGAAAGTCTCTCAGTACTGGTAGTAACCAGAAATTGACATTTCAAAATAAGCTGTCTTTTTAGACTAGCAGTCTGGAAATAGGGGCCAAAACCTGAGATTTTATTGAACTTTGGGGCATCAGTTGACCCCATACTTGTAAATGCTAAGTCTAGTACTGGAATGTTTATAGTACCTTTATTCATAATCATCTCAAACTGGAAATAACCTTTCAACCCAAAGAGTATCAGGAAGTGAATGGATGAACAAGCCATGGAACTCCGTAATACAGCACTGCCTTAGAAGAGAGAGCTACCGACACGTGCAACAGCTGGGCGCATGCTGAGGGAAGGAGCAGGAGAAACTGCAGTCCTCGATGATATCCTGAGCTTGAAGAGAAATTGATTAATTTGTGGTCATCACAGTGTGAGTGGTGATTGCCTGGAGGAAGAGGAGGGGCTGACACAGAAGAGGCAGGTGGGAGCTTTGGGGGACAATGAGCACACCCTGCTTATTGATCCGGGTGGTGATTACATGCACACATACATTTGTAGAAATTCATCAAGCAATATTCTTAAGATTAGTGCATATTATTGTGCAAATCATATCTGGTAAAAGTTTTGTTTTTAAAGGAAAAAAAAATATAGAATGTTCTCATAATACCCTAGTGGTCCAGTGGTTAAGAATCCACCTTCCAATGCAGGGGACATGGGTTTGATCCCTGGTTGGGAGCCTACCTGCCACGCAAGCTCAGCTTCCATGCTGCAACTATTCAGCCCGTGCGCTGCAACTCAAGAGAAGCCCAGGAGCCACAAGGAGGAGCCACACACTGCAACAGAGCCTGCTTGCCTTGGCGGAGACCAGGGCGGCCAGGTGAGCAAGTGTCAGAGGTCACCGTGAAGGTTAAAGACACACACCCTGTCAGCAGCATGATCTTCCAAAAAATGGTCCTTAAAGGCCTGGTTAGCTTTGCTTGTGAACATGCCTGAGTTTGATGCCTTTTCCCTTCTCTGGAAGAAGGGCTGGCGTTGGTTCTTTTTATTATCTGTTTAGTTTTTTTTAATAGTTATTCTGATACTCAAGATTCTTGTTTCTTATTGAGTTATGTTTGGTAATCTATATTTTCTAAAAAAAGTTTTTGTCTATGTTTTCAAACTGATTTGGCATAAATTTTATTTGTAACATTTTCATACTAGTTTATGATTACAATTGTGATCTTTTTAATTCGGAGTATTATTTGTGTATGCCTGTCATTTTTAATTAGACTTGCAAAAGATTTTTTTATTTTATTAGTCTTTTCAGTGAATCAGCTTTTGGTTTCATATGCTGTTGTATGTTTGCCTTCTGTTTTACTGATTTCTGCTTATGTTATTTCGATTTTGATTTGTTTCTAGCTTCTTGAGTCGAATGCTTAATCCATCTCGTCTTTTTTCTCCCATTCCTTCATCAGGAATTTATTGACTATTTTATTTTGTGCTAGAGACTGTGGTTGGTAGTGTAAGTAAACCATGAACTCGGCAGAAAATTTGCTTTTAAAGAGGTGACAGGCAAAGTTAGTGTCCTAACTTAAGACTGAAGGCACTCTGATTAACGGGATGTCAGTCATCTCTGGAAGAGAAATGAAAGATCTGGGACCAGAAACTGATGAGCTTCTGCATCCAGTCTTCCACGTCTAAACTTATTTATCAGTCTCTTACTTAGTAGAACTTTGATTAGTGTACTGCTCTTAGATGAGCTAAGGCTTCAGACAGGTTACTTTCTGGTTAAATTAAGCACAGTTCTATAGAACGGGTAGCAATCATGTGTTTCCAGTTCCCCAGTACTAAGGCTTGTCTTGTTCAGATCAGGTGGCTGTTTCTTCTCTGCCTGAACTGTCCCCTCCCCTGAAATGATCACTGTCTTGTGTCATGTTGGCACACTTCCTGGGTTCCAGGCCTTTCTGTCATCGCCACTGGCATGGTCAGGGCTTTTTCCCCTTTCCAGTATCCCTGCACGGTGATCGCTGCCCATTCCTGGTCATTAGGGAAAGGTCCTCTTCCAGGCCAGAGACCCTGCAGCCCTCTGACTGCCCTGAACCATAGAACCTTGTTGTGGGTCTTCCTGCCAGTTGATTCTGTGTTCTGTCTGCATTTGAGGAGCTGGGGAGTGGCTTTTAAATGCTCTCCTTTGACAGAATGCAGAGATGGGAGTTCTAATGTTCTATGGCGCTCAGGTTTCTGGAGCCGTAGAAGTTCAGGAGTGTCCTGTTTGACGTTTGGGACCAGCAGACATGTCAGGGGTGTTAACATTCACCTTAACTCTGAGGTGGTGGCCCTTCCGGTTTCTCACCAGGACAGCAGTGTTGCTTCCCACCTGTGGAAACTGTTTCCCTTCCGTTTCTCACTGAATGTACCACATGAGTGGGAATGTCCAATTTTAGCCCAGGTGACGTTTTTCAGTGTTTTTACTTTTGTGCATAAAGCATCGAAGTCATATTCTGTTATCCAAAAAAGAGGGATCCATGTTTCAGATGAAACAAATCTGAATATAATCAACTAACTCATTCAAAAAAATTCTCACTGTTATACTAAATAGAATCTGAACGAACACTTCCCCTTCTGGACAGCACAGTTCTAGAAAACACTGATAATGTTGCTGCAGTATTGGATGAGGAGAAACGCAGGTTGTGAAATAAACTGTTTCCTTCACAAATGAAAAAATATTTTTCTAAAGTTAAAAAAAAAGTACTGAAGAAGTAAAGTCCTCCAAATGAGTATTAATTTGTAAGCTAAACTATTTTCTGTTGGTATAAATTACCATTAGCAATCTAATAAATTCTGGTACCTTAGATTTTAAAAATATAATTCTCTAACACCGACTGTATGTCTTGGTGTCTACCAAGTGTGAGACAACATCTGCTGGATCATCAAAAAAACAAGGGAGTTCCGGAAAAACATCTATTTCTGCTTTATTGACTATGCCAAAGCCTTTGACTGTGTGGATCACAATAAACTGTGGAAAATTCTGAAAGAGATGGGAATACCAGACCACCTGACCTGCCTCTTGAGAAACCTGTATGCAGATCAGGAAGCAACAGTTAGAACTGGACATGGAACAACAGACTGGTTCCAAATAGGAAAAGGAGTATGTCAAGGCTATATATTGTCACCCTGCTTATTTAACTTATATGCAGAGTACATCATGAGAAACGCTGGGCTGGAGGAAGCACAAGCTGGAATCAAGATTGCCAGGAGAAATAGAAGTAACCTCAGATATGCAGATGACACCACCCTTATGGCAGAAAGTGGAGAAGAACTAAAGAGCCTCTTGATGAAAGTGAAAGAGGAAAGTGAAAAAGCTGGCTTAAAGCTCAACATTCAGAAAACGAAGATCATGGCATCAGTCCCATCACTTCATGGCAAATAGATGGGGAAACTGGAAACAATGGCTGATTTTATTTTGGGGGGCTCAAAAATCACTGCAGATGGTGATTGCAGCCATGAAATTAAAAGATGCTTACTCCTTGGAAGGAAAGTTATGACCAACCTAGAGAGCATATTAAAAAGCAGAGACATTACTTTGTCAACAAAGGTCCATCTAGTCAAGGCTATGGTTTTTCCAGTGGTTATGTATGGATGTGAGAGTTGGACTGTAAAGAAAGCTGAGTGCCGAAGAATTGATGCTTTTGAACTGTGGTGTTGGAAAAGATTCTTGAGAGTCCCTTGGACTGCAAGGAGATCAACCAGTCCATCCTAACAGGAGATCAGTCCTGGGTGTTCATTGGAAGGACTGATGCTGAAGCTGAAACTCCAATACTTTGGCCACCTGACACGAAGAACTGACTCATTGGAAAAGACCCTGATGCTGGGAAAGATTGAGGGCAGGAAGAGAAGGGGATGACAGAGGATGAGATGGTTGGATGGCATCACCGACTCAATGGACATGGGTTTGGGTAAACTCCAGGAGTTGGTGATGGACAGGGAGGCCTGGCGTGCTGTGGTTCATGGGGTCGCAAAGAGTCGGACACGACTGAGCGACTGAACTGAACTGAAGTGTGAGAAATATAAAGATTGTTCCTGTTCTTTGGAGCTCACAGGCTGGTGAAGGGGTAGGCGTGACAATAATTGACATGTAGGACAATGTGACAAGGAGGACGTGGCCAGAGCGGTTTAAACAAGTGAAGGGACCCACTCTGCCTGGGAACACAGAGAAGGCTTCACAGAGGAGGAGACCATGGCGAGCTGACCCTAGAAGGATAACAGGAGTTTCCCAGACGAACAGAGAGGAAGGAGCCCTGCAGCCAGAGAAGAGCAGGACACAGGGTGCAAAGGGCGGAAGAAGCCGGTCGTGCTCGGGGAGCCGTGTGGCGTCCACACAGGTGGTACAGAGGAGAGTTCCGGAGAGCAGAGGCTAGAAACCACCAACTGCGGAGGGGCTTCACGGCCAGCTTTGTGTTCGGTAAGATCATGTTGGTGTAGCGTGAGAGAGAGAGACTGAAGGCAAGGGAAGTCAGTTCACCTGAGAAATGCTGAGTCTGGACAAAAGGGACGACAGGACAAGGAGAGATGCTAGAGGATTTGGGGGCAGAAGTAACGGGACCTGGTGGCAGGCGGGACGTGGGACGTCAGTGAGAGAGCAGGGCCTCCGAAGCCTCCTGGGTCTCTGATTATAACCAGATCTCCCCAACAGAATGCCATTTTCCATGGGACTTCTGTGTGGTCCAGTGGCTAAGACTCCATACTCTTGATGCAGGGGGCCTGGGGTCGGATCTCTGGTCAGGGAACTAGATCCTACATGCTGCAACTAAGACCCGGCGTAGCCAAATAAGTTAAAAATTTTTTTTTTTAATTCCTGTTCCTTAAAAACAAAAATGCTGTTTCTAACTGTGATATCATCTGCCAACCTTCAGCCCAAATTTCATTGCCAAAGCAGACACCACCAATAAACAAATAATTTCTGACTTACAGGATATTGGATCTTAAGCTCATAAGTGACGGACATACAAAACAACAGAGATGGGAACAAATCAGCTGAATTAAAATGTTTAAATCACAAAAGATTTCAGTCCATTAACCATCAAAAACTACAAAGTGTCCGACATAGTATTTCAGGTTGATTGAGTGAAGCCGCAATGAAAGGGGAGAATATTCTTGGGGAACTTCGTGCGCAAAACAAACACTAGCAAGTCCTTTAAATAGTTTCTGGGTCTCCGTGTGCCTGCCAGGCTGACCCATCAAGTCCACGACAGGACTTGATGAAAGCGTCTGCTCCTGGTGAGTCTCCTCTCCCCTGACACTGAATAGGAGCTCAGTGCCTTATAATATTTACTTTAAACTGCAAAACAGAAAGACCAGCCTGGCAGAGGAATATCACAGAGTTAAGCTGAAACTCATATGGTGATAGCCTCCATTTTAATTAATGTTCTATTACTCATATTGCTATTGATTTTTAAAAATAGTTTCCTGTTAGGTTTCTTATACTAAAAACAATGCAGTGCTCGCTTCGGCAGCACATATACTAAAATTGGAACGATACAGAGAAGATTAGCATGGCCCCTGCGCAAGGATGACACACAAATTCATGAAGCGTTCCATATTTTTACACATGAAAAGAGGCTTAGCATCACTCATTATCAGAGAAATGCAAATCAAAAGCACAGTGAGGTACCATTACACGCCAGTCAGGATGGCTGCTATCCAAAAGTCTACAAGCAATAAATGCTGGAGAGGGTGTGGAAAAAAGGGAACCCTCTTACACTGTTGGTGGGAATGCAAACTAGTACAACCGCTATGGAGAACAGTGTGGAGATTTCTTAAAAAACTGGAATTAGAACTGCCATATGACCCAGCAATCCCACTTCTGGGCATACACACTGAGGAAACCAGATCTGAGAGAGACACATGCTCCCCAATGTTCATCGCACCACTGTTTATAATAGCCAGGACATGGAAGCAACCTAGATACCCATCAACAGACGAATGGATAAGGAAGCTGTGGTACATATACACCATGGAATATTACTCAGCCATTAAAAAGAATTCATTTGAATCAGTTCTAATGAGATGGATGAAACTGGAGCCCATTATACAGAGTGAAGTAAGCCAGAAAGATAAAGACCAATACAGTATACTAACACGTATATATGGAATTTAGAAAGATGGTAACGATAACCCTATATGCAAAACAGAAAAAGAGACACAGATGTACAGAACAGAATTTTGGACTCTGTGGGAGAAGGCGAGGGTGGGATATTTCGAGAGAACAGCATTGAAACATGTATATTATCTAGGGTGAAACAGATCACCAGCCCAGGCTGGATGCATGAGACAAGTGCTCGGGCCTGGTGCACTGGGAAGACCCAGAGGGATCGGGTGGAGAGGGAGGTGGGAGGGGGGATCGGGATGGGGAATACATGTAAATCCATGGCTAATTCATGTCAATGTATGACAAAAACCACTACAATATTGTAAAGTAATTAACCTCCAACTAATAAAAATAAATGGAAAAAAAATAAAAACAATGCAGACCATATTCACATTAATGTGAAATTCCCACTAATTTCTGACAAGGAAAAATACACACATTTTCTCTGGCATGAAACTTTGATTATTGGCTGTGGTCATCAGGACCTAAGATGCACTTCATCTAACTCCACGTCATTTTCATTCACTGGAACCTAGGGCAGATCTGCTGCTTGAAAGGCAAGACCTGGGTGTAGGGCTCCATGGTTTGGGACCACAGTCAGTGCTTCCAGTAGGCGGGGTAGCTGCCTTGGCTCCAAACAGTTGTCATGAAGACACAGCATGAGATGAGATCAGTTCCCCTGTTTAACAAGGCCTCCTCCCGAACCCCAGCCTCACTGAGCTGATGAATGGTCCACGACGTTTGGGGAAATTTCCTCGGGTGACAATAAGTTCACTGTTCTGTGTGATTCCTCTGAAATGGGTGTGTGCGCACTCAGTCACTCAGTTGTGTCTGACTCTGTAACGCCATGGACTGCACCCCGCCAGCTCCTCTCCCCATGGAATTCTCCAGGCAAGAATACTGGAGTGGGTTGCCATTTTTGTCTCCAGGGGATCTTCCCGAACCAGGGATCTAACCCGAGTCTCCACATTCAGAGGCAGATTCTTTATCACTGAACCACCTGGGAGGCCCTCTGGAGCTGGTACCGTGAGAGAAAGTGAGTTTTTCCCTTGGGATTTCCCTGGTGTCCTGTGGCCAAGACTCCAAACTCCCAATGCAGGGGGCCCAGGTTTCAGGGAACTGGATCCTACATGCCACGACTGAGAGTTCACCTCTCGCAACTGAAGACCCCACATGCCGTAACTAAGACCTCATGCAGCCAAATAAATAAATTTTTTCAAAAAGGCAAGTTTTGCCTTGTTGGAAAATGTCTTGGTTTTCTGTTCTGTTTCAGTGTCATCTTCCACACTCAGGGTGGGTGGCCGTCAGGGTTCTCCAACACGTGTGTCTCCAGCCTGCTGCTGTGGATGCAGCGCTTGCTCCCTACCCCCACCCCAAACTCACCTACTGACACTCGGGCCCACTGGGAAGGGATTTGGAGGCAGGGCACTTTCGGGGTAACTGTGTTTGGATGAGGTTGTAATGGGGGGCTTTTGATGATTAACACCCTTATAAACAGAGAGCATGTACCGAGGAAAGGCCGTGTGAGGCCGGAATGAGGACAGCCGTATATAAACCAGGCACCAGATCTGCTGGCACCTTCATCTCGGAATCCCCACCCTCAGAGCCCTGAGCAATGGGTGCTTGTTGTCTGAGTCACGCAGCCCACGGTGATCGGTCGCAGCAGCCTCAGGGTACGGATCTGCAGATCGATTGTCCACCTGCCCACTTGGCATCGCTGCTCCTAGACCTCAGTGCACAAAAAAAAAGTCAGAACTAGAATCTTAATTCTCCTGCCCCATTTTTTTTCTTTCAGCATCTCAGTTGAAGCTCAGGCCCCAAATCCTAGAATTGCCTTGATCCTTATACACCATCCCCAGTCACTGGACAATCATTTTCATGTCTCTCTTCAAAATACAGTCGACCCTGACCTCTCGCCACCTCCGCCTGGAAGACTGCAGTTGCTGCTGCTTCGGCTCACTTCTGCCTTTCTGACCCTGTGGTCTGTTCTCAATGCACCAGCTAGCGTGATTCTGTTAAAGTTCATGTTGAGCATGTCGGCCTTCTCCACCTTCTTCATGACTTCACGGTCTGAGTAAAAGTAGGAACGTTGGAATTACCAGGACAGCCAAAAATTAAGTAATTTCTTTTTTTTTAAAGAACTGAAGAATGCTTTTGTGGGCTCATTTATAGACTGAACAGGGCTGAGGAAAGACTGAGGTTCAGGATGTGATAGTAGAAACTTCTGAAACTGAAAAGGAGAAAAAAAAAACTGAATAGATATCAGAACACCCAGGAACTATGAGACAGCTACAAAATTGTAACATGCATATAAGGGAAGACCAGAAGGGGAAGAAACAGAAGTGGAAGAGATATTTGAAAATGACTGAAAATTTCCCCCAAACTACTGTCAGACATCAAGCCACAAATCCAGGAAGCTCAGAAAACACCAAATAGGATAAATGTCCCCCAAAACTACACCTAGGCAAGTCACATTCAAAGATATGGAAATCACACCAAACATATAAAAATAAGATGGTAACTATGAAGAAGCAAAAAACCCCAAAGGTATGGAATTCAAAGGTAAAGACAAAACCAGAAAGAAGCCCGAGAGAAGAACACCTTACTTCTAGAGGATGAAAGATATGAATTGCATCTGACTTCTGAGAAACTGCACAGAATTTCTTATGAAAATATCCCTCAAAAATGAAAAAGAAATACTTTCCAGTTCAGTTCAGTTGCTCAGTCATGTCCGAGTCTTTGCGACCCCAGGGATTGCAGCACACCAGGCTTCCCTGTCTGTCACCAACCCCCGGTTTAGTTCAGTTCAGTTGCTCAGTCGTGTCCGACTCTGCAACCCCATGAACCACAGCACGCCAGGCCTCCCTGTCCATCACCAACTCCCAGAGTCTACCCAAACCCATGTCCATCGAGTTGGTGATGCCATCCAACCATCTCATCCTCTGTCATCCCCTTCTCCTCCTGCCCTCAATCTTTGCAGTTTTTTTTTTTAAAATAAGGTAATTTTACTGCCTGTGAAGTGGCATAGTGTTATTTGAGAGTGGACTTGGATTAGTCATAAATATAAATTATGAACTCTAAGACAACCACTAAAAACAATTTAAAGAGAAGTATAATTTATATACTAAGAAAGATGAGAAAATTGTTTCATAATATGATCAATTATAACTGTGAAAGGCAAAAAAAATGGAAGACAATAAGAACAAAGAACAAGGGCAAGAAATAGAAAAGAGTAATATTGTAGATGGTAATCCAACTATGTCAGTGATCACTTTCCATGTGAGTGGTCTAAGTGTACTGACTAAGAGGTGGTCAGAGTGTATGAAAAAACAAGACCCAACTCTGTGTTGTCTACAGGAAACCCATCTTAAATATAGAGATGCGTATAGGTGAAAAACAGATGGAGAAAGACACTTGTCAAAAGACAGTGGTGCACAGCGGCTTCCCCTAGCTGTTTCACACACGATAGTGCACATAAGTCAATGCTAGTCTCTCAGTTTCTCTTCTCTCCTTCCTGCACTGTGTCCACGAGTTCATTCTCTAAATCTTTGCCTCTGTTCCTGCCCTGCAAATGGGTTCATCAGTGTCATTTTTCTAGATTGCATATACATGTGTTAATGTGAAGAGCCTATCATTGGAAAAGACCCTGATAATGGGAAAGACAGGGCAAGAAGAGAAGTGAGTGGCGGAGGATGAGATAGTTGGATGGCATCACTGACTCAGTGGACATGAGTCTGAGCAAACTCCGGGAGATAGTGAAGGACAGGGAAGCCTGGCGTGCTGTAGTCCATGGGGTCACAAAGAGTCAGACATGACTGAGTAACTGAATAAGAACAGTGGATTGCTTTCTTTTCTGACTCACTTCACTCTATGACAGGCGTTAGGCTCATCTGCATTGCTACAGATGACCCAATTGCACTCCTTTTCTTGGCTGAGTAATACTCCATTGCATGTATGTACCACATCATCTTTATCCACTCCTCTGTCAGGGTGCTGAGCTCAGCGCTCTGTGACATCCTGGAGGGGTGGAGTGGGGGGGGGGTGGAAGGGAGGTTCACGAGGGCGGGGATGTATGTATGCAACGTGGCTGATTCATGATGTACAGCAGAAACTGACACAACATTGTAAAGCAATTATATTCCAATAAAAAATATTTAAAAAAACCATTATCAGCCTACCTTCCTCATCATCATCGTCGTCGTTCAGTCGCTCAGTCGTGTCTGACTCTTTGTGACCCTGTGGACTACAGCACGCCAGGCCCCTACCCATAGGTAACTCTTATTCTGATTTATATACCTATAAATTAGTTTCAGCTATTTTTGAAATTTATATCTGGAATTATACTGTCTGAATTCTCTTGTGTCCAACTTCCTTTGGCTTCCCTGATAGCTCAGTTGGTAAAGAATCCGCCTGCAATGCAGGAGACCCCAGTTTGATTCCTGGGTTGGGAAGATCCACTGGAGAAGGGATAGGCTACCCACTCCAGTATTCTTGGGCTTCCCTTGTGGCTCAGCTGGTAAAGAATCTGGCTGCAGTGTGGGAGGCCTGGGTTCACTCCCTGGGTTGGGAGGATCCCCTGGAGAAGGGAAAGGTTACCCGCTCCAGTATTCTTCCTGGAGAATTCCATGGACTGTATAGCCCATGGGGTCGCGAAGAGTTAGACACAACTGAGCAACTTACACTCACTCTCCTTTCCTCGGGATGGTTTTGAAATGCATTCATGCTGTCGGGGGTCAGTGTGTGTTCACTCTTCTTGCTCTGGAGTACTCAGTTGTACTCAAATAGCACAGTTTTTACCCCTGCCCCAAGAAGACAATGGGAGTGCCTGTTGTCCGTTCACACAGCTGAAACTTCAGAGGAAGGAAGGTTATCAAGAATAAAGATGAAAGGGACTTCCCTGGTTGTCTAGTGATCAGGAATCTGCCTTCCACTGCAGGGCACGGGGGTTTGATCCTTGCTTGGGGAACTACCATCCCAGATGCTTCGGGGCAAGTAAGCCCCTGTCCCTCAACTGCTGAGCCTGCTGGCTGCAGCCTGGGCGCTGCAACTGGAGAGAAGCCTGCAGGCTGCAGCTAGGACCTGGCACAGCCAAATAATAAATGAAAACATCTTTTTAACTGTTATCTAATTGCTCTGCCTACCATTCTTGTCTTGCTAGGGACAGTCCTCCTAGGCCTTTCAGAGGCTTGCATCCTCGCCTCCGAGGTCTCTGCCCACACGTGACCCAGGGGGGCCTCTCCTGGTCCCATCTTAGCCCAACGAGCACCCTCCACCTTTGCATGACCTGGTTTTGTTTCACACCATTTTTCACTGTGTGTGTGTGTGTGTGTGTGTGTGTGCGCGCGCACGCACTCCATCACTTCAGTCGCATTTGACTCTTTGCAGTCCCATGGACTATAGCACACCAGGCTCCTCTGTCCATGGGATTCTCCAGGCAAGGATACTGGAGTGGGTTGCCATGCCCTCCTCCAGGGGATCTTCCCGACCCAGGGAACACGTGAGTGGAAGTAAGTAGCTGTTAGAAACGCATAGTTCTGAATGTTACAGAAGTACTTTTTTGTTGTTGTTTTTTAGGAGGGATTAGCAAAAAAAGTGGTCGTAGTAGGAAATGGAGGGAGATGCTGAGACTGCCGCCCATCAGCCAGTGCAGCGAGCTTCGCCAGTCCATCGGTGAGTACAGAGACACGCCCGCTTCTCTGGAGGCCGAGTCTAGCATGTGCTGTTTCCCTTTGTTGGATGTTATTTTTTTCTTGAGTCTCTTGTTTGCTTCAAATCCTCTATAATAGATTCTCCTTATACCATCAGGATTCTTCACAGGAAAAAATCGCATAGGTTTTCTAATGTGCATTATAAACATTATAAAGTGTATGGCTATTGACTTTTTCATTAAAAAGATCTTGGGAATTCCCTGGTAGTCCAGTGGTTAGGACTCCACCCTTTCACTGCTGTGGGCCTGGGTTCAATCCCTGGTCAGGGAACTAAGATCCCACAAGCTGTGTGGCATGACCAAATAAATAAATAAAAATAAATTAAGAACATTCTTTAAGATGTAATATAGGCCCATTGTTCTCAATAGAGCTGAAGAGAAGTGCAGTGCTCATCCCCTCTAGAAGGGGACGCTGGTAACCGTTTCTTTCTCCTTCCAGACGGATCTCTGTGTGTGTGGACAGGAATTATTGATGGGAACTTCAGGAAAGGAGTGGTCAGATAAACAATAAGCTCCGTCAGTGTCACGGATGACTCTACAGCTGTGAGAGTGAGAGTTAGCTACAGGTCCTGACGTGAGCGTAAGAAGTCGTGTATAGAGCAAGCCATGTGTAGAGCCGTGCATAAGGGCGGTCATCACTGTGTTTGCTTACACACGTGATTTCCAGTTCACAGGATGTGCATGCAAAATGCTGACATTCCCACATTGCCTGCTGCAAAGTCTGTGTCACCTTACCCTTGCCTGTGACTTTGCGAACACTCATGGTTACCATTTTTCATCTTTTTGTTGGTGTTCAGTTGCTTATTCATATTCGACTCTTTGTGACCCCATGGACTGCAACACGCCAGGTTCCCTGGCCTTCACTGTCTTCCGAAGTTTGCTTAGATTCATGTCAAGTTGTAATTTGAAAAATGGTCTCATTTTAATTATGGATGAAGTTGAGCCGTTTTCTTGGGTTTTTTCAGTTTTCTTTTCTTCTAATTCATTTGTAAGAGTTCTTTATATCTGAAATGAGTTATCCTTTTATATTCAATGTGAATACATTTTCTATTTCTGCTCTTGCCTTTTGACTTGCAGTATTTTTTCAATATGGATATTTTAATTTTTTATGTAGGAACTATATCAATATTTTTCTTCTTAGCCTCTGAACTTTTTGTTGTATTTAGGGAAGACACCTATACTCCAAGATAATTTTTTTTTCCCAAGATAATTTTTTAAAAATCTGTTTTTTCTTTAGTACCATTATAGTTCCTTTTTAAGAAAGTTTAAATATTTTAACTAGCAAAATTAACTTCAGATAGCATAAAGTCAGAGTATTTTTCCCCTAAAAAAACCTATCCAACCTTGTTAATTAGCCTCATTACATTTTTTTCTCATTATGTTTTAAAAATAGCAATTTTTTGGAGATATAATTAGCATGCCCTACAATTCACCTATTTAAAGTGTATAATTCAGTGGTTTTTAATATAGTCACAGAATTGTGCAGCCATTACCACAGTCAGTTTTTTTAGTTTTACAACATATTCATTACTGGAAAGAGACCCCGTACCCACTGGTAGCTACTCCCAATTCCCTCCCCCCACTTCCAGCCAAAGGCACTCATCCACTTCTGTATCTGTGGATTTGCTGATCCTGGAAATTTCATGTAGATGGATTTCATACAGACCGGAACCATGTACTGTGTGGGCTCCTGTGACTGGCTTCTTTTCACTTAACCTCATCTTGCCAGAGTTCCTGCACTGTGTAGCATGGATCAGTACTTACCTCCTTTTTGTTGTCAAATACTCTTCCACTGTACATATTATTCTTTATCCATTCATCATTTCATAGATACTGAGTTGTTTTCCATTTTTTGTCTGTTATGAATAATACGGCTATAGTTCAGTCAGTCGCTCAGTTGTGTCTGACTCTTTCTCGACCCCATGGACTGCAGCATGCCAGGCTTCCCTGTCCATCACCAACTCCCAGAGATTACTCAAACTCATGTCCACTGAGGTGGTGATGCCATCCAACCATCTCATCCTCTGTCGTCCCTTTCTCCTGCCTTCAATCTTTCCCAGCATCAGGGTCTTTTCAAATGAGTTACTTCTTCACATCAGGTGGCCAGAGTTACTCATGTACAAGTCATTTTTAATTGTGGTAAAGTAAACATAACAGAAGTGACCATTTTAACCGTTTTGAAGTGTAAAGTTCAGTGATGCTAGTTTGGAGATTGTACGTGTGTCCAAGAAGGACGTCTGTCCGCCCTGTGCTGCCTACACGATGCAGATCTTGCTGCAGCTCAGGGCTGGCTGCTCTGAGCCCACGGTTTCCTCCGCATCCCCGGCGCGGTCCTTGTGCCCTTCCTGTCGTTGCCTCCTCGGCACTGAGGGACGCGGACCTGAAACCAGTTGCCTCCTGAGACGCGTTTGTCGGGAGAAACTGGCCCTTTCCTCCTGTGCTTGCCGCCTCCCGCAGGTCACCACTGCTCTTGCGCTGGCTGGCCCCCCGGCCCCAGCTCGCTGCCCCTCTCCCCGCCCACGGCCCGGGTCCTTCCAGATGGCCCTCGGGCGTGTCCCATAGGTCTCTGCTGTCTTCAGAATGCCCCACTTGTCAGTGTAACTGTGAAGGTCAAAAGCGATGGTACACGGAGAGGACTTGCAGGTGCCCTGGCACACGGCGAGAGGAGGAAATTATCTCCACTCCTTCCAGGACACAAGGAGACTCCTTGGGGTGGCATCTAGGCCTTTTGAGGCTCTGATCTTTTCTTTTCTTTTCCTCCTTGAAGCTTCATTTGCCTCCACATTGGCCTCCCTGCGTGTCCTCTTTCAGCCGCTCTGAACTGCTTGTGGGGTCTGCCTTCTGTGTATCTTGGTCCATAGATTGTTCTAACAAATTAAAATCTGGTACAGTAGTATAGCATTGTAGGTAATGTGTATTCCATATGATCTAGAAACTGTGGCTGGAGCCAGAAAGAAGAAAATGTTCTGAACTGAACATCACACTCTGCCGAGGAGCCTTCCAAATATTTTGATAGAGCTATTGATTTTTCTAGTTTATTTATTTGTTTTTTGCTCTTTCTAGATTGTACCCACTAGTTATCCTTTTTGGTTTCCATTTTGTCCTCTTTGATTTCTTCTTCTTCTGTTACTACAGCTCCTCAAGTAATTTTTACTGCTTACTGTGTCCCTCTGGATCTTACATTTTGTGGTTAATTTTTTATTCTTTCTCAGAGGTATTGTTTCTCCTTAACTGCTGGGAACGCCTCTGAGATGTCTCAACCTTCTTTTGTCATGTTTAACATTTATTGGAGCCTTTAATCTTCAGCCTGGGAAAATTTAATGTATATTTAATTATAAAACTTAATGTATGCTTAATTATAAAATTTAATGTATGTCTAATTTAAGAGAGGGGCTTCCTCTGTGGCCATGTAGTTCTGCTTTTCTGGGCACCCCTCACTTGCATGGGGTTCTGGAAGGTGGGTGGGTCAGTGAGGTTCCGTCCGCACGGAGCCTGTGTTCCGGGGGCCACAGACAGCGTTGCTTCACTTTGCCAGCGGAGCATGTAGTTCCTCCAGCTGGGCTCTGCCTCCTCGGGGTCTCAGCATCCCTCTTGGCAGAGACCCACATTCTGCAAAGTGGCTCCAGCCTGAAGAAGTCTCAGGACTGCAGTTGTGTTCAGGCCTTGGCGGGGCTCCTGGGATCCAGCCACCTGGGCCAGCTTCCTTGTCTCTGCAGATTCACCTCGTGGTTTCTTTACCAGTCCTGTGCTGTTGGCGTTCTCTCTTCCGGCTGTGTCTGACTCTGTACAACCCCATGGACTGTAGCCCATCAGGCTTCTCTCTCCTGGGCATTTCCCAAGTGAGAATACTGGAATGGGTTGCTATTTCCTCCTCCAGGGCATCTTCCTGACTGAGGGATCAAACCCGTGTCTCTTGCATTGCAGGTGGTTTCTTTACCACTGAGCCACGTGGGAAGCCCATGCAATCCTCAGGTGTCTTAACTCCCGAGGACACCTGTATTCTTTTTTCCATGTCAGGCTTCATCCTTTCTGTTGTGGTTTTGTCTTTGGTCCTTTCAGCAGGAGCCTGGGTGAGAAGGCTGGCACACCTGTGCTCCATCTGCGACCCCGCTAGAAACCGGGAAGTTCTATGAACCTCCGAGTGTGGGGGCAGAGAGTTTACAGCTCTCAGCTTTGGACTTCCCTGGCTGTCCAGTGGTTAAGACTCCATGCTTCCACTGCAGGCGGCGAGGGCTGGAAGCCTGGTCCCCCAGTCAAAGAAGTTCCACCTGCTGCGAGGTACAGCCACAAACAAAAACAAAAAACCTCTCAACTTAAAAACATACCCCTTTAACCATCTTATGTCCTATGTTTTTTAAACATAGTTAGTGAGTATCCCTAAATAAAATGTAGCCCAGTTGG
The DNA here is from genome assembly GCF_023699985.2 of Odocoileus virginianus. NCBI lineage: Eukaryota > Metazoa > Chordata > Mammalia > Artiodactyla > Cervidae > Odocoileus > Odocoileus virginianus. Next base: position 4,305,023 of record NW_027224267.1, read on the forward strand.
ATAAAGTGGGTGGCAAAATTTTTGCCAAACTGCTGCTGACATTTGTTGAAACAAGCAGTTGTGCCATGGCAAACATGGTTTTATATCCTTGGCTGAATTCCCCACGTGCAGACTCAGTGATCTAAATAGGATTTCGTTCCTACTTATACTTGGCATTAATAAACCTTTTAGTTGAGGGATTTGTTAGGACCTTGTTTTCATGAATTTCACTTAATTCTTCACCTTTATAGTTGGTTTAGGAATGTGAAAGAAAAGTGAAAGTGTTAGTTGCTCAGTTGTGTCTGACTTTTTGGGACCCCATGGACTGTAGCCTGCCAGGTTCCTCTGTCTATGGGATTCTCTAGGCAAGAATACTGGAGTGGGTTGCCATACCCTTCTCCAGGGGATTTTCCTGACCCAGAGACTGAACCCAGATCTCCTGCATTGCAGGCACATTCTTTACCATCTGAGCCATAGGAATATCTGAACATAATTATGCTCAAGTTCAGGGCCACTGCTAAAAGAGCAACTGATTTTCTTGCTGAAGTTTAAAGAAACCTATTTTGAACATACGATTTTGCCTTATAGCCCTCGTGACAACTTTCGCCAAATTTTAGTGCCTTGTTCTCAAGATAATATTTGGGGTAAGGTAAGGTATACAATATATTATCCTACCAGAGAGGGAAAAAAAAAACAGTTGAAAAATCATTAAAAATATATTTGTTAACTTGGGAAAGAATAGAAATGTATCAAAACAAGTTTTCAAAGATCTAACGCAGTATATTCATGTGGTGTATTTCACATGCGTTTAATTTGTGCCTAACACACGGAGTGGGTGGTGTAGTGGAAGGACCCACCCAGCGCTCTTTCCTGCCCCTCGGTTCCCCGGGAAACCCCCCTTTCCTTTGTATGGGGAGCAGGGAACTCCCAGTCTGTCTCCACACACCTTTCTCTCTTCATGCATTCTTCTAGCTGCCTTTGGCACTTTATCAAATATTCATGATAACCCAGTGTGAATTAGTAAACAGAACTGTGGTTTCAATAGTAATACTGCGGATTCTGTTTCTGACGTGTCTTGTATCAGGTAAAAGTAGTGAGGTTCAGAAAAGCATGTGCGTTTGCTGTCTTCTCTCCACCCAGAGAAGGATTACAGCAGCCTCTGTGACAAGCAGCCGATCGGAAGACTTCTCTTCAGGCAGTTCTGTGACACGAAAGAAGACCTGAAGAAGCGGATTGAGTTCCTGGATGCAGTGGTGAGTGGTTATCACAGCGTTGAACCGCCCGAGCCTGTGCTTTTGAGAACTGGAAACTAACTTGAGAGCGTGCTAAGTGATTAGACCTTGCGCTGAGGTGCGAGTGCATAACCTCGTCCTGGTGTCATGCTGTGTCGGTTTAAAGCGGTTTAAAGCGGATAAAGGAGTAGTTCGTGCAGGTTACTTCTGAAGCGTTGGAGAATCAAAGGTGTTTACGACGTAGCTTTGAAACGCCGTAGCTTTGAAACGCCGCTTTCCCTTCTAAGAAGGCTGAAGAGCTGGTGCAGGCAGCGCTTGTAGAGCCGCCGCCTCCAGTCGTCCTGAGTACTTGGAGACGCCTCCGCCCAGAGCACACACAGGGAAGAAAGCAGGTGTAGGATGCAGGGTCACAGCGAATGGAATTGACTGTCCTTCTAAGTCTGCCTAATGTCTCTGTGTCTGCAGCTCGACGTTTACCCTGATCTTCCAGGTGAAGAGATGTTGTGTTTCTGAAACCATGGAGGTAGCACTGGCAAGACTAGAAGCTTCGAAACTGTAAAATTCAGAGGCAGCGTAACGGAGAGTCGGCAGCGTTTAATAGAACAGCTCTCTAACCATTAGTTAGCTGTGCCCCGATTATGACACTGCCCTCTCGGCTTTGGCCTGTCCTAGTCACATCAGCAAATGTGTGTTGACTTCATACTGTGTGCAGAGTACTATCCTGTATCATGGGGATTTTATTCATTTTTTCCTCTTAGCTTTTTAAAATTATGTAGCTGTATGTATTCTTTCAGAAAACCGTACGGGGCCCTTGCCTGTTTTGTTGCTTGCTCCTCCTCCGGGAGCTCCCCGGCCGCTCTTTACTGGTGCCTGGACTGGGCTGAGAGATGGCTGGGAGGGAGGCAGTCAGAGCTTCCTTTTTAAGGCTTCTCAGGTTGCGCTCATGGTAAGGAACCTGCCTGCCAGTGCAGGAGACGTAAGAGACATGGGTTCAATCCCTGAGTCAAGAATGTCCCCTGGAGCAGGGCGTGGCAGCCCGCTCCAGTGTTCTTACCTGGGAGACCCCACGGGCAGGGGACGCCAGCGGTTTATGGTCCCATAGGGTGGTGCAGAGTCGGACACAACTGAAGTGACTGAGCATGCATGCCTCCATTTTAAAACTTTCTATTTTCTATTGGACTGTAGTTGATTTACAATGCTGTGTTAGTTTTAGGTGTACAGCTGAATCTTCTGATAAATCATGAGCCCTTTAGTTGGTAGGTGCCTGGCTTGCTAGCCGTGGCGGCAGGATTAGTTTTTCGCCGGTAGCCTCGTGGGTGCATGAGCCACACCTGTGTATGCCACCACGCCTCACTGCAGCTCCGACTCCCCTTGTGGTGGGTGACGCCACGTTCTTTGAGCTCCTTGAGTGGGCAGGTGGCGTCTTATCCTCTTCCTTCTCCTGGCCGCAGACATGGTGGTTCGCTCTGTTTCCCTGCTCATTGTGTGCTGAATGAATTACACCATCTGTATCAGTCAGGGGCCGAGGAAAGACGTGGAAGCGGTAGCAGATATGCTGAGAGATTTATTGCAAGGAATCAGCATCCATGATGCTGTGATCCGGCTGGAGGTGGGAAATCCATCAGGAAGGACAGGACAGGCCTCCCCAGCAGTGGGTGAAGCTGCTCTCTTCAGGCAGAACTTCTCGAGGAAGCCTCAGCTCTGCTTGAAAGGCCTTTGACTCGTTGAACGAGGAACTCTGGTCACGTCTACAAATACCCAGCAACACTGGGTTAGTGTTTGAGTAACTGGAGATTGTTGCCAGTCTGACTGGCATGTCAGAGGCCATCACAGAATCACAACACTTCCTTTCCCATCGATTGTCCACCGTATCGTATCCAGAGCTCCTAGAACTTGAGTTGAGCAGTCTGTGAGTAAACAGTGTGCCGGTCAGTGTGCTGGTGAGTGTGATGCCTTTGAACAGAGAGGGTGGAGTCGGCTCTGGGAGGGCAGCTGGCCTAGGTCCCGGGCCCTGTGCCAGGCCTGAGCAGAGGAGGGAGGGGGCTGGATGCTGACACGCAGCCCTTCGTCCTGGAGTCCTCTCCATGTGTTCAGTAGAGCAGCCTCCTTGGGTCTTCATTCCCCACCTCTCTCAACTCCCACCTGCCTTTCAGCTTCACTGCTCTTCAGGGTCCCACTTGCAGAACTTGGGCTTCATGAGGCCTCTGCATCCTCCTGTCTCCCTGGCTGGGGACGCTGCAGAACAACTTGTTGAAATTCTCTTATCTCAGCCTTGGCGATCTCCCCCTTGTCTCTCTTTCTCTTCTCCGTCTTCCCATTCCTTGTTCCTTGCTCATCCTCGATGGGGGTTTAGATACTGAAGAGGTGCTGCCTGTGGCTTTGTTTTCTCGCCTGCATGCTGTCGCCTGCCCTTCGGTTGATCCCTGACACGTGTTTGTGAATGGTGCCCACTCAGGTGTTGCGGACTGACTCCCTTGGGAGCACTGCACACAGGTGTCCAAGTGCCTCTTGGGCTTTCCTAAAGCGCCGTTGCCGAGAACAGCCCAGGTGGTTCACCTTGCTCCATTTTGTTTGGCCACATTTGAGGGCTGAAAATACAATATGATATAGGGAGCATTGTGGTGTGTGTTGCTTTATTACATTATTGATCCTTTGAAAATAAGCCAGTTTTTCCCCTCATGGCCATCAGTTTCCCAAAGAAGAGCTGCAGATACTTGATCAATAGAGCTGCTCACTGGTTCTCAAGGCACCAAGTCAGTTCCACAAGTCAGAGGATTTTTGAAACATTACAAAGTCCACAAAGAAGCTTAACTAACATTTTTCTTTTGTGTCATCTCTGCAATCAGGCAGAATATGAAGTGGCCGCTGATGAGGACCGAAGACGCTGTGGGCTCCTGGCCTTGGACACATTCTTCAGGGGAAAGGTGCGTTTTCTTCTTTACATAAAGATTTGTACATGACTTAAATAATTAGAGCACATAGCCATGTTTACTTAGTTGGAATAAGTAAGTAATGAAATGACTCCATTTTACTTTAGAGTCAAAGCCCATTTGGGTCTGAATCATCTCTGCCACTCACACTCACTGTGGGAATATTTTTGTGCCCACTAGACAGTCCACTGGGAGCTGTAGAAGAAGGTTTCATTTGTGTAGCTTTTAAATCTTTTTTGTTAATTTCTTTTTTCTTCCTCACCTTTTCTGAAGAAAAACTCAAACAGCAAGGAAGCTGTCAAGGAGAAAGATGCAACTTGGAGAGCCATCCTGGCTGACACAGCAAGTGTGGAAGCGGGGGGGGCAGCAAACACCTGCTTTTGTCGTCGTTCAGTCGCTCAGTTGTGTCTGACTCTCTGCGACCCCATGGACTGCAGCCTACCAGGCTTCCCTGTCCTTCACTATCTCCTGGAGTTTGCTCAGACTCACGTGCCATCCAGCCATCTCATCCTCTGTCACCCCCTTATCCTGCCTCAGTCTTTCCCAGCATAAGGGTCTTCTCCAATGTCAGCTCTTCACATCAGGTGGCCAAAGTATTGGAGATTCAGCTTCAGCATCAGTCCTTCCAATGAATATTTAGGGTTGATTTCCTTCAGGATTGACTGGTTTGATCTCCTTGCAGTCCAAGGGACTCTCAAGAGTCTTCTCCAGCACCATAGTTCAATTCTTTCATACTCAGCCTTCTTTATGGTCCAACTCTCACAGTCTGTATGTGACTACTGGAAAAACCATGGCTTTGACTATACAGACTTTTTGTCAACAAAGTGATATCTCTGCTTTTTAATATGCTGTCTAGGTTTATTATAGCTTTTCTTCCAAGAAGCAAGTGTCTTTTAATTTCATGGCTACAGTCACCATCCACAGTGATTTTGGAGCCAAGAAAATAAAGTCTGTCACTGTTTCCACTTTTTCCCCATCTATTTGCCATGAAGTGATGGGACCAGTTGCCATGATCTTAGTTTTTTGAACTTTGAGTTTTAATCCAGCTTTTTCACTCTCCTCTTTCACCTTCATCAAAAGGCTCTTAGTTCCTCTCCACTTTTTGCCATTAGGGTGGTGTCATTTGCATGTCTGAGGTTATTGATATTTCTCTGGGCAATCTTGATTCCAGCTTGTGCTTCATCCAGCCTGGCATTTTGCATGATGTACTCTGCATATAAGTTAAAAGCAGGGTGACAATATATAGCCTTGACGTACTCCTTTTCCAATTTGGAACCAGTCTGTTGTTCCATGTCTGGTTCTAACTGTTGCTTCTTGACCTGCATACAGATTTCTCAGGAGGCAGGTAAAGAGGAAGTGAAGTCGCTCAGTCGTGTCCGACTCTTTGCGACCCTATGGGCTGTAGCCCACCAGGCTCCTCTGTCCATGGGATTTTCCAGGCATGAATACTGGAGTGGGTTGCCATTTCCTCCTCTAGGGGATCTTCCCAACATGGGGATTGAACCCAGGTCTCCCGCATTGTAGGCAGATGCTTTACCGTCTGAGCCACCAGGGAAGCCCTGGAGGCAGGTAAGATGGTCTGGTATTCCCGTCTCTTTAAGAATTTTCCACAGTTTGTTGTGATCCACACAGTCAAAGGCTTTAGCATAGTCAATGAAGCAGAAGTAGATGCTTTTCTGGAATTCTCTTGCTTTTTCTGTGATCCAGCAGATGTTGGCAATTTGATCTCTGATTCCTCTGCCTTTTCTAAATCCAGCTTGTACATCTGGAAGTTCTCTGTTCATGTACTGTTGAAGCCTCATGTGGAGAATTTTGAGCATTACTTTGCTAGCATGTGAGATGAGTGCAACTGTGTGGTAGTTTGGAACATTTTTTGGCATTGCCCTTTTTTTGGGATTGGAATGAAAACTGACCTTTTCCAGTCCTGTGGCCACTGCTGAGTTTTCCAAATTTGCTGGCGTATTGAGTGCAGCACTTTCACATCATCATCTTTTAAGCTTTGAAATAACTCAGCTGGAGTTCCATCACTTCTACTAGTTTTGTTCTTAGTAATGCTTCCTAAGGCCCACTTGACCTCACACTGCAGGATGGTTTACAAACAACAGGAATTTTTTGCTTACAGGTCTGGAAGCTGATAGCCAGCACCTCCTTGCTGTGTGGTGGAAAAGGTGTGAGGTGTTTCTGGAGCCTCTGCTATAAAGACTCCATCCCCACTCACAGGAGCTCCATCCTCTTGATCTAAGCATCTCTTAAGGGCTCTGCTTCCCGGTATCATCACTTTGGGGGTTAGGAATTCAACATATGTATTTGGGGCACACATTCAGATCACAGCACTTGTATATAGAAAATCTTGAGTGTTTATACACATTAGGGAGAAAAAAAGCTGCGAGAGCTAGTAAATGAGTTCAGCAAGGTTGCAGGATACTAGATCACTAAACAAAATTCAATTGTGTTTCTATACACTATCATTTAAAGACCAAAAATGAAATTAAAGCAACTCCATTTACAATAGCATAAAAAAGAATAGAAGAGTTAGCAGTAATTGTTTATAACAAAAAAAGTGCAACCTTTAATACACTGAAAACTTCAAAACATCATTGAAAGAAAGTAAAGCAGAACTGTAATAAAATGGAAAGAAATCCTGTATTCACAGATTAGAAGATTTAAGATTGATTTGTAGATTCAATATAATCTGTAACAAAATCTTAACTTCCTTTTTTTGAAGACATTAACAAGTAGATCTTAGAATTCATACACATACTGAAAGGATCACAAATAGTTACAACAACCTTAAAAAAGAAAAACAAAGTTGGAGGACTTACACCTCTCAATTTCAAAGCTTCACTACAAAGCTGCAGGACAATATGGTCCTGGCGTAAGAACAGACTTATAGATCAACAGAATAGAACTGAGAGTCTGGAAGCAGTCAGCTGACTTACAGTAAGGCTGCCAGGACTATTCATTTGGGGAAAGGAGAGTCTTTTCCATAAATGGTGCCAGGACAGCTGGGTACCCATGTGCAGAAGAAGGAAGTTGGACCCTTATTTAATATTGTATACAAAAGGTAACTTGAATGTGAACACCATACTATTCTAGAAGAAACCTCTCAGGTGTGAATCTTAGCTGTAGAACTTCAGGTGCAAAGCTTCATGACCTCAATTTAGACAGTGGTTTCTCATCCGTGACTTCGAGAGGACAGCAACAAAAGGAAAAAACAGACAAACTAGACTTCATCAAAATACAGTACTTCAGAGACCACCGTGAAGGAGAGAAGGCAGCCTGTAGAGTGGGGGAGATATGTGCAGGTCTGGTGTCAGATGAGGAGCAGGAATCCAAGATACACAACCAGCTCTTACAGTTCAACAATAGGAAGACGACGCAATTTTTAAAAAATAATGAAGATTTGTATTTTTCAGTTCATTGACTCTTTGCGACCCCATGGACTGCAGCACGCCAGGCCTCCCTGTCCATCACCAACTCCCGGAGTTTACTCAAACTCATGTCCATTGAGTCAGTGATGCCATCCAACCATCTCATCCTCTGTCGTCCCCTTCTCCTCCCGCCTTCAATCTTTCCCAGCATCAGGGTCTTTTCCAACAAGTCAGTTCTTTGAATCAGGTGGCCAAAGTATTGGAGTTTCAGCTTCAGCATCAGTTCTTCCAGTGAATATTCAGGACTGATTTCCTTCAGGATGGACTGGTTGGATCATTTAACAGAGGATAATAAGCATATATCTGCAAAATCTACCCCCATTCCTTCCCCACCAGTGGACTTTCCCATCAGAGTTCTCATTGTCTAAAACTTTAAAACAAGGCACTGGGTCATTTGGTAGTTTTCCCTGGCAATTACCTTTCCTGAAAAATAAGTATTGTTCCTTAATTTAAAGCCCCAGAAGCAATCTCTATTCCACTTTCCTTGTGCTTAGTATCAGGCCAGTGGTACCATCCTCAGCTTGCCACACTCAGGTTGCCTCACGACTCTGCTCATGGGGGATCTGAGCATTGCTTTTTTTCCCTGTGGAAATAAATTTCTGTTAGTGTGTTTTCTGAGACACTGTGGGAAGGATCTCTGTTTGGAGTAAGTCATTAAATAGTCTTCATAGAATTAACCTACTGTTTAATTTAGCTTCAGGAAATCGAGACCTTAGGAGGGTAAATAATACTATGGAAAACCCTAAGAGCTATTTCTGTAAAACGTGTATTTTTGAGACAAGTGTTGGAATTTAATGGCTTTGTCTTCTGGAAATTTTGTCTTGTTTCTGTTTGTCCCTGTGCCTGGAGCAATGCGTATTTGATGAGTCAGTGAGTGAACAAGCTTTATCCTCATCGTAGTGTCACCACGCAGGAAGAGAGTGGTCTCGGGGGCACACTGCTCAGGCGTGGCTCCACTACTGTTTCTGGGGCTGTACCAGAACGTTCCGTAGTTGGTTGAGTCTCTTCCGTTGGGTCGTTATGAGGCTAAATGACATAACATATCACTTGTATTAGGCAATTTGAATGACAGCTATAAATCATTATTAGCTATAACAGTATTATTGGTTTTGGGGGGAAATGTGAGTTTACTTCTTGTATATGCCTATCAATAGTTCAGCATCTTTGATTTATAGAAAACAAAAAGTTGTATTGTAGTTATTCAGCTACCTCACAGCCGGGAATCAGTCGGTTCAATGTACAGTTGAATGTGTTCTGTGTATTTCTTTTTTTTCCAATAAATCAGGACAGCAGTTTTGCTGTGTGTTTTCTTTTTCCAGAATCCTCTGCATGAGGGTCAGGAGAGTGGGAAGCTGGTGTGTGGGGATGTTGGTGAGAATGTGGACTCCTAGAGCCTTTTTGCAGAGCAGTCTTGCAATAAATGCCAGTGTTTTAAGTGTGTGTACCCTTTGGGCTGGTATTTCTCCTTCTAGGAACCTACCTTATAAAGCACAGCTGCGGAAAGGTTCATGCAGTGGTGTTTGCGTGGAGAGAACTGGCACCTGGAATGGCTGAGGGGGCAGAAGCCTGTCCTCTGGGAGCCATACAGTCACTGAGGAAGCAGGGTAGCTCTGTGGGTGTCAGCATGTACTCACCAGACTACACGTGTATTTATCCCATTTCTGTGAGGCGGGGAAATGTGTCTATTTCTGAGTATATGTGTTTACATTTTAATTGCAATTTAAAAAAAGCAAATTTCCCATCATAACCATTTCAAGGTGTACAGTTCAGTAAAGTACATTCACACTGACGTGCGTGCACACCGTCACAACCGCCTGTCTCCTGGGTGGTTTTCATCTTGCACAACTGTAGTTCTGTCCCCATTAAACACTAACTCCCTCTGCCCCTGCCCGCAGCCCCTGGCCCCTACCATCTGCTTTCTGTCTATGAATCTGACTAGTCTAGGGACCTCATGTAAGTGGAATCACACAGTATATTCTTTTTGTGACTGGCTTATGTCACTTAGCATAGTGTCCTCAAGGTTCCTCCACGTGGTAACAGGTCTTAGAATTCCTTTCTTTTTTGAAGCTGAATAATATTCTGTGTCTGGATGGACCACACTGTGTTTGTCCATCCACCATTGCTGGACACTTGGGTGGTTCCCATGTTTCCAGTGTCGGGAATAATGCTGTGAACTCGGGTGTATGGGCATCTTTTGGGGGCCCTACAGAGGAATGGTCAGAAGAGGCAGCTGACACACGGCACTCTGGAAAGCGAGACTGATGGGGGCGAAGGGGGTGCCCTGACCTGTCATTTCATATACTTCACGGTGTGGTTGTTGTCATTAAGCATTGATTCTGTCTCAGCTGATCATTTATGAAACCACTAACTGTCGTGATTGGTTTGTGCTGTCTGAAGGGTTCACCAGCCCCTCTACCAGAAATACCCAAAGACGTGGTGTTCAGGTGCAGGCAGAGGCTGTGGGAGGATCCATCCAAAGACGTCTTCGAGGAGTGTGCCAGGTGAGTGGGTGCACACCGCCGGGGCCAGATCCGGCAGCCTCTCCACGGGGGCGTGTCCTCTCTGGATCAGGGTGGTCCCCTCCACCATCAGGCGTATGAGGAGTGACGACCACACATTCAGGGACATCCTGAAGCGCCAGGCCGCAAGCTTGGCTTTGCTGCCTGCCCGGCCGCTCTGCCCAGCCTTCCACAGGGCTCATTCCAGGGTGAAAGCAGCCCCATGGAGCATGCACTGCAAGGATCTCTTCTGCAGACCTTTGCAGTCAGGACAGGAACATCCCGAGTCTGAGCAGTCGCCTGACTTCAGCTTCCTCGTGTGCTCAGGAGGAAAGAGTGGCGGCTGAGGTGACCTGGTCCCAGGCGTGGAGTTGTTTGTAAGCAGACGTTCATTCGGGTGTCACTCATTCCCTCAACATGCGCATCCTGAGCCCTGGCCTGTCGGGACCCGAGTGCACTCCCTGGGGCGGCCGCAACGCGAGGCCGACCCAGGAGCCAGGAGCTGCAGGCAGGCCGTCAGCAGGGCCGAGTGTCTGAGCACCCCAGAGAGGCTCCTTCTTTCCCCTTCCTGCTTCTGCTGTTGAAACTCTGTTCTGAAGTTGAGAACCATGGGAGTTGCACATGACTGGAGAGACTGGTCCGAAATTCTGCCTTCTCTGTGCAGAAATTGCAAGAGATAGGCATAACAGCTGATAATCTTTAAACAGGTGTTGGTATTCAGGCATCTGTCTATTTGATTAGTTCATGTGACAGATGGCTCTTCACTCCTACATGTTTATTAACTGTCATTTACCATCAGCTGCATGTGGCATCGGATAACTGGAGACGGCAGCACAACATTGTGTGGCCTCTAGGAGCCTGTGTTCTTATTATTCTGCCTCATCCCCGTCTTGTTACGGCCTTTATTTCCCCAAAACCTTCCTTTCTCATTTTAGTTCCCAGAATCCTGGTCCTGTGTAGTGAGCTAAGTGAGTCCTCTCTGCTCCACGGCTCCCACATGAAGCTCTGGTGAGAGTCCGCACGTGATGGTTAGTGGGAGCGTGAAGGTGAACATATCAGAAACCAGTGCTGAGCTGATGCACAGTTTCCAGGGTCGTGATACTTACAAACTGTGTGCAGCAGGTTCACGTGCCAGACTAGGGCAGTGGCGCAGAGTCTGTTGTTTTGAGGCAAGGAGTATTGGGAAGTAAAGTTGAGATCCTGGGAAGGTGGCTTAGTCGTTGACCTTAGTAATTTATACAGACCGTGAAATAGACAAACAAGTTAGAATCAGGCAGTGTTTGTGTTCTTTCATGGAGACACCTAAGGACCTTTATAAAGCGGATTAACTGAGCGGACAGTGTTAGAATCCTGACTGGTTCGCAAGTATTTGGAGCTGAGCTGCCCACGTGCTCGCCAGGGACAGGGGCCCCAGGGTAGGGCCACCACTGCTCACACGTGGAGGCGTGAGGGCCTGGCCTCCAGGACGGGCTCCGTTCTAGGACTGCAGCGGCGGCCTCTCAGCACCCAGTGACCCTGACAGACAGCTGTGTTGATGTGGGTTGTGACGGCACTGGTGTTCTGCTGTCCTGCAGAGCAGGGATGTGGTCCCCTGGCGTGTGGCCTCTGGTAAGCCCTTCCGTGAGAATGAAACTTTAAGATGGTAATGAATGACTTAGTGCTTCTATAAACACAGCGTCATTACTGAATTCCCTCTGAAGTGCAGGTCGTTCAGTTGTGTCCAACTCTTTGCGACCCCATGGACTGTATAGTCCATGGAATTCTCCAGGCTGGAATGGGTAGCCTGTCCCTTCTCCAGGGGATCTTCCCGGCCCAGGGATCGAACCCAGGTCTCTTGCACTGCAGGTGGATTCTTTACCAGCTGAGTCACAAGGGAAGCCCCAACTCCCTTGCAAGGGTCTCGGAAGGAGGGAGCCTCAGAACACAAGTTGAGAAGTGCTGTGCTGTAACATCAGTCAATCCAGGAACATCTGAATAACCTCTTTTTACAAAATAAAGGGAAGCAAATCAAGTGACTTGCTCAGAAGTCTGAAACCAGTGCAGTGCTGGGATTATTCTCACAGCGTCCTCACTCACGACCTGCTAGCGGCTCCCAGATGGGCCGTGGGCACTCCCAGGCCAACTCCACCACGCCTGGGGGATGGCTCCCTCTCTGTCAGTGACGCCGCTGCAGCTCAGGCGGTCCCCCTCCGCTCCCCACCCGGGGTCAGTGCGCTGCAGCCGCAGGACTCTGGCCACCCCCGTCCCCCAGCTGGACGCCGACTCACCTGTCTCCTTGACTGAGAGGTCAGAGTCATCAGGACGGCCTGTGGATGGTCCTCCTAGCGTCGGCTCCGTAGATGCTGACCCACGGCAGCGCTGTTTTAAAGGGCAGTCTATGTCCTGTCCCTCACTTACTCCCCAAGAACCGATTGTATTCCTACTATCATAAAGTCGCTGCTGCTGCTGCTGCTGCTGCTAAGTCGCTTCAGTCGTGTCCGACTCTGTGCGACCCCATAGATGGCAGCCCACCAGGCTCCGCCGTCCCTGGGATTCTCCAGGCAAGAACACTGGAGTGGGTTGCCATTGCCTTCTCCAGTGCATGAAAGGGAAAGTCAAGTCACTCAGTCGCGTCCGACTCTTCGGACCCCGTGGACTGCAGCCCACCAGGCTCCTCTGCCCATGGGATTTTCCAGGCGAGAGGACTGGAGTGGGTTGCCATTGTCTTCTCCGAAACAATGTACTGAGTGCTTTAATCAGTTAATTGTATTACTATCTTTGGTTCTGCGGGGTCTTGCTGCATGGGGCTTTCTCTAGCTGCAGGGAGGGGGCTGCTCTTCATTGTGGCACACGGGCTTCTCACGGTGGTGGCCTCTCTTGTTACGGAGCACCGGCTCTAGGCGCTGGGGCTTCAGCAGTGCGGCCTGTGGGCTCAGCGCTGTGTCTCACGGGCTTAGTTGCCCTGCGGCGTGTGGGATCTTCCTGGACCAGGGGTTGAACCCATGTCCCCTGCATTGGCAGGCAGATTCTTAACCACTGTACCACCAGGGAAGTCCTTGAGAGCTTTATTTTTAATATTTAAAAAAAGGTGACATCACATATTAACAGTTTCTACCCTATGACTATTGTCATCTGTACATTTACACTAATGTTAACTGCAGACTGTTTCCCTCTCCTCCTGAAATGCATGAGCCTCCATGAGTGCAGGCAGACACACACACAGCTTGAGTATGTTTTAAACTATTGTTTTTATACTGGGAGATTATTTTTATCAAGTAATTACTTCATTGATATTCTAATACTTAAAAAGGACCTCTGATTTTAAGAAGGTAAATCGGTTTTATTTCCTTTGAATTCTTGCGTTCATGTTTTCACTGGTAGCATTGGAAACTGGTGTGAGATTCTGTAATTGCAAAATTCAATATACTGAATTATGGGTAATGATTCATTTTTGCCATATTCAGCGCTCACTCATGCATTAAATCACAGAATTGTCTTCATTTTGTATTGCAGCCAGATGTACATAGTTGCATAAAATCTCTTTCTAGAATTGTCCATGACCATTTAAGTGAAGAAGCATTTGAAGAATACCAAGAAAGTGCATATTTCTCTCGATTTTTACAGTGGAAATGGCTGGAAAGGTATGTTCTCATCTGACATTTAGTGAAAACGAATTGTGACTTCCATTACTGCATTTTTTTTTCCATTACTGCATTTGACTGATGTATACCTTTCTGTATGTCAGAATGCCATTGGAAATCTCATTATTAATATTGTACAATTTCTCCTGATCCAGAGGGCTCTGTTTTCTCTTGTTAAAATGACAGTTAGCCCTGCTGCTGCCGTCGTGAGACAGTAAACCATGTCCTGGATTCACAGAAACACAATCCGCTATGGTGCTCGGGTCTTTGCCATCTCAGCCTCTACCCAGACGCCTACTAGCTATGTGTCCTCAGGCAGTGATGTGGCCTGCATGGGCTTTGGGTCCCTTTTGTGTCAAATAGAACCCACCCCCTGGAGAAGGAAATAGCAGCCCACTCCAGTATTCTTGGAAGTCCTGTGGACAAGAGGAGCCTGGTGGGCTCCAGTGCACGGGGTCGCAGAGTCAGGCGCGACTTGGTGACTAAGCCGCCGCCACCGCCTGGACTGCTGGTGTAGAACACTCAGCGTAGAGCCCGGCGCTCAGCAGAGGTGCTCGGGGAGCGCGCCGTGCAGGTCCCCACACACGGCGGCAGCACGCCACGCCTCCCCGTCCGTCACCAGCTCCGGGAGTTTGCTCAGATCCACGGCCATTGAGTTGGTGATGCCGACCATCTCATCCTCTGCTAGCTGCCGCCAGTGCTGCTGCTGTTACAGTGATTGTTGATTTATTAAATTTCAGTTCTAGCTCATACAGGTTTCTTTTGCTACGGTGTCAACACTGCCTTTGAGGTTCTTTTTCAAAGAGCAGCTCCCTGTCAATGTCACTTCCCTCACCAGCCTTCTGAGAGGCCCCGAGAGCTGTGCCAAGGAGACCACAGAGAGGTTTCAGAGTGGGGCTGGCACAGACGTGTGTTTCGTTCAGGCAGTGAGGGCAGCAGGGTCATTCTGCGTCTGTCTTCAGAGTCTTCACAATTTTAAACGTTCACGTGCTTGTCTCTTAAAAGCCGCCCCACTGAGGAGCCACCCCTCTGAGCACAGGCAGCTGGTCCTGGGCCCCCTCCCCAGCATCCCCTTCTCAGGCCAGGCCAGGGGCTAGGTAGGTTTTTCTCTTTCCAAATAGCAATGTGATGTGAGAGCTGAGGATTTTTTTTTTCCTTGTCATTAATTAGGCAACCAGTGACAAAGAGCACATTTAGGCACTACAGAGTCCTGGGGAAAGGCGGGTTTGGAGAGGTAAGTCGAACCTGACAGCTGTGAGCAGTACTTCTGGAAAGGCGTGGTCTTCAGGTAGCGTCTCGACTCCACCAATACAGTTATTTCTTTACTGTGTATTTTAGGGATACTTTTAGCAGCCACGAGAATTAAGATTGAACTTTGAACAAAAGGTACACACTTTTAAAAAATTCAGAGATCCAGTGGGGAGAATGATTCACTATCTTTGTGATTTTACATGTCAGTTCTTAGTTCTTAAAGAGGTTGTTTTCTCATGTGATCAATGTTCAAGTTTAGTAAGGTTGTCCCAACTGAAAAGATTATTCTGTTTCCATATGGTGGAGTTTCTGACGTTCCATTCTCATAACTGAGGACTAGCCTAGAAGTGCACATACTACAGGGTATATTACTAAATTTTATTAAATATTATTGAATATGCTTATTTAACTTATTTAATAATGATGTGTATGTACCTTATACCTACTTCGAAAGTTGTTAGAAAATATGGAAATTGGGGAAAATCCTAAAGACACTCCCCATGAGTTCACGAGAGACGGTCTTTAAATGGGGTTGGAGACCGTGTGGTAGGGGCAGGGTCCTGTCACGCCCTGTGCTGCAGCTGAAGGAGATGCTAACAGCCCTGCTGAGTGTGTGGAGCGGTCGTTTGAGTTCAAGCCTTGCTAAGTCCCAGAGTCAGGCGAGCCGAGCCGCGTCAGAGCTGGGCACACCGTCTGCTTGCGATTTGCATGGTGTGTGCTCCCAAATTCCAGTCCAGAACCATGGCCAGCGCCTGCCTGGGAGGAGTCACACCGCTGGCGCCTCCTGTCACCACTTGCAGTGACTGCGAGAGGGACTGGTCGGCATGCCAGCCTCGGGAGAGCCCGCAGGGTGACCACTGAGGTCCTGGAGGCCGCCTGGTGCTCTGCGAGCCCCACCGCGGCATGGCAGGCCCTCTGCGGGAGACGCGTCTGTGTCTGCGAGGAGTCTGTCTCCTGACGCGCCTCCAGAGCGCTCGGTCCATGCTGCCTGTCCCACACTGCCTCCAGGGACAGAGCTCGGACTTCGTGAGGAGCAGAGGAAGGAAGCTTCCAGCACCCGGCTCTTGTGTCTACAAAGCAGTGAAGCCCCTGGTCTGGCCACACAGAGGTTTTAACAATGGACTCAGCAGGAACATGTTGGCAAGTTTTCACTGTCGTGAAAAGACTCGGTATGCATATGATCTTATACAGCACTTTTTTAACACATAGACTTGTGCTCCCGACAAACGGCTGAGAGGACAAATAAACGGCTGTGGCTTTTCACAGACGTGTTCTGGGAGTGCTGCGCTGCATCAGGCATGGGGCGGGAGTCAGTGGACTGTCCATTTCTCTCGAGAATGAGAGTTAGAACCAGTTAGCCAGTTAGAACCCTGTGACTAAGGCAGACGCCTGGGGCCCTTTCAGTCCAAATGCCAGTAGTGTGTTTACCTTTGCCAAATGCTGGCGCCTCTCCTGGAGGTGTGAACGGCCAACATTTTGGTCTCATTTGGTCAACAGCAGTGCTTTCACATCAGCCCTGAGTCCTCCAGGCAGCCCTGGCGGGTTCTGAGCCCGGCGCAGTGGACAGGGGCCGGGCGAGCATCCCTGCCTGCATGGCAGATGGTGTAGAGAGCACGTCCTTGGGACCCACACACCCTGAGATCAAGCTGCTGCGCCTCAGCTTCCAGCTGTGCGATCAGGGAGTCTCCTCCTGCAGAGGGGTCGTGAGCCCTGCTTCACAATCGCCGTGAGGAGCAGCTGAGCGGCTGCAGTGCCTGGCACCCCGCCTCTTCTCCCTTCTCGCCCTCTGACTTGGCAGCTCCACTGGAAGGACTCTGTCTTCAGTGCATGATAAGAGATGTGCGAAGGCTATGTGCCAGTGCTTCGTGGTCGGAAAAGGATGAAATGCGTTTTGGAGTAGTCACATATTTGTAGGACGTTTAATGATGAGAAGATGGTCACACAGTAAGATGGAAAAAGAATATAAATTATTATCTGTTCTGTAACATAAGCCCAGTTTCCCCTAAAAGCCAGAGGTTGTGGGGGAGCAAGCTATATATCCTTGCATATATATGTATAAAGGGGGCACTTTGAAGCTTATGCAGTGCAGTATCAGTGATAGTTGTCTTAGAATTTAGGTGTTTTATCATTGTCTTTATTAATATTTTCAATATTTTCCGCAATGAGGTTTATATTTTACCATCAGAATTATTTGGGTTGATGGATACAATTGTATCATGTCTTATATTTGCTTTTAAAGTGATCCTCTGGGGGACTTCCCTGGTGGTCCAAGGCTAAGACTCGGTGCTCCCCATGCAGCGGGTCCAGGTTCAATCCCTGGCCAGGGAACTGGATTTCATATGTCCCACCTCAAGATCCTGCATGATGCAACAGAGATCCCACATGCTGTAGCTAAGAGCCGGCAGAGCCAAATAAATAAATATGTAAAATTAATTTAGTTAAAATTTAAAAAATTAAGTAATCCTCTGTGCACATGTGTGTGGCATGTGTGTGTGCAGATGTGGGGCATGTGTGTCTGGGGTGTGGGGCGGGTGGCAGTCAGCGGAACCCTGACAGCCTGTGTGGATAGCCTGGAAGCTGGAAGGCTGGTGGTTGCTGTTCAGTTGCTCAGCTGTGTCCAACTCTGCGACTGCATGGACTCTAGCCCGCCAGGCTCCTCTGTCCATGGGAGTTTCCAGGCAAGAGTGCTGGAGTGGGGTGCTACTTCCTCCTCCAGGGGGTCTTCCTGATCCAGGGGTCGAATCCATGTCTCCTAGAGCTCCTGCGTCGGCAATCAGATCTTTACCACTGAGCCACCAGGGAAGGCTGGCAGCCGGGAGCCTCACTGCACTGCTCTCTCGCTTACCTTTGTTTGGAAGTTTTCATGATGTGAAGTGACATATAAATATTACTTTAAGAACTAATTAAGCAAAATAAAGGTATGAAAGTCTATGGATTCTATGAAATACACGTATTCTTGAATTTTAAAAGTAATCAAGAATATTTACTGTCAAAAACTTTCATTCTTGTACAGAAAGTAGAAAGACACAGGGAGACATATTTAAGCAGATGCAGCAGGATCTCACAGAGCAAGTTCTGCCATCACTGTGATAGGTTCATAAGCTCCCTTCTTAAACAAGGACCCGAGGGTCAGAGGGCAGCGCCCACGGGGACCCAGCCGCGGCCGTGACGGCCGTGGTCTTGGCTCCACAGAGTCCCTGCTGCTCTTGACCAGGGGGAGTTGTCACGGAGAACACTCTTTTCTCTTGGTGGCCTGAGAACTGCCGAGTGCATATGAACTGCTGTTTTTTTCCAAAAACTAGGTTTGTGCCTGTCAAGTGCGAGCTACAGGAAAAATGTACGCCTGTAAGAAGCTAGAGAAGAAAAGGATAAAGAGGAGGAAGGGGGAGGCCATGGCCCTAAATGAGAAGAGGATCCTAGAGAAAGTGCACAGTAGATTTGTAGTAAGTATCTCCTCTGTCCTCCCGGGGATGGGGAGCTGGGCAAGTGGCCTTTGTCCAGTGCGCCTGCCGCTGGACACAAGCCCGTCCTAGCCAAGCGTGTGCGGGGTTCGCTGCCCAGCCGCTGGCGGGGAGCACTGCAGGAGCAGCCCTCCACTGTCCTGCCCACCCTCCCTGGACACAGACTGGCGGTTTGTGATGAGTCTGTTCCTGTCCCCACCCCCCGGTCTGGCACCGACCCTCTGCCCTCTGGGGGCATCAGCAGGTGGGCTCATGCTGTGCTTGGCTGAGGCCCCAGATGGGTGAGAGACCTGAAGATGCTTCAACCCCTCACTCGGGCCTCGTCCGTGCCTGCATCCGCCCTCTTTCTGGGTCATTACTCTCCCTTAGCCAGCGAACCCAGGTGTGTGAGGCCTGACTCCACCCTCCCTGTGTGGGTCAGGGCTGAGCCCAGGGGTCCTGGGTCCAGGCTGTGCGTTAAGTAGCGGTGTTTTCATCTCCACAGCTGCTTCCTCCACCTAATTATATGTTTAAGGAAGAGAGGGAAAGGCAGCTTACAGAAGGCTGCATGGTGTCATTCACTTCTCAGTTTTGAGGTCAGCGGCATTGTGCTGGCACAAAGCTTCCAAGACAGACAGGCCTTCAGAGCTGTCGCCTCGTTTAATAGCAAGGGTTTACGTGTGTGACATGTCAGCCTATGTACATGCTTTACAATCTATGTACATGTACAAACCTTTGATAAAACGGGCTCATCTTAGAGTCGCTTTAAACATATTTGTGTAACTACCTCCAAACCCCAAAATCTAGTCTAGCGCTGTGAAAGGGACATAGATAATAGTTATGGTTTATTCTACTGAAATACAATATTTTGGTTTCTGTACTCCTGGCCTCTCGCCAGGATCCTGGAAATACTTTCCTTTGCCCTTGATTCTCTTCCTTACTTCCTGCTTACAGCCCATCTGAGGGGGTCCTGACTGGTACTTCTGTCGAGTTCATCTCCTTCTCCTCCCCACAGCCCCTCCCCAACCCCCCATCACAACATGACTGTGTGTATAGGCAGTCCAAGACTCTCTAGATAACTGGTTGAGAATTTGGCCAGGTTATTAGATATGGCACCAATTAGAAAACAGTTTGAAAAACTTCAATTGAAACCATTTACAATTGCATTAAGAAACATCAGAATCTAGGCAAAAATCCAATGAAATGTGCAAGACTTCTACACTGGAAACTGTAAAACACTATTTACAAAAACTTAAAGATGCCCTATGCAAATGGTGGGGGTGCCCTGTTCATAGACTGGGAGCCTCAGGGCTGTGATGGCAGTAAGATGAGTGGAATGCAGCCCCAGCCAGAATCCCAGAAGGGCGTGTGTGTGTGTACTCATGGGTGTAAACTGACGTGCAAACCCCCAGGAAAGGGGGTGAAGAGCTTGAACAGGCACTTCACGAGAGAGGCTCACAAAATCAGTATATGGGCACATCTGGGACGTATCCCCTATGTGTGCACATAACAGAGGTGAGACCACAGGAGAGACCCGCACCTCCAGGGTGTGACTGGTGACACAAATGCTGGAAGAATCGAGCGGCTCTGGACCCCTCCTGCACTGCCGGAGGCGTCTGACTTCCACGCTGAGCGCAGACAGTCTGCGAGTGTGGAGTGCCGGCGCCCAACAATTAGGATGTAGCTTCCAGGGGCGCCACGCCAGGTTCTTTGTGAAGGTTGGCGCCTGCTTGCTTAGACACAGCTTCCCCAGGGGCTCAGCAACAAAGAATCCACTGGCCACTGCAGGAGACGTGGGAGACTCAAATTTGATCCCTGGGTGGGGACGATCCCCTGGAGAAGGAAATGACAACCCACTCCAGTGTTCTTGCCTGGGACATTGCGTGGACAGAGGAGCCGGGCGGCCTACAGGCCATGGGCTCACAGGGTTGGACGCGACCGAGCACGCACGCACTTAGGAAGTGCTCTGCTTTCCACGCCGGGCAGCTGTTAGATTCTTCATCGGGTAGAGGTTTGAGATGGTGCACGGCGTACTTCTCCCCCAAAGCAGGCAGCATCTTGGTGTTCTCATTATTGCTTGCCAGTAGAGTATATCCCAGTGAACGAGCAGGCTCTTGCATTTTGTTTCCTGCCCTGCTGCTGTCCTCAGGTTAGTTTATGTTACACATACCAAACCAAAAAGTCCTTGTGCTTGGTGCTAACCATCATGAACGGAGGGGACCTGAAGTTTCACATTTACAACCTGGGCGACCCTGGCTTCGAGGAGCAGAGAGCCATCTTCTACGCGGCCGAGCTGTGCTGTGGCCTGGAGGATTTGCAGCGGGAGCGCATCGTATACAGGTAGGCGCGCAGGGCCCCGGGGCCACTCGGGGGCGGGGGCTGGGGGGCCGGTGCCAGCCGCGCCGTCACCGTGCTGGAAGTATGGCCGATCTGGGGCAGACCTTGGGTTTCTTTTTAGTTCCCTTCTATTTCTGGTAAGTACTTTTCATTTAAGTTGGTCATGCTGCTCACAAGCACGAGAGGAACCCGTTTCCAAGGTTCTTAGACATTCTGACAGTTCCACTGAGGACTGGGGACGATGTTCCAACAAAATAACAAATGTTCTGAAATAATTGTACTTATTTAATACTCTTTTCATCTTAGAATTCAGTAGAGAAAATTAAATGCCGTAGATAGAGTTAGATTTGTGTGATGAATAAATCTCGGTTTCAGGGACAGTGGTCCCTCCGCCACCTGTAGAAGCTGGTGCCCTGGGCGCTGACACTTCAGGGCCACCCCCAGGCCGCTGCCTGTGTTCAGCCCAGTGCGCCCACCTGCGGGCCGTGTGCACGTCTCCGAGTGGGTGCGTCCGGCTGGCCTTCTCAGCCCCCAGGGCTCTGCCTGCCCCTCCCCCTCTAGCCCACCTCCTCCCTGAGCCTGGTTCCCAAATCAGTCCTGCATATTTCTACGATTCCTCTCTATTCTCCGTGGTCAGTGGCTGAGGCCACTCCTCAGGTCCTCCTCAGATGGGCTTGCTCTCCCGGAGCTTGTCGGGCGTCCTCCTGTCTTTCCTGCCCTGCTCATGCATCTGCCCTCTTGGAGGCCTTTCTTCCCAGGCTCCTCCCGCTGTCATGCAGAATTAGTGCACAGACGGGCAGTTCCTAGAAGCCCCTTCCCCTGGCTGGTCCTCAGAGTGCTCCATGTTGCCCACCCTGGGGCCGGTCCCCCTGGCTGACCAGCTTCCTTGAAGACCTTCCTCCTCTCCATCCCAGTTCTGATGTGATTTTTCTTCTTTATCTTTCATGGCCCAGAGCCAAGTTGAGTATTTCCTGAGGATCAGCTCCCAGCAAGCTGGGCTGATGGATGACGGTCCCACCCACCATGAGTTGTGCAGAAGGTGGGGGCGCGGGCTGCTGCTCTGGGACTTACAGGGGGCCTGGAGGAGCTCTGATTCCTACGTGGCTGCTGGAGGAAGTGAGCTTGGTACAGTTAAATCTGGCCGAGCTGCCTTGGCCTGCTTCTGGTGTTGAGACGCACTCCCTGCGCTGGTCAGAAGGTTCCGCTCCCCAGCCTTCTGCCCTGGGCTCCCGCATGCCCTCTGGCTGAGCAGGTCTGCCTCGTGCCCACTGCGTCCACGACACCTGCCATCAGGAGGCGCCCCCCAAGCGTCTTTTGGGTGAACCAGCCATGACCTTTGGGCTCTGATAGTCCGTCCCGCCTCCAAGGCCCTTCATGGGGAAGGTCCCGTGCCCTCTTACCTTTCCTCAGAGACCACCACTGACAGGTCTCATCAAACCAGGTCCTAGAGAGAGTGTCTTCCTCTTTGCACTGCTGCTGCTGCTGCTAAGTCGCTTCAGTCGTGTTCAACTCTGTGCGACCCCAAAGACGGCAGCCCACCAGGCTCCCCCATCCCTGGGATTCTCCAGGCAAGAGTATTGGAGTGGGGTGCCATTGCCTTCTCCCCTCTTTGCACAGAGGTGGTACAAATTAAAATGCTCTCCTATTTTAGCAGCTCCAAAGTCAGAAAAGAAGAGGCACACAGGACGGGCTTTTTAAACTTTCGAATGTTTGTTTTTTACGTGTTTTGTCTGCGCCAGGCCTCAGCAGTGGAAGGCAGGGTCATTGGATGTGTGTGGGGTCTGTTTCCCTCCCAGGGATGGAGCCTCAGGGCCCCTGCGTGGAAGTTCAGAGTCTTAGCCACTGGGCCACAGGCTGCTCCCTGGGGAAGTGGTTTTTGAGGGAAGGCGCGAGAGAGGACAGCACTTTGTAACCTGAGCTGCGGCGCTCTGCCCTGGCAGATGCCCATGGTGTGGGGCAGAGCAGGGTGTGGGCACGATGCTTTGGCGTTGGTCCCAGCCTGTCACCTGGCATCCGAGTGATCCAGTGACATGGCTGCACCCTAAGTGTGGCACCTACACCCCAAGAGTGTCTAAACAGCCTCCAGAGACGCTGTGATCGTCCCAGGAGACATGTGCAAAATGCTTAAGCACATGCCTTGGTACCCAGTGAGCACACTGAAGGAGGTGCTGATGGCGTGACTGCTGTGCTCCGTCACTCAGCCGTGTCCAACTCTTCGAGACCCATGGACTCTATCCCACCAGGCTCCTCTGTCTGTGGGGTTGTCTGGTGAGAATACTGGAGTGGGTTGCCATGCTTTCCTCCAGGGGATCTTCCCAACCCAGGGACTGAACCCGCTTCTCCTGCATTGGCAGGCAGGTTCTTCACCACTAGCGCCACTGGGAAGCCCATTGTTACTGCTACTCTTGTTATTATTCTGTGCAGTATATACTGCGTGTCTCCTTTCGGAGCAGGTGACTGGTGGTTGATTGACAGCCAAGTGCAGAGGCGGTGGGAGTGTTTTAGGGCAGCTTCTCACACCAGGCAAGGAGGTGGCCAGAAGCCGGTGGGTCTCTGGCTGGGCCCTGGGTTGGCTGCCCTGGAGCAGTGCTGGCCTTGCCTGGAGCAGTGGGGCTTCAGGGTGCCTGGTGAGGCGTTTGAGGTGAGGCAGGCGGGCAGCTGTCCTGTGCGTGTGGCTGTGCCTGTGAACGTCTGTGTCAAGGAGGGTTACCTTGTCGACAGCATTTACCAGGACTCTTTAAATACAGAGGAAAAACCAGACTGCCCGTGGCTGGGCAGGGCAGGCAAAACCAGACTTCCCGTGGCTGGGCAGGGCAGGCAGAGGGCGCCCATTCTCCCCTCTGCTCCCAGGGAGACCAGCGACAGTGTCGGGGTGTCTTCCCAGGAAGGATGTCTACGCAGAGCCCCACGCCCACGTGCTCCTTCTGGTCTCTTCTGGGCCTGTGGTTTCGACCCCAGGGCATTTCAGCATCTGCGGCCCCCCGCCCCCTGAGCTGGCACCAGGTTCTGCGGGACTCTCCTGGGACCAGCCCCTCGGAATGGCAGCTCCGTTCTGCTGACCTCGGTCTCCTCTGCCGGTTCTGGAGACATGGCTCCAGACGGAGGGGCCGTGCTGAGTGAGATGGGTCAGTGTGACAGGACCACACGTGAAGTCAGAGCTAAATATAAATCCTCTGAAAACTAGGGTTTTTTTCTTGCTAAGGGAAAAACACAAGTAGCTTGAGATAGCACATTTAGATATTTTAGTCTTTGGTGACACACACACGTGTTTGAAGTTCGTGGCATTGCCCTAGTTGGCAGTGAACTGTGATAAATGGTCAGTGCCGTGGGTCACACGCTCCTGCCACAAGGCCTGGCCTCCCTGGATGCTGCCCAGCGCTGGAAGCAGGTGCTGCGCATGGGCCCATCGAGGTGAGGACGGGGAGGCCACGTTGCTGATGGCGGGCAGAGCCAGGATCTGACCCTGAAACCGAACTCCTCTCGTAAGGGGGATTTCCAGTCGTAGACATTCCTGACAGTCTGTTAATGGTGAGAAATGGAGCCGAGTTCGTCAAGGACTGACTCCTCACCGCCGGGCTGACGTTTCACGGCTGGATCGTCTCCTGCGAAACCCGCCGTCTGTAGAGCCACCCCCTCCTCCTCGTGGCCACTGGAGCCTGTGGCAACACGCGGCCTCCCACGGACCTGCAGACGGAGGCGCCGTTACCTGCCGGCTCGCCGCCGCTCAGAGCGCGGATCTGTCTGCGGGTCTTCCCGCTGGAACCGATGGAGTCCAGTGTGGCGCCCCAAATCACTGACTTTGTGCTGTTGTTTCCTTCCTTTGCAGGGACTTAAAGCCTGAGAACATTCTCCTCGATGATCACGGTGAGCGAGCCTCTCCCGCCGCCTGTAGACTTTGTTCAGAGGGACTCGCGGGAAGTCAGGGTGGACCTACCACCTAGTGCCGCCAGGGGTCAGCAGCAGGCGGCGCCCTGGGTGTGCGCCCTCCTAGAAACAGAAACGGGGCCTCCGCGTCGTCCCCCTGTGTCTAGGCAGGAAGCAGAGGCGCTTCCCCTTTTCAATAAGAGCAGCGTCTCCTCTCCTGCTCCTCTTCCTCCTGGTTCACCTTGCTTTATTCTCAGCGGTGTGAGTCCACGCCCTCTGTGCTCGGGCGTTCTCACAGGTGCAGCCTGGGCTCTTGTTTGATTTGCATTTCCCTGATGACGCTTCTCATGGGCTTACTTGCCACCTGTTTATCTTCTTTGGTAATGTGTCTTTTCAGGTCTTCTGCTCATTTTTAATTGTTTCTTTTCCTTATTGTTGAGTTTTAAGAGTTCTTTGTATGTTTTTTATGCCAGTCCTTTATAAAATGTAAATGTTTTTAAGTTAATGAAGTCATCTTCTAATTTTTTTCTTTCATGATTTGTGCTTTCAGTTATAATTACAGTTGATTTTGTGGCTGTGACCATGTTAAAGTTCCTGAATTCTGGAAGGTTGTAGACTTCCTGGACCTTCTGCATATACCCTCATACCTTTGGCAGATGACCACTTTCTGTCTGCCTCTCCAGTTCCTGACCCTTTGGTTTCTGTTTGTTGCCTCAGGACACCAGGTGGGACATTCAACCCAGTGTTTACTAGAAGTT
The DNA here is from genome assembly GCF_023699985.2 of Odocoileus virginianus. NCBI lineage: Eukaryota > Metazoa > Chordata > Mammalia > Artiodactyla > Cervidae > Odocoileus > Odocoileus virginianus. The sequence goes on from NW_027224267.1 coordinate 4,330,363, forward strand.
GTAACAGCAGGAGTCCTTTCCTTATTTCTGATCTCAGGGATAGCCTTTCGGTGTATCACCATGAAGTATGGAATCTGCTGTAGTACTTAAATGTTTGTGTGTCTGCGGTGGGTCTTTGTTGCAGCACACGGATCTTGTATTAATAGTTGCATCCCGTGGGGTCTTTAGTCACATCATGTGGGATCCAGTTTCCCAAACCAGGGATGGAACCAGTACAGGGGAGTGTGAAGTCTTAGCCACTGGACCACCAGGGAAATCCATGCTGTAGTACTTTTATAGAAATTAATATTTAAGAATTTTTTCTTTTTGAAAAATGGCACTTGAATTTTGTCAGTGCGTTTTCTCCCAAAATGACTATATGTTATTTGTTTTTTTTTATGGTTAATCCATCAGTTGGTTTTCCAGTGTTAAACACGTCTGTCATTCCTGCAGTGAGCCCTCCTTGGGCAGATCATGCTGCCCTCGCCTGGGTGGCCGGTTCTGGCTCCTGACAGTCCCCAGAGGAAGCGCGCCTCCCGTGAGGGCTCTGCCCTGGGCTCTGCACGAGTGTCCCCGTGGCAGCCACCAGGGGTTCCCACGCCTCCCCTCTCGGGCCCAGCTGCACCCAGCTTTGGCCGGCGTCCCGGCAGGAGCCGCTGGGGAGCGTCCGTGCGTCCCCCGCTCCGGTGCCCAGTGTCTGGCTTGGCCGGGCTTTGCCGGTGCTCCTGAGGGGAACACCTGCTGTCCCAGCAGAGAGCCTTGGTGTGGGTCTCCCGCTCAGACGTCTTGTCCATCCTGACTGGTCCTGTGGCTCCCAGCTGTGGCCAGGAGTGGTGTAGACCTGCCTCGTCCTGCCCAAATGCAGGCAGCCAGCATCATTTCTGTGGCAGTCACTCTGTCACTCGTTCTTTATACACCAGGGATCAGGTCCCATTCCCATTAAGAATAGAAAGGAGTGACAAAGCTTTGTTGTGCTTGTCTTGATTTCAGGAGACTTTAAATATTTTCTTTGTGTTTTCCTATTCTTTTAATTTTTTAAAATGTAATTCTACCTATACTTTAGTTTCTCAGACTTAAAACATGCAATTGACTTTAGCATTTTTACTGTTATGGAATTAAAATTCTTAAGAACTCATTTTCTACCAGTAAGCTATAGACCATAAGAGTAATAGGATTGTCCTCAAGTACTTCTTCATTTCCATTATAGACAGCTTGTTAGGTTTTCCGTTTTCATGTGTAAAGTAGAACTTGATATTTGTATTGAATTTAGGGTTAAAAAAAAAAAGCTGTTGTCTATTCGCCTACATTTCAAGCTACATTTACCATTTGTCCATTCTGAATGTGGAAGCAGTTTGTTTTGCAAACTTTAAGGGGGGTTTGGTTTATGAAATTAAGCTGGTAGTTGAGTTGACAAAGAAAACTGCATTATGTTTGTATCTTCTATAGTTGTTGTCGTTGATGAGTTCCTAAGTTGTGTCTAACTCTTTGCGACCCCATGGACTGTGGCACACCAGGCTTCCCTGTCCTTCACCATCTCCTGGAACTTGCTCAAACTCATGTCCATCGAGTCAGTGATGCTACCCAACCATCTCATCTCTGTTGTCCTCCCTTCCCCTCCTGCCTTCAATCTTTCCCAGCAATCAGTCTTTTCCAGTAAGTCAGTTCTTTGCATCAGGTGGCCAAAGTATTGGAGCTTCAGCTTCAGCATCAGTCCTTTCAATGAATATTCAGGACTGATTTCCTTTAGGATTGACTGGTTTGATCTCCTTGCTGTCCAAGGGACTCTCAAGAGTCTTCTCCAACACCACAGTTCAAAAGCATCAATTCTTCAGCACTCAGCCTTCTTTATGGTCCAGCTCTCACATCCATACATGACTACTGGAAAAACCATAGCTTTGACTATATGGACCTTTGTCAGCAAAGTGATGTCTCTGCTTTTTAATATGCTGTCTAGGTTTGTCATAGCTTTTCTTCCAAGGAACAAGCGTCATGTAATTTTAGATGTAAATGTTTCCAAGTATGCATTGCTATAACTTCCATCCATGTGTTTTAGATTTTTTTCCATTATTTATTATCCAAGTGTCAGCTGGCCCCCGTGATTTGTGTCCTGTGTTTGGCCGCATGCAGGACACATCCGGATTTCAGATCTTGGTTTGGCCTTGGAGGTCCCAGAAGGGGAGAAGATCAATGGAAGAGTTGGAACGCTGGGCTACATGGGTACGTGACTGGCCTCCCAGTTCTCCCCGCACTCCCGGCCTCAGGACGCAGAGAGCTGACCGTGTGGAGGGTCCTGGGGTCGTCCTGGCCTGCTGTGGGGTAGCATGGTGGTATCTGAGGTCTGTACCCGCCCCCACCCGCCCTTATCGTCTGGACAGACAGGACAGGACAGGACAGTGGCCTCCTCGCTGTCCTCGCTGGCTTCACACACCCGTCCTGAAGGTAACCAAGTCATTCCAAAGGCTTCGTGAACCGGAGGCCAGGCCTCGGGTCAGCTCCGAGCAGGGACCACCTGACTCTGCCTGAGCAGGGGGCCGCCGATACAAGTGGGCTGGGGGCCTCTGCTGCGCCTTGCACTGACCTCCCCGTCCACTGTGGCTGCTGGGGCGCTAGCCTGGGGGCCTGGCTCTGCCCGATGGGGGCGGTCCTCCCACAGAGCACCGTTTGCCACGGGGGTTACTCTCCAGTGGCTCACTTCATACTCTGAACAGTGGGAACTGTTTCTAATAACAGCTTTGCTGAAATATAATTCACGTACCATAAAATCCACGAGTGTTCATTTTGGCCGTTCCACAGCAGTGTGTGGGATCTTAGTTCTCAATCAGGAGTCAAACCAGTGCTCCCTGCGGTAGAAGCACGGTCGTGTCCACTGGATGCAGTCTGCCCGTCTGAAGTGTACTGTCCAGGGGGTCTCAGCATAGGCAGAGCTGTGCAGCTGTCAGCCCTGATTTCAGAACCTTCTCACCCCCTCAGAAAAGAAGGCGTGCACCCACTAGCAGTTACCCCAGCTCCTCATCTTCCCTGCCAGCCTTGCAGCCACTAACGCACTTTCCGTCTCCACGGACTTGTCTGTTCTACCTTATCTGAGTGGAATCACACACTGTCTGGCCTTTTGTGTCTGCCTTGTTAGCTTCCCGTTTCCAGGGTTCATCGTATAGAAACAGACATTAACTTTATTTTTTTTTCCTTTCATTTATTTTTATTAGTTGGAGGCTAATTACAATATTGTAGTGGTTTTTGCAGTTGTTTGCCATTCAGCACAAGGAAATTTAACTTAAATTTCCTATATTTGTTGTGTAGCTCCAGAAGTTATCAACTCTGAGAGCTACACTTTCAGTCCTGACTGGTGGGGGCTCGGCTGTCTGATATACGAGATGATTGAGGGGCGTTCTCCGTTCAAAAAATACAAAGAGAAGGTTAAGCGTGAGGAGGTGGAGCGGAGAGTGAAGCGAGAGGCGGAGCAGTACTCTGAGAAGTTCTCCGAGGACGCCAGGTCCATCTGCAGCATGGTGGGTCGGGGTCGGGCGGGGTGGCAGGGTGGGGAGCGTAGCCGTCTGTCAGTCCTGTCAGGCTGAGCAGGGGCCTCCTCTCGGGGGCCCTGGCCACTCAGAGCAGAGCAGAGGTCATTGTTTGCTGTCTCCAAAGGCGCTGCTGAAAGGGCAGTGCAGGCCAGGTCCTGGCCAGCCTCAAGGGGCACTAACGGGCAACAGACCCTTCGGGGCCCTCTGCAGTGCCTGGCTCGATGGTGGGCCACGCGCCTGCCAGTGTCGCTGAGCAGGCCGAGGCTGAGCTGCTCAAGGTCCTAACAGTTATGGACAGAACTCGAACCCATGTCATTCAGAGTCCAGAAGCCAGGCATGGCACTGGGTCTGATCTCAGTGGTAACTTGGGGTGGAGGAACCTCAGGGTTGTGGCCTCGCCAGTTTAGGCTCAGCATTTTGGCTTTTCCCAGCTGGGAGGTGTGCCCAGTCCCCCCGTGCCCTTCCAAGGCAAGGCTTCTCCCTTTAGGATTAAAAGGGTGTCCTGCTCCAACCAGGGACCCAGGTACAGGTAGAGTTTGCAGGAAGAGGAGAGAGAGGCACTCCTTGTCACTTACTTCTCTTAAGCCAACATGAAGGGTTTTCTGAGCAAACTTTAAACTTCGTTTGCGTTCAGAAGGGCTTATTGAGAATCCCCCACGGGCCCCTGCCCAGCAGTGAGTAAAACGGGCAGTATGACCCCGTCCACACTCATGCCTGGTGCTGTCATCTGCTCAGGGCGGGCGGGTGGACTGTGAGGCCTGGCTCTGCCTGGGGGAGCGGGAGGGGCTGGCTGTGGGCAGGGGGCAGGGGGCAGGGGGCGATGGCCCGGCACAAAGGAGGAGGGCAACCAGGGCTTTGCGGTGATTCGGGTGGGGGTCTTGGCCCTGGGTGCTGGCAGAGCGGGTAAGGAGTGGTCAGGCTGGGTGGGTGGGGAGGCATCGCCTGCAGGGTTTGGGAGCTGGGGATGGGTGGGCAGGGGGCCCAGGAAGGGGGAAGGACCGGGCCAAAGCCTCGGTGTTCAGAGGTGTGCAGGCCTGGGGCAGGCCCAGCTCTCCGAGTCTGTGGAGGGGAGCGGCGTGGGTTCCGGCTGAGAGCCGAGGCCGCGGGGCAGGCAGCCTCCCTGGGAGGCGCCAGTGCAGGTGCCTGTGGCGCTATCCTGCCCGTGCCTGCGCTGCCAATGCGAGACACCTGAGCTCACAGCCGGTGTTGCCCCACAGGACCCTGTTTACAGGGGCTGGCCCAGCCCTTAGCAGCCCCTCCCAGCCCCTGGCCTCGGCCAGGTTTCCAAGGTCCAGATCTTTGTTGTGGACCTTTGAGCCGAGGCAGATCTTTCTGATTGAAAATTGTGGAGGAAGGCCATTTGGTTTTTGCCAATAATGGGCATACCTCATTTTTATTGTGCTTCACAGATTGTGTGTGTGTGTGTTTTGTTTTTACAAGTTGAGGGTGTGTGACAACCCTGTGTTAAACAAGCCTGCATAGGCATGTGTGTGTGTGCTCAGTCACGTCCGACTGTTTGCGACCCCATGAACTCTAGCCCTCCAGGCTCCTCTGTCCATGGGATTCTCCAGGCAAGAATACTGGAGTGGGGCTGCCATGCCTTTCTCCAGGGGATCTTCCTGACCCAGGGATTGAACTTGTGTCTCTTGCATCTCCTACACTGGCAGGCGGATTCTCTACCACTGAGCCACCAGGGAAGCCCCTATTGCTACTGTTTCCCCAGCAGCATTATCTTTTTTTTTTTTTCCCCTTCTCTCTTTTTTTTTTAAGTATTAAATTCAGAAGTAAACAGGAAGAAGAAAAAAAAAACCATGAATCCATTATATTATCAACAAATCTTAAAGAATCTTATCCTGCACTTCTATCAAAAGTTACTAAAACTTCGGAAAATCTAAATAATGGACATATCAATGTAATTCTGAGTAGGTGGGCAGCAGCTCCTTGGGCCTAGTAGACAAGCTCTGGCTTTCTCGGAGTGCGGAAATGCAGATCCACACGCTGAGGGATGGGTGGAGAAGGTGCAGTGGGTTTTCCCATGTGCCTCAGGGACCTTCCGTGTTTGGGTGGAAGAACTGACTTAACTTGAGGTGGTTCATCCAGGATGGGCATGAAGGCATCACACGGGCCCACGGAGACTTGCTGATGAGGGTGCGCCTCTTGACACAAGCTCTGCGGTGAGGACCTTTGGGGAGGTCACCCCACAAGGCGCAGGCGGCCACTGACTGCCGGCTTCAGCAGCCCCATCGCTCTTCCTTTCATGTCCAGGGTCCATGCAAGCCTGGGCCCACCGGGGCTACGAGCAGATGCATGAAAAAGATTCTCGCTGTGATCTTTCCTCATTAAAATAACATCTCAGCCACCACCTCGGCTGAGGATCTGTCCATCTGCTCCCTGCTCAGCTCAAAGCACCTGCGGGCGAGATGCTGCTGCCGCGGATCCTCACTCAGCATCAGCTCCCCGTAGAGGTAGATGCCCATGGCCTGATCCTCCTGAAGGAACCTCTCCACGTCTCTGTACGCTTTTGTGTATTTGTGCTTAACAATGAGTTCACACCAGTGATGCCAACCTCGGCATCCTGCTCCGAGAGGTGGTACGTCCTCTCAAGGCTTTGCAGAGTTCGCGGAGTCACAGTCTTCTGCTCCAAGAGATGCTCCAGAAGCAAGACCAGCTGGTCTGGAAGAAGCTTCTCAAACACTTCTTCTCTGTCCTTTCGTTTCCGTTTTCTGGGTCTCCGGTTCACTCGGACCCATCTCACGACCTCGGCGCTCACTTGCTGCGCGAACCCGCACTCTGCCCGGGCCTGGCGCTCCCCCTGCAGCGGCTTTCCAGTCCCCACCCATGCAGGACCTGGGGTACCTGCAAAAAGACTTCTCGGCCGCGGTGTGAAGCGCTACCCGCCGGCTGGCGAAAGGGCTTAACAGGAGAAGCGCCCTCACCGCCGCCGCCAGCCTGAACTTGCTCTCAGCATTATCTTTTAATTATGTACTTTTTTTTTAGATAAAATGCTATTGCACACTTAATAGACTATATCCGGTCTTATCACTTCATGGCAAATAGATGGGAAAAATGTGGAAACAATGTCAGATTTCATTTTCTTGGGCTCCAAAATCAATCAGGGTGGTGACTGCAGCCACGAAATTAAAAGACAGTTGCTCCTTAGAAGAGCTTTGACCAACTTCGACAGCATATTAAAAAGCAGAGACATCACTTTGCCAACAAAGGTCCATCTAGTCAAAGCTATGGTTTTTCCAGTAGTCATGTATGGATGTGAGAACTGGACCATAAAGAAGGCTGAGCACCAAAGAATTGATGCTTTAAACTGTGTTGCCCGAGAAGACTCCTGAGAGTCCCTTGGACAGTAAGGAGATCAAACCAGTCAGTCCTAAAGGAAATCAATGCCGAATATTTATTGGAAGGACTGATGCTGAAGCTGAAACTCCAGTACTTTGGCCACCTGATGGGAAGAGCCAACTCACTGGAAAAGACCCTGATGCTGGGAAAGACTGAGGGCAGGAGGAGAAGTGGGCAACAGAGGATGAGATGGTTGGATGGCATCACTGACTCAATGGACATGAGTTTGAGCAAACTCCGGGAGATGGTGAAGGACAGGGAACCCTGGCGTGCTGCAGTCCATGGGGTCACAAAGAGTCAGACATGACTGAGCAACTAAACAACAATAATAATAGAAACATAACTTTTATATGCACTGGAAAACTGAGAAATCCATGTGACCTGCTTTATTGCAGTACTCACTTAGCTGCTGTTGCCTGGATCCGACCCTGCCATTGCTCAGAGGTCTGCTTGTGTAAATGTATAAGTAAGGAATACTTTTGAAGGAAACACTTTCTACTAGTTTTAAGAATTACAAATTTTAGAACTAGGTTTGCTTAATTTTTGTTTCATCTGAGGTCCTTAGTGATCTGTTTAATGAATAAATTAAAATGGTTTCTAATTATCCATGTCACTTGGCATGGAAGTGGTGTGTCTGAAGTTCCCAGACAGCTTCTATTTCTTGAGAAAACATCCCCTAATTTTTACAGGGTTAAACTTTTCTTAAGGATTTATTTAGTCAACTTTTAATTTTTTTGATAGCTCAGAGGCAGAACTTTAGTTTGAACTTTTGGAAGCGTTACGTATTTTAAATCGGTAAAATCTGCAGTGATGAGGTTTGGTTTATTCTTTGAAATCTGAGTGACTGTTTCATTGGAGGCGCTCTTTGCCTCACTCATTCTTTGGCCATGATAGTGGAGATTCGGGGGTTTCCTTTTACCCTGGGAGCTTTGGCTGATTCATCTATGCTCCTCCACAGTTACTCACCAAGGATCCTAAGCAGCGCCTGGGCTGCAGGGGCGAAGGGGCGGCTGAAGTCAAGGGACACCCTGTGTTCAGGGACATCAACTTCAGGCGACTGGAGGCCCACATGTTAGACCCGCCTTTCCACCCTGATGTAAGTGTGTTGCCAAGGGCAGCGGGGTGGCCTGTCCTCTCCAGCCCTCCAGCCCCTCTGCCGCCCGAGCTGCAGCCACCCTCCCAGGTCACTGCCCTGCCAGGAACCTCGGCAGCCCTGACCCTCCCCAGCTACCCCGCAAGGGCCCTTCCCCTGTCATGGCATCTTTAGTCCTGAATGTGCCTCCCCACGCTGGGTCTCACCGGATCCTGGCTCAGTGCTGTGGGCCCTGGAGTGTCCCTGGTGAGTGTGCTGTGGGGCCATAGAGGGTCATGTCCCCAGAGCCTGGCGGGGCCTGCAAGCTCGGAGCTGGGAGGAGTGTCCCTAGGGTGGCCTTGGGCTACCGAAGGCAAAGTAGGAAGTGTGCAGATGAGCTCACTCTGTGGGATACGATGAACGTGTCGTTGTTCAGTCGCTCAGTCGTGTCCAACTTTTGCGACCCCACGGACCGCAGCATGCCAGGGTTCCCTGTCTATTACCAACTCCTGGAGTTTACTCAAACTCATGTCCATTGAGTCAGTGATGCCATCCAACCATCTCATCCTCTGTTGCCCACTTCTCCTCCTGCCTTCAGTCTTTCCCAGCATCACAGTCTTTTCCAGTGAGTCACCTCTTTGCATCAGGTGGCCAAAGTATTGGAGCTTCAGCTTCAGCATCAGTCCTTCCAGTGAATATTCAGGGTTGATCTCCTTTAGGACTGACTGGTTTGATCTCCTTGCTGTCCAAGGGACTCTCAAGAGTCTTCTCCAGCACCACAGTTCAAAAGCATCAATTCTTCAGCGCTCAGTTTTCTTTATAGTCCAACTCTCACATCCACATATGACTACTGGAAAAACCATAGCTTTGACTATACAGACCTTTGTCAGCAAAGTGATGTCTCTGCTTTTTAACATGCTGTCTAGGTTTGTCATAGTTTTTCTTCCAAGGAGCAAACGTCTTTTAATTTCATGGCTGCAGTCACTGTCCACAGTGATTTTGGAGCCTGAGAAAATAAAATCTCTTGACTGTTTCCATTGTTTCCTCAGCTATTTGCCATGAAATGATGGAACCAGATGCCATGACCTTAGGTTTTTGAATGTTGAGTTTTAGGCCAGCTTTTTCACTCCCCTCTTTCACCTTCATCCAGAGGCTCTTTAGTTCCTCTTCGCTTTTCTGCCATAAGAGTGGTGTCATTTGCATATCTGAGGTTATTGATATTTCTCCTGGCAATCTTGATTCCAGCTTGTACTTCCTCCAGCCCAGCATTTCTCATGATGTACTCTGCATATAAGTTAAATAAGCAGGGTGACAATATACAACCTTGATGTTCTCCTTTCCCTATTTGGAACCAGTCTGTTCCAGTTCCCTATTTGGAACCATGTCCAGTTCTAACTGTTGCTTCTTGACCTGCATACAGGTTTCTCGGGAAGCAGGTAAGGTGGTCTGGTATTCCCATCTCTCGAAGAATTTTCTTCAGTTTGTTGTGATCCACAACAAATGAAGTCAATGAAGCAGAAGTGGGTGTTTCTCTGGAACTCTCTTGTTTTTTCTATGATCCAGCAATTTGATCTCTGGTTCCTCTGCCTTTTCTAAATATAGCTTGTACAACTGGAAGTTCTCTGTTCATATACTGTTGAAGACTGACTTGAAGTATTTTGAGTATTATCTTGCTAGCGTGTGAAATGAGTACAGTTGTGTGTGGGGTTGAACATTCTTTGGCATTGCCCTTCTTTGGGATTGGAATGAAAACTGACCTTTTCCAGTCCTGTGGCCACTGCTGAGTGTTCCAAATTTGCTGGCGTATTGAGTGCAGCACTTTCACAGCATCATCTTTTAGGCTTTAAAATAGCTCAGCTATAATTCATGATCTCCACTAGTTTTGTTTGTAGTAATGCTTCCTAAGGCCCACTTGACTTCATGCTCCAGGATGTCTGGCTCTAGGTGAGTGATCACACCATCGTGGTTATCTGGGTCATTAAGACCTTTTTTGTACAGTTCTGTGTATTCTTGCCACCTCTTCTTAATCTCTTCTGCTTCCGTCACAGTTTGTGTCCTTTATTGTGCCCATCTGTGCATGAAATGTTCTGTGATGAACCTGAGACGTGCCATTAAAATCCTTCTGGCTCTGCAAGTCAGGACTCACTGTGTTTATGTGGAATGTGCTGTGGCCGCAGCTTGGTCCTCTGAGTGAGTCCTTGCAAAATGTGGTTCCGGAGCCTCGGTTCCAGGCCCCAGAGTCTCGGAAGAACTTGCTTGGACTCGCTGAGCCAGGCAGCCAGATGGGCTGCAGCATGAGGAAACTGGTGGGGCCTCTCGGAGCCTTTCCCACCGGGCGCTGGGCACTGCCAGCCACGGGGCGTGGAGGCCGGCCGGGCGGCCATCCTGAGGCAGAGGGAGGGCACGCCGGGTGGTGCGCGGAGGGAGGGGCAGAGGCGCCGGGCTGTCCTGGGGCTTCTCCTGCACATAACCAGGGGCCGAGGCCGTGGAGAGCGGCATCCGAGACGAGTGTCGGGCGGTTTGGTGTGGGGGCGGGACGGAGTTCTGACCTGCAACCTCAGTGCTCCCCGTGGCCCCCTCTACAGCCCCCTGAGGGCCCCCCACCCCCGGGGCTCCCAGCTCCTCGCCTGGTGGAATGGCCCAGTCCTAACCAGGAACCCGCGGTCCCGCCCGTGATTCCCACTTCAGAGGCAGTGGCCCTGGGTCCCACTTGCCCCCAGCTATGGGTGCGGGCGGGGCTGCGGGCCTGGCTCCTCTCCCAGCTCAGGTATGGTGCTCCAGCAAGAGCATCCTGTCCACCCTCCTCCATCCCCAGCCTCTTCTGTGACCCAGCTTCCATGCAGGAGAGAGGGGGCTGTCTGGGGCCTTGTGGCTGAGTGTGGTAGGTGAGCAGGGGCCTGTGGCTCTGAGAATTAGGAGGGTGTGGAGCGGAGGCGCACAGCCGTGTGAGCCTCGGCGTCCTGGGCTCGTGAGCACGCTGGAGGCAGCCCTCAGCCACGCCTCTGTTCCTGCCGACAGCCGCAGGAGGTTTACTGCAAGGACATCTTGGACATCGAACAGTTCTCCGCGGTGCGGGGCATACACCTGGACAGCACCGACAGCGGCTTCTACAGCGAGTTCGTCACAGGCTGTGTCTCCATCCCCTGGCAGAACGAGGTGCTGTCCCCGCGGTGCAGTCCGCAGCTCCTTCCTGCCCCCAAGACATGAGCAGCTTCTGCTGTGAAATAGCTCTCTAGCTGCTTTGCACACACATCCATTTATGCGTGTGCGTGTGCGTGTGCGCATATTTGGAGGTAAAATTCCTTGAGGAGCTGCCCCTGGCCCCTCAGGAGGGGGACGGAGGTGGCTCTGGGGTCTGCTGGGCACCTGCCAACCTGGGTCCTGCTCCCTGAGTTGCCACAGGTTCAGCTTTGGGGGGTCACATTGGCAGCCACATGACCTACCCCAGGAGGAGGTCAGGAAGCGGGGGTAGTGGGAACAGGGATGGGAGCAGAGTGGCTGCTGAATGCTGGGCTGGAGGCTGGGGGGGACGTGGACCTTCGTCACTTCTCTGTCCTGCCCTTCTGTGGTTGCAGATGATCGAGTCTGAGTGTTTCAAGGACATCAATGAAATGGAAAACGAGCCAGTTTTAGAGCCAGATGAGAAGATGGACCAGCAAGTTCCCAGGCCTCAGAAGAGAGGTTTCTTCTACAGACTCTTCTCTAGAGGGGTAAGGGTGACAGTCACTGTGTTATTACTTTAGTGTGACCTATTACAAGGTGTATTTCACCACGGCAGAGCTGTCTTTGTTCAGCGTTCTTTTTGCAGTGCCTGTTCTGTAAGATGATGTACACAGTGTACAAGCTACCCATGTGGTGTGTTTGAGCCCAGCGAGAAGAGCCTTCACAGGGATGTTTGCTGTTGGTATGAAATCTGTCCTGATCGCAAAAGAAGAAATGGCTCCAGCACTTGAAGAGAGACCCCATTGTCCATGACAACGCATTTTACACTTGGCTCGTGAAGCATCATGAAGAACCAACGTAAAAGAATGGAGGTCCCTTCCGTTTCTGCCCGGTGTTGTTTGGGTTCTCAGAGCTGGTGCGTCACAGGGAAAGCTGATTCTCTTTTGAACGTGGAAGAGTGTTTGGAGAGGCTTTCCGTGGTAGCATTAAAGTCAGGAATGGTTTCCAAGTCTCCTTGGATCAGTGGATCATCCTGCCGTATACCCTGTCTGTTCCAGAGGGATTTTGCCTCCGTCGTCCACTAAACCTCTCATCCATCATGTCTCAGTATAAACCCAGAGAGTGTGGCCAGGCCTCTTCTCAGAACGGGGGCCTGGCAGCAGTTAACCCGAGCTCATCTGGGTGTCTCGCGTTGCTCAGTGGGAGTCGTCGCTGGGTCCACGCTGTGGGGGCCTCACAGACAGTGAGGGGAACCCTCCACACAGTCGTACAGAAGAAGCCGTCCACCCCGCGTGCTCAGAGGGGCTCAGCTGGGCGGTGGGCGCGGGATGGGGCGAGCCGTACGAGTGGGGGGAGCGGGGCGCACCAGCGCCCGTCTCTGCTGAATCGAGATGTGAAGCACGTGGGAGGGGATGGTTACGGGTTTTGCTTGCCTGGAAGTCAGCGCTTCCTCCCCCCAGAGTTTTCTGTGCACTGAAGTTTTCCCTGGTGGCTCAGTGGTAAAGAGTCCACCTGCAATGCAGGAGACCCAGGTTCTTTCCCTGGGTTGTGAAGATCCCTCAGAGAAGGAAGTGGCAACCCACTCCAGTATTCTTGCCTGGAGAATCCCATGGACAGAGGAGCCTGGTGGGCTACAGCCCACGGGGTCACACAGAGCCGGGCACACCCGCACACGCATGCACACACGACGCAGGCGAGCCCCTCGCATGGGGTGGGGGGGGTGCCTGACCGGCCTTCTGCCTCTGTTGCAGGGCTGCTTCAGCGTGCGCTCCAGCGAGAAGAAGCTGGTGTCCTCCAGACGGTGAGCACGCGCTGTGCGGCCAGACCACACCGGAGCACGTGCCGGGGCCCGTCCCACCTGGGACCCGCAATAAACGTGTGCGACTCACCTTACAGTGGCTCAGGAGTCTGTGCTGCTTTCTACGTTCGTGCCTGAACTGGTGTTTCACTGAAGCTGGATTGAGCCAAAGGCCACTTGAGGACTTGGGACGCCCGGAAGGCCCCGGGTGTGGATGCCCTGTGGTGTGTCCCCACAGAGAGGGGAGGGGAGGCCTGGAAGGGGCCCGAGGCCCCCCGAGCTCCTCTGGGTGTGGGTGGGTGGGCGTCAGCCTGGGTTAGCAGGTCTTGGCTCTTTGCATTTGTGTTCCTAGCTCCTGCGCCTCCTGCTGAGATTCTGCCGCCCACTGCCTGTGGGGCGTCTCAGGGTGCTCCTGTCCGCCCTCGGAAAGAGGGTGTTTTCAGGACCCTGAGGTCGGGGTGTGGCTGTCAGGCTGGAAGCGTGTCTGTGAGTCTCCCGGGCTGGGTCCCCAGAGCCCCTGTTGCTGGAGCTGGGCAGAGGGGTGGCCTGGTGTGTGCTGCCCTGGCAGGGCCTCCCGGGGCCAGAGCTCCAGGTGACAGGGAGAACTGGTTGGGGGAAGAGATGGAGGCCTCCTGGGTCCGGTGACCCTGCTGGTGGCCCTGGGTTTGCGGTCAGTCACACTCACTGTCTTCTGGCTTGCTGGGGAGCTCTTGCTACCTGCTGTGTGGGATCCAAGGCCCAGACCTTGGAGACTTGAACCAAACAGCAGGGACTTGGTCTGGAAAATCCTCATTATAAAAAGGGGGAAAGGAAAAAAAGGAGGGGGAGGAAATCTTAACAAAAAATTTGAAAAGATTTAAGTATAGTAGAGTATGTGATTACAGATACAATAAACATACAAATTAATAACAAAATCGGAAAACAAAATGGCCCTGGCTAATAGCCTCTACTGAAGTCTTCTTGGGCTTAGGACGTGACGTAATGCAAAGCTGCAGAAGCTCGAGAAATGAGAGCAAGACTCACATAGTATGGGACAAGCCTGAAGTGCAGCGCTCCAGGAGAAGGTGTACAGCTCTTAGATCAGCGAAACTGAGTGCCCCAAATAGGCTGATTTGGCGTCTAACTCAGAAGGGTTGAAAAATACATTTAGGAAAATCAGAGAAAAAGAAAGAAAGTAATAGCTATAAAAGAGGAAAGCTACAGCTTAAATGACAGACATTTGTTCTCAAAAATCAATAAAACAGATAAATCAGTATCTAACCTAATCAAGAAAAATAAAAGGGGAAAATACAAATACACAAAGCTACAAGAGTAGTAAATCAGAGAGAGAATAAAAGACACAGAATACTATGTACAGTTTTAGGAAAATAAACATAAAACCTGGATGAAATGCATTTCTAGGGAAACATAATTTACCAAAATTAACATAAGTAGAATAGAAAATCTAGACAAATTTCAGAATAAGAAATGAAGTTGCCGAAGTACTACCCTTCAAAATCTCCAGATTCAGATGGCCTGACAGGGAATGTTAGCAGACCTCTGAGGAGCAGGTAAATTTCAATGGCATTTAAATGTTCCAGAGAATACCTAGAAAAAGAAGAAAATTTCCCACTCCTTTTTATAAAGCAAGTATAAATTGACACCCAAATCTTACCAAAGACCTTATATAAAAAGTCTATACCAATCTCTTTTATTAATACAAAGTCATTAAAATATTACCAGAATCTTATCCTTAAAGGGCTTCCCTCGTGGCTCAGATGGTAAAGAATCCGCCTGAAGTACGGGAGACCTGGAGTTTGATCCCTGGGTTAGGAAGATTCCCTGGAGGAGGGCATGGCAACCCACTCCAGTGTTCTTGCCTGGAGAATCCCCATGGACAGAGGAGCCTGGTGGGCTACAGTCCACGGGGTCGCAAAGAGTTGGACACAACTGAGCGACTAAGCTCATTATCCTTAAAATATTATTGAACAGAATATTTATCAGCCTTAAAATATTATCGAACAGAATCCAGCAACTCATTATAAAGTACCACATCAAAATGCTGGGTTTATTTTAATAAGAGATGGATGATTCAATAGCAGGACTTCCAGTAAAATAATAAATCATGTTAATAGATCCAAAGGAAAAATAGGTAATTTTCATAAAGGCATTTGACCAAATTCAACCCACTTTTTTATAGTCAATAAAATGGAGTTGACATTTTCACAACACTGGGTTTGGGGTGCTGACCCCTGCATGGTTGAAAATTAGCATATAATTTTATTGTCAGTCCTCTGTTCTATATTTGTGGTTTCACATCCATGGATTCAATCAACTATGTATGCTGTGGTATTTATTGAAAAAAATCCACATATAAGTGGACGTATGCATTTCAAGCCCATGTTTTTCAAGTGAAAGTGAAAGTTGCTCAGTTGTGTCCAACTCTTTGCAACCCCATGGACCATACATGGAATTCTCCAGGCCAGAATACTGGAGTGGGTAGCCATTTCCTTCTCCAGGGGATCTTCCCAATCCAGGGATTGAACCCAGGTCTCCCACATTGCAGGCAGATTCTTCACCAGCTGAGCCACCAGGAAAGCCCCAAGAATACTGGAGTGGGTAGGCTAGCCCTTCTCCAGGAGAACTTCCTGACCTAGGAATCAAACCGGGGTCTGCACTGCAGGTGGATTCTTTACCAGTGAACTACCAGGGAAGCCCTATGGCTTTTTCAAGGGTAAACTTTAAATCAGTCAATACTTCTTTGGCATAAAAAAATACATTTATCACCCAGAGACAGCATCTTACCTGAGGAGGGTTTACTCCGGAGGCACTCATGATAAAATGAAGAATAACAGAAGGATGACCACCCTCAATAGCATCCTATTTCATATTTATAGGAGGAACTTCCCTGTACAGCAAGAGTGGACCATCCTCCTGGTGAATACATGTCGAGAGAGTAAGCAACTGAAAGTCAGGGGAAGGGGGACCTAGGGAGGTGAGCCAGATACCAGGGCTACTCCTGTTCGGGGGGCTGGGAGCCCTGAGACACCTGAAAGGCTGAATTAATCTTGGGGCTAGGAGAACAAAAATCTGGTCCAGGACATGCCGAGATTGGGGTCCCAGTCCACACTCCACCTCAGGGTCCAGCCCTCAAGAATAAGGGTGACCTGGAAGTAAACCAGCTCTCTAACATGGATGGCCCAGAGGACTCCAAAAGTGGAAAGTGGATTACGATGACCAAGGACTTCTAATGTCCCAGGGAGACTAGCATTGCAAATAGAAATCTTGCCCAAAGGAAGAAAGCACCTTAAGCTACAAATGACTTCTGTAATGATTTTCAGATACAATGTCCAGTATGTAATCAGAGATAAGCACACACATGAGATGAGGCAAAAGGACAAACTTAGCAGACGCTACAACAAGAAAAACATCCCCTTGGAGGCTCTAGATAATGGAAATATATGAGACGCAGACACTTTAAAAATGTTATTTATTTTTAAATTATGGCTGCGCTGGGTCTTTGTTGCTTTGCTCGGGCTTTTCTCTAGTTGCAGCGAGAGGGGATCTGCTCTTGGCTGTGGTTCGAGGGCTTCTTATTGCCTGAGAGCCCAGGCTCTGGGTGCTTCGGCTAGAACCCACGTCCCCTGCACTGGCAGGCGGGTTCTTATCCACTGCGCCACCAGGGAAGTCCAAGACTCTTAGACAACTGTGCTGACTGTGTTCAAGTGGAAAACTTGCAAAGCTTGACAGTTTTGGCAGGAAACTAGACACTGTACAACGTGGCACAGCATCCTTTAGAAAGATAGATTTGAGCGGGCTTCCCTGGTGGCTCAGTGGTTACGCATTGTCCTGCAGTGCAGGAGATGCAGTTTCGAGCCCTGAGTCAGGAAGGTCCCATGGAGAAGGAAATGATAAGCCACTCCAGTATTCTTGCCTGGGAGATGCGCATGGACGGAGGAGCCTGGTGGGCTACAGTCCATGGGGTGGCAAAGAGTCAGACACGGCTGAGCGATGGCACCAAGGAAGAAAACGACCCTGCGATGGAAGACCAGAGATGGCAAGCAGGAATGAAGAGTAATGAAAGTGGTACATCTGTCAGTCAATTTAAACACTAGCTGACTGTTCAAAACAACAGGGACTGTGTTTATGTCTTCTGCAGTGTGTGTATTTACATAGAATTAAAATGTGTGGCAATAATACTCTCTAAAGTGGGAGAGGATCCCCTGGAGGGGGAGGTTGGGTGGGAGACCACCAAGGCGCCGTCAGGAGCTGCCAGTCCTCGCGACTCTGCTTCACGGTTCCCTTTTCTGGCCTAATGCCCTGCCCACAGTGAGCTCCTACCCGGTTTGGAATTCCGGCAGACGCCGGCCCCCCAGCTGGAGTGTAAACCATTTGTGGGAAGTGCTGGGCTTCTTTACTTATCTCCTTTTTTTCCTGGGCAGAAGTGGTCACAAGTTGGTTGGTACCCTTTCATTTTCAGTTCCCCACCCAAACCTCCTCTTTTACATGGTTTGTCCCCCGAATAGTACACACTCATTGCTAAAGATTTCAAAAATACAGAAATGCACCTAAATTAAGATATAAATCTCCTGTAATTGCCATGCTCAGAGTCACTGTTACAGACTTAGTGATCGGCGCTCTCTCTCTCTTTTTTAAATTATTTATTTGGCTGCACTGGTTCTTGGTTGCGGCACACAGAACCTTTAGTTGTGGCATCTAGTTTCCTGGCCACGGATTGAACCCAGGCTGCCTACATTGGGAGCACCGAGTGTCAGCCACTGGGCCACCAGGGAAGTCCCCAGTGTATACGTGTGTTGCTTTTCTTTAAAAAGGGTGGGGGCCAGGTTACAGGAGTGTAACCTGCTAGTACAGTGCACACCTTTTTCTGTGCCATGAATGCTCTTCTAAAACAGGATCTGGATAACTGCAGTTTTGTCATATGGATATGTTGTTCTTCAGTTAGCCAATCTCTGTCCAGCATTTGCTTGTTTTTCTTTTTGTCCTAAATGTTGCTATAATAAGTGACCATCCTGACAGATACATGATTCTCTCTTGAGGATACATTACTGGGAGTATATTTGCTGTTCAGAAGCATTGCCCATCTTAAGGCTTTGGAACTGCTTTTCAGTTGCTAAGTCATGTCCAACTTTTTGCAACCCCACGCACTGCAGCACGCCAGGCTTCCCAGTCCTTCACTATCTCCCAGAGTTTGCTCAAATTCATGTCCATTGAGTCGGTGTGATGCCATCCAACCATCTCATCCTCTGTCACCCCCTTCTCCTCCTGCCCTCAGTCTTTCCCAGCATCAGGGTCTTTTCCAGTGAGTCAGCTCTTCGCATCAGGTGGCCAAAGTATTGGAGCTTCAGCTTCAGCTGAATATTCCAATGAATATTCAGGACTGATTTCCTTTAGGATTGACTGGTTTGATCTCCTTGCAATCCAAGGGACTCTCAAGAGTCTTCTCCAGCACCACAGTTCGAAAGCATCAATTCTTTGGCTCTCAGCCTTCTTTATGGTCCAGCTCTCAGGCTTTGGTGACAACAGGCCAAATTGCCTCCCCAGCTGTGTCATCTTTGATTACTCTGGGACTATGCCAAACTTTCCCTTGATTAAAAAAAAAAAAATCTGCCTTCTTGATAGTTTCTTTTAACAGGCTTTCCAGTAAGATTTTTTTGTCAGGATTATAGTAAATTCTCGGCAGATGAGCTTTTTTGGGGGGGATATGGACCAGTTTCAATGTCTTTATTGAATCTGTTAATACAATATTGGTTCTGTTGTTTATGTTCTGGTTTTTGGCCATGAGGCGGGTGGGATCTTAGTTCCCAGACCAGGGGTCAAACCCACACTCCCTGCATTGGAAGGTGAAGGCCCCTGGACCAGCAGGGAAGCCCCTGCAGATGAGTGTTGTCCTGCCATGGCCAATGCGGCCTCACCTGTTGCAGCGATATCAGGTCTCAGTGGCTCATAACAGTCAGAATCTCCTTCAGGAGCCCATACACACAGTATACAGTATGACCCAACATCAAAGTGGCTTAAGCAAAAATGGAGTTACATTTCTCTCCTATAGGTGTTTGTCTGTGGTAAGTCCAGAGCTGGTCCAGGCAGGCTAGAATGGCATCTGCACCCAGTCCTGCGAGCTCCATCATCCTGGGATGTGGCTTTCATCCTCATGATCCAAAGTGACCGCTCAAGGGCCAACCACTATGTCCCCATTCCCAGTAGAGGAAGAAGACAGGTGTATCCCTTGCTTTTAAGGGGTACCCATCACTTCTGCAATCAGCCAAAACTTATTTAGTCACACAGATACAGCCAGCTGAAGGGAAGGAGGGAAATGCAGTGAAAAACAGCCCAGATAGAACTGAGGTCCTGGTACTGAAGACATCAGAGTGGCTACAGGAGACAGCTGTGCTACGTACTGCGATGGGCTGAGTTGTGTCCCCTGGAAATTCACACGTGTTCTAACCCCCAGCACCTCAGAATGTGACTGCAGTTGGAGAAAGGGTCTTTAATGGTGTGATTAAGATAAAATGAGGTCATGACAGTGGGCCCTAATCCAATATGACCATTGTCCTTACAAGAAAAGAGGGTTAGGACCCAGACATGCACTAACGGGGGCTCCCCAGGTTTCTCAGCCGTAAAGAATCTGCCAATGCAGGAGACGTGGGCTCGATCCTTAAGTTGGGAAGATCCCCTGGAGAAGGAAATGGCAGCCCATTCCAGTATTCTTGCTTGGAAGATCCCATGGATAGAGAAGCCTGGCGGGTTACGGTCCATGGGAGTCTCAAGAGTTGGACGGGACTCAGTGACTAAACAACAAAAACAATCCGTAGAAGGAAGAACATGCGAGGATGCAGGGAGAAGACGGCCATCTACACAGCAAGAAGAGAGAGAGGCCTCGGGAGGAAGTAGCCTGCTCACACCTTGGTCTTGGAGTTCAGCCTCCTCCAGGACAGCGAGAAGATAAATTCCTGCTGCTGGAGCCTCCCAGTCTGTGGGGCTTTGTTATAGCAGCCCTAGCAAACGAATACACTTATCTGTTGCCAATCACATGGTGGCTCAACCACATAGGATGTCACAGTTGTGAATCAGGACTTTGGGCACAGCTTAACGAGGTCCTTCACCCCCTGGTCTCCTGAAAGCCTGCCTTCAAGTACCATCTGCCTCTCACCTGAGAGGTGGATGGGGCGGGGATCTGCCTCCAAGCTCCTGTGACGTTGGCAGGATTTCGTCCTCCCTAGGCTGCTGGCCACCTGGGCCTCCCACTATGGCAGCTGGCTTCAAGAACATGTGTAAGCCGAGAGGGTATGGACCGCCAGCTGGAGGGAAGGCTCAGTCCTCTGTAACGTAAACCCAGGAGCCCCACCTTTGCCCATTACACTGTTAGAGGCGTCAGTGAACATTCAATTAACAAGTTAAAAAAGAATTTTATTCAAGCTAGGGGATGTATGTATACCTATGGCTGATTCATGTTGAGGTCTGACAGAAAACAACACAATTCTGTAAAGCAGTTATCCTTCAATTAAAAATTTTTTTTTTAATTTGAAAAAAAAAAAAATGAAGATTATAACCCAGGAGACAAACTCTCAGAAGCTTTGAGAGAGCCTGTTAAAAGCCCAAGGCACAATCCTATACAGTTTTGAGACAAAGGATCATACATCAAAGTTCACTAAGGATATAGGTAAACTCTTACTAACTGAGCAGCAAGTCATTACGACCCCCTACAGAGCTGGGAAAGAATGCTAATCTTGTAACAAATTGCACTGCTAGGTCAGAAGGAAGGAAGGTTGATCTTTGCAGTCCAGGTGGCTCTCCCGTCTTTGAGGTCTGGTTAATGGGTAAGGCAGACAGCACAGAGAACTTTCCGTTTGACTTTTTTTGTCTGACCTTAATAAGTAAACTTTAATCAGAAGCAAGCCACCAGCGACAGCCCACACTCAGGGTACTGCCAACCACAGTACCTGACCGCCTGGAGCCCAGCCACTGCAGTCTGTCCTGTGGACAAGGGCTGTTATTATATACATAACATCAGGGAACCGGGACCCCAAGGCTGGCGGCATGTTTCTCTGAGGTCCTTGCCCTGAAGAGGGCCATTGCTGTTCCCTTGGGGACAAGGTTTCCTGTGGCAGTGCTGGGTTTCCACTCACCTGGCTGCTTTGGGAAAACGGGCTCTGAAATCAGGTGGAGATGTGGCTGGTGGCCCAGAACAGGGGACTTCTCCTGGGGGTCACCCACGTGCCACCCCTCTGCTTACTCTGGGCGCCCCCTCCAGGTGGTGAGGCTCTGGAGCCCCGGGCCCGCCCACGCAGCCGGCCTCAGCCAAGGAGCGGGACACCCTCCTCCTCGGTCAGGCGGTCACGCCGGTGGGGGACCTCTGGGGCCAAAGCTGCTTCTCGCTATACCAGCCACGGCCTCTCAGGGCAGCAGGCGCAGACCAGGGAGGTTCTGACCAGCCGTGCCAGCCCCAGGCCCCTCGGTTCTTCCCTGGTCTGCGCAGTGACCCTCCAGGGATGTGCTCGTCTCCGGGGAGCACACCTGGGCTCCACCTGAGAGTGCCCTGGCTCCGCCCGAGGCGCACCACTTCCCCCTCCCTCCTCTGCAGGGCTGTCCCGTGATCTCTCCCTCCGCCCCGGACGCTGAGTGGGCAGGCTCTCCCGCGGGGTCTCCATCTCCGAGCCCGTGACCGGTCCGCCCTGCTACCCGCGGGCACCACCCGGGGGCTCCTCTCCTAGCGGGTTCTCAGCCAGCGAGACGGAGGCTCACAGCCGCCGCGGCCCGCCACTCGCCTCAACGCTCCCCTCACTGCGACGCCCCGCCCCCTTGCCTCGCATCGCCCCGCCCCCACCGCACCTCGACCCGCCTCGCCGCGCTCCGCGCCCCGCCCTCTCCGCGCCGCGCCCCTCGTTCTCTCCAGGGAGGAGCGCGCTGATGTCCGTGGCCTCGGCGGCTCCAGAAGGCGAGACGGCGGCCGCGGAGAGCCGGGGGCGCGCCGCGTCTGGCCATTGGCGGAGGCCGCCGCCTCCGACCATCAATCCCGCCGGCCTGGCCCCGCCCCGCCCGACGGCGGAGCGTCGCGGGGCGTCAGGCCGAGGGGGCTGCCGGGACAGACCCAAGATGGCCGAGCGCCTGGGTTCCGTTCCTGCCTTCGGCCCCGAGTCTCATTCATTGCTACGCTGCTGAGCGGAGCCGCGAGTCAGCCTGAGGGCTCCGGGCTCTGTCCCCGCGGGGCGGCAGGCCGCCATGGCGACCCTGGAAAAGCTGATGAAGGCCTTCGAGTCCCTCAAATCCTTCCAGCAGCAGCAGCAGCAGCAGCAGCAGCCTGCGCCGCCGCCTCAGCCGCCTCAGCCCCCTCAGCCGCCGCCGCAGGCGCAGCCGTCGCCTCAGCCGCCTCCGCCGCCGCCGCCGCCGCCGCCGCCGCCGCTTGGCCCAGCCGCGGCCGAGGAGCCACTGCACCGACCGTGAGTGCTGACCCGCCGCAGCTCGGCCCCAGCCCTCCCTGGCCTTCGCTAGCCTCCCGCGGAGGCACGGAGGCGGCCCCGGCCATCTGCCTTCCCAGCTGCCCAGTTTGGGGAGGCACCAGGGTTGCGTTGTGAGCCGAGGCCGCGTCCAGCGCCCCCTCTCCTGCTCTGAGGGGAGCAGGGCTGCGCGGGCGCTGGGCACTCCGCGAAGAGCCGGGAATTTGGAGCCCGAGTGATGCGGGGACAGTGGTGACCTCATGCCCGGGGACGTCGGACTGGAGGGCGGGGGAGCGCGCGCGGTCCAATGGGGAGCCTCTGGCGGGGCCCCCTTTAAACAGCCTGGGAGTCAGTCGGGCCTGTCTTTCAGCAGCCTCAGAGCTTTTCGTTTAGTTCGCGGGTCGCAGCAGAAGAATGAAGTGTCGGGAAGAGACCGGCTTGTCTCAGTTCAAATCGGTCTGCAGGCCCCTTAAATGAGCGGTGGTCTCCCCGTAAGTGTTAACTTAACCTAGATGGTTGTTATTAACACAGGAGAAACAATAAAACGGACTTCAGTACTGGAAAGAGTGGACTGAAGTTTATTGCTTGTCTACCATTGGAAATCAATCACGTCTTGCGGAGGGAGAGGTTAATCGCCGGGGCGAGTGATGTACATTTCACGTGCATCGCAGTCATACTGGCCAGAACCTGGATGGGTGTCTGCGGACAGTCTCCTGTAGCAGACATCCTGGTACTGTTCGGCTGCTTGTGCTAGGGAAATTTTCGAAACAGAAGCAGAGAGACCGTTTGATGTCACCTTCTTACAGATCCCGAGTACTTTTCCCTGAAGTCTTGGGTCTTCCGCAGAGATCAGGGTGTGCCCTGCTCAGTTCAGGCCTTTCTTTCACTTGCGGGCATTTTATTTCTCATCTGCATTTGTACAAGAGGGCATTTAATGAGGACAGTTTTCGGGAAGCAGCCCCTTTAAGAAGTTCCCCTTAAAGGTAAAGTGGATTCATTTTTAGTAATGTTTTCATCTTTGTTTCTGATACCATTCCTTGCTGTGTCCTGAGGTTTAATCAGGAAATGAGTATTTGGGGAGTCATTTTGGCTTATCTGTTAAAATGTAGCAGCAAAGCACTTTTTCTGCTAACAGGTGAAAAACCTGTTTGGATACTTTGAGAAAAAAGAAAATCTTTTTTTAACAACTTGACTTTTCTTTGCAGCAAATAACTTATAACTGTGACCCATTCCAGACTTGGCATGGTGCTTCTCCTTGGAGGTAGAAGTCAGAGAGGTTCATGCATCTCTGCATCTGGTGGCTCTTGTATACAAACAGGAAGCACTAGGCAGGGCTCTGGGTGAGAAGGAAGGTCTTACTGCCATCCCTGTCTGCCATTCCAGCACTTGGTCAGTCTAAAATTATACTTTCTGTTTCTTATGCTGATTTGACAGAACCTGAATATGGTATCGTCTTCAAAATATGGATGTGAAGAGGTTTCTTTCTTAAGCCAGCTTGACAAAGTATTTAGTCTGTCATCTTTGCATAAACAACACATTAACATGATACAAATTCCTAAATTGCAGACAGGTAATTAAAATGTCTCTCTTCTGTTCCTTTCTCCTGAGTACCTCACTCTGTTCCCAGAGGCAAGCACTGTTAACACTTCTTCCTTGTGTATCCTATGTGGTATAACTTGTGTATATATATGGATAGACTTTAAATTTTTTAAAAACAGAAATACTTCAGAATAGCAGCTTTGAAAGGTTCTTAGCATGCTCTGAAATCAACTACATTTGGCTTAATTATAGTTATAAAATGCATAAATATATTTTTATGTACTTGGCTGTTGAGAAAGCAAATATTCATTAATTTTGAGTAACAAACTCCCTGCCTACAAATTTGGATCTTAGCATTTCTGTCCGTGTGCTTCAGCTGAAAAACCCCTTCCCCACGGTGAGACCAGCCGAAAGCGATGAGAAAGTGGCGGCTCCGTCTTTACGGCTCTCACTCTCTGTGGAGCTGCAGTGGCAGCAGCTGAGCCCAGGCTCCGATTCAGGGTCTGAGTGCCTGCTCGGGGCTCAGTGTACGGTATGCAGGCGTTCTGCGCGGTGCCGGCTGCAGTCTCTAGAAGGCTGGCCTGCAGGGGAGTGTGAGCGCTCGGCAGGGTCCTCATTGCAATTATGAGGCAGTTGGCATTGGCCTTTGGCACTTTTTCACTCCTTCATATTCCCTCCTAGTTTTTCCCTGACTTTAATTATTTGCTGAACATCTAACGAGTGCCAGCCAGTTCCTAAATAGGTGCAGTGCTCCAGCCTTGAACACATAAAACTCTGCCCTCATGAAGCTCACATTTTAGTGAGGGACATAGACTGTAAACAGGATACATAAGTAAAATACATAGTATGTTAGATAGCGATAAATGGAGGGGGAATAACAGCAAAACAGGGAAGGGGTCTAGGAAATGGCAGGCTTAGTAAGGTAATGACGGTTTTTAGATAGGATGTCCAGGGAAGGGCCACTGAGTTGGTAGCTTTTGAGCAAAGACCAGGCCCAGGGAGCAGGTCCAGACTTCCTGAAGAGGACTGGCGAGGTGGTAGGTGTGGCCTTTTGAATTCGGGAGAGGAGACTCTCAGTGGGAGCTGAGGCCCAGGAGGTAGAGAGAGTGCCTCGCCAGATCAGTAATCCCTTCCAGATGGAGTAAAGACCGTGGCATTTACTCTAAGTGAGGTGGGAAGTCATTGGAGGGTTTGGTCAGAGGAGGGGAGGATGTGAGTTCCGTTTTAAAATGAATACTGGCTGAGAACTGAGTTGGCGGAGAGTCTGGGCAGCAGCAGGAAGCCAGTTAGGAAGTTGGTGACGTGATCAGGTGAGAGATGATGGTGGTGAATTCTGTCAGGCTGTTGGCAGTGGCAAGGTGGGAAATGGCTGAATTTTGAAGGTAAAACCAGCAGGACTTGTTCTTTTCTGCTGAGCATGGTTTAGCCGTAGTTGGTGTTATCGTTTAGGGTTACATTCAACTGCAAATAGCAGAAAACTCTTCTGCAGTAACTTAAACAGGTAAGCATTTATTATGAGACAAAAAGAGTTCGATGTGAGGAAGTTCCACAATGGTTGGTACCCAGATTTTTTTTGTACTTAACTTGTAAGTCCCTGTCCTCATTCTTTCCCATTTTTTAAGTTGAATTATTGTCTTTTTATTGTTGAATTGTGACAGTTCTTCATAATATTCTTGGTAACAGACCCTTGTCAGATACACGATTTGTGAGATGATACTCCCTCTTTTGGGTTGTCTCCTCACTTTTTTTCCCTGCACTGCATGGCTTGTGGGGTCCCAGTTCCCTGACCAGGGACAGAACCCAGGCCCCCGACGGTGAAAGAATGGAGTCCAAATACTGAACCACCAGGGAAGTTCCCCCCCAGACAGGCTTTTTAAAAAAATATTTTTAAGATATGTTTATTTTTGGCTGTGGTGGGTCTTTGTTGCTGCATCCAGGCTTTTCTCTGGTTGCAGTGAGTGGGGACTACTCTTCCTTGCGGTGTGCGGGCTTTAGGAGTTGTGGTGCATGGGCTTATTTGCTCTGAGGCATGTGGGATCTTCCCAAATCAGGGATTGAACTGGTGTCTTTGCGTTACAAGGCTGATTTTTAATCACTGGACCACCAGGGAAGGTCTTTTCCACCCCCCCATACAGTCTTGACTTCTGTTAATTTTGTATCACAATTTCAAGTGAAATGTGAGTCCTCCAATTTTATTCCTTTTCAAGATAGTTTTGGCTATTCTGGGCCCCTTGCGTTTCCATTTAAACTGTAAGAGCAGATTGTCTGTTTCCGTGAGGAAGCCAGCCGGGATTCTCTGATGGGGATTGTTTGGAATCTGTGGATCAACTCGGAGAGTATTGGCGTCTCATCAACATGAAGTCTTCTGATTCTTGAACACTGGCCCACCCTTTATGCGTGTGGTCAGACGGTCAGTGTTCCAGGCTTTGTGAGCACATCTCTAGCTGCCGTTCAGCTCTGCCACTGTGGATCAGAGCAGCCAGAAGCTCCAGGGAGATGAACAAGTGTGCCTCTATTCCAACAAGATTTTGTTAATGACGTGGAACTTTGAATTTTGTGTCAAACTTTCCCGTGTCATAAAATATTATTCTTTGATGCTTTGTTTTGGTTGGTTTTCTTTTTTTTTTGGTCAACCATTAAAAAACGTAAGAACACTTAGACTGTCCAGGGCAGGCAGGCTCTGGTTTGCCCCCTCCCCGGATTAGATATGCTGAGACCATTTTGGGGAAGCGTTTCTTCTTCGGTTGCTTTTTCTTAACTAGCTTAAAAAATTATTAAAATTATACACATACATTGTAACAGCATCTTCAGCTAGCACAGAAGATGACAAGCAAGACTTCCTCCCTGGCTGTCCTAGCCTTATTCTCTGAAAATAACAATTAAGTTTCTTTTCTCTGATGTTTTAGTGGACGTACAAGTCTTTGGTTTTTTTTTTGCTCACTATATTTTTTCACTTAGCGATATATCAGAGATGTTGTTTCATAGCAGTACATGTAATTCTTACTGGTTGGCTATGCAATACTGTAGAATTTTTTTTCTTTCTTTCTTTTTTTTTTAGAATTTCTTTTTAAAAGAGGACTCACAGAGGTGTAAAGGCAGAGGCCTTTCCAGTGCTGTCCACATTCAGAGGCCCCACCCCATTGCCTCTGGTCCCTGCAAGTGAACCCGCCACTCAGTAAACCATAGACAAGACTTGCCACGGATCCTTACTGCTCAGCGTGTGGTTTCAGGGCCAGCAATTCAGTATCACTTGGGAGGGTATAAGACGTACAGAATCTCTGCCTGACATTAGACCTACTGAGTCAAGAGTCTGCATTTTAACAAGGTTTGTGAGCAGTTTATGTGCACATAAGGCTTGAGAAGCTCCGCTGTCGATGATCAGGTCCTATCTCTCTGATGTTACAGTATAATATAAAATATAATTAATACAGTAATGCCATCTGCATTTGGGAGGGAAGACTTAACGGTGCTCATGGTGCAGCTGTAGCTGAGGCGGTGTTTCTCTGTCCTTGGCCGTGGGGCGTTTGTGTGGCTGTAAGTAGGTTGTAACCCTGCCCAAAGAGCTGTGTGGCATTAAGAGTCCTGGCTGCTGGGGACGGGGCCTTATGTGGGGACTGGATGCGGCGACCCGGAAGGACTCCTTTCAGCCAGGCGCCTGTTGCGTGCCAGGCCCTGTTGTGGGCCCTTGGGTTACAGCGGTGACCAAGGGCTGGTGATAAATCCCATGGAGAAACACGAAACAATTTAGGGGAGTGGGGCTGTGGGGTGTGGCTTAGGGTGTGAAGCGCAGGGAGGGAGCAGGCTGTGCAGGTGTCTGAGGGAGCAGCGTGAGGAGGCCGGGAGGGGAGGGGAGGGGAGGGGAGGGGCAGCCCGGGACTGCTCCGTGCCCCAGTCTGAGGACTCAGGATATTCCCCTGCCCAGATGCACACTTCTGTTGTCAAATGAGTGATGTAATTTATGACGCTCAGCCACTGCCAGATGCTGGTGCGAAAGAAACTGGGTCACTTTGTCATCACTGGTGGGACTTAGAAAGGGGAGAGCTACTCTGGAAAACAGTTTACAGCAGTTTCTTATAGAACTGAACTTTTGATTACTGTATGATCCGGCCGTAGCACTCCTGGGAATTTGTCCCGGAGAGGTGAAAACGTGTGTTTACACAAATCTGTGCACAGGTGTTTGTAGCAGCTTAACTCATAGTAGCTCCAAACCAGAATCCATTTACATGTCTTCCGGCAGGTTGTTGGTTAGACTCAGTTCAGTTCAGTCGCTCAGTCATGTCTGACTCTTGGCGACCCCTTGAACTGCAGCACGCCAGGCTTCCCTGTCCAGCACAGACTCCCATTAATTCATGGCAAGTAGATAGGGAAACAGTGGAAACAGTGGCTGACTTTTTTTTTGGGGTTCCAAAATCACTG
This sequence comes from Odocoileus virginianus, assembly GCF_023699985.2. Classification (NCBI taxonomy): domain Eukaryota; kingdom Metazoa; phylum Chordata; class Mammalia; order Artiodactyla; family Cervidae; genus Odocoileus; species Odocoileus virginianus. Next base: position 4,358,629 of record NW_027224267.1, read on the forward strand.
CAGATGGTGATTGCAGCCATGAAATTAAAAGACATATACTCTTTGGAAGGAAAGTTGTGACCAACCTAGACAGCGTATTAAAAAGCAGAGACATTACTTTGTCAATAGAGGTCCATCTAGTCAAAGCTATGGTTTTTTCAGTGGTCATGTATGGATGTGAGAGTTGGACTACAAAAGCTGACCGCAGAAGAATTGGTGTTTTTGGTTAGACTTCTGAGCAGTAGAAAAAGGAACAAGCTCCTGATAACACAGGTAACAGCTAAGGTGAATCTTAAGGAGATTGTGCTAGTGAAAACAACCAATCCCCAAAGGTGAGGATTGAGACACTTCTCAATCCTCAAACACTTCTCACTGTTTGAGAAGTGAGCGTGAAAGTTGCTCAGTCGTGTCCGACTCTTGGTGACTCTTTGTGAATTCTCCAGACCGGAATACTGGAGTGGGAAGCCTTTCCCTCCTCCAGGGGGTCCTCCCAACCCAGGGATCGAACCCAGGTCTCCCCCATTGCAGGCGGGTTCTTTACCAGCTGAGCCACCAGGGAAGCCCCACGTACTGCCTGATTCTGCTTCTGTAACGTCTTTGGAGCGACGCAGTTGTAGGCGCGGTTGCCAGGGGCAGGGCGGAGGGCGAGGGAGTGGGTGTGGTTCTGAAGGGCAGCTCAAGGGTCCCCGTGGTGAATGTGTGTCCCCTCTCGTGACTGGTGGCAGAGACGCAAAAACGAAGACGTCTGAGAAACTGTGTAGAGCCACATGGATTCGCACAGACGTGTAAAACCGGAAGTCTGAAGGTCAGTGGCACTATTCCGTAGTTCTGTTCTGGCTGTGACTGTTTTGTAAAATGTTCCCCTTGGGGGAGACTGGGGAAACTGCACCCTGACTTTCGTTTATTTCTTATGATACAGCACATGAATCTGCAGTTACCTCATTAAAACTTTAACAGTAAAGGCCACCCTGGTGCACAAGGGAGTAGGAGTGAAAGAGGCTGTTGAAGTCAGGGAAGCTGACGGAAGTAATCAGATCAGCTGAGGGGCTGTTACGGACTCAAAGCCGGAGCTGGGGTGGCTGGTGCCCGGCGGGGCGGTGGTGCTGGCGGTCCCCTCAGGAGGGCGGGCTGCTGGGACTGCAGCCAGATTTGTAAGAGAAATTAAGATTATAATTTACATATCATAAAAGCCACCATTTTAAAGTGTATACAACTTAGTGGGTTTTAGTACGATCGTAAGGTTCTGCAGCCATCACTCCTCTCTCATTCTGGGACGTTGCAGCAGTCAGTCCCCATCCCCTCGCCTCCCCCCAGCCCCTGGCAACCCCTGATCTGCCTCTGTCTCTGTGGAGCTGCCTGTTCTGGATGTTTCTCGTGAACGGAATCGTTCACATGGGGCCTTTGTGTCAGATTTTGTTCACTTAGCGTAACAGATTGGACTGTGAATTGCACTTTCTTCTATAGTATTCAGTTAAACCACTAGTAAGAAAGGCATTAATACTTGTTTCTGTGGTATAGACTGTGTAGTGGGGAACTAGCAGGCCTTGCTTTCCCTAACCAAGCAGGACTTTTTTTTTTTTGCCACACTGCACAGCTTGAGGAATCTTCCCGACCAGGGACTGAATCCGGGCCGTTGCCATTTGTGAAAGCACTGTATCCTAACCACTGGGAAGCCAGAGAATCCCCTCAAACAGTACTTTTATTTAAAATTATATCTGAAACATAATTCCAAAGTGACTTAGGTGTTCTACTCCTGCTTTGGGAAAAGAGGCTCTTTCCAAGGAGGTCTAGTCTCCTAGGAACGCTCTCGCACTGGTCTAGTCTTGGCTAAAGGTGAGAGCCGCTGGCGAGGAGCCGGCAGGCCTGGGCCTTCACTGCCGCGCTGCGGGCCTCAGCTCTGCCTCCCGTGCGGGGCGGGCGGGCCCTGACTCGGGGCGTGTGTGCGCAAGGACCCGTGGGCACGGGCAGAACGACAAGTGCAAGGTGAGTGGTTGTCTTCAGTTTCTGAGGTGGTCGGGTCTTCTCTTGCACACCCTCAACCTGGAATCAAGGTTTTCATGCTTCGTCTTAAAATAACATAATTCTAAAAATGCGAATTTAGATGAGAGGCCTTGAATTCCTGTTTTCAGAATTATTTCTTCGATAATTTGTTTGATTGTACTGTGCTTTACTAGGGTTTCCCTGGTAGCTCAGATGGTAGGGAATCTGCCTGTAATGTGGGAGACCCAGGTTTGATCCCTGAGTCGGGAAGATCCCCTGGAGAAGGGAATGGCAACCCACTCCAGTATTTTTGCCTGGAGAATCCCATGGACAGAGCACCCTGGAGGCTGCAGTCCATGGGGTCGCACAGAGTCAGACACGACTGAGTGACTCAACACTTTCACTTACTATGATGTAGAGACCTTGATTTTCTTAGGTCCCTCCTTGCAGATGACAACCACAGTAGTGTGGTCACTCACTTAAAGTTAGACATCCTGGAGTGTGAAGTCAATTGAGCCTTAGGAAGCATCACTACAAACAAAACTAGTGGAGGTGATGGAATTCCAGCTGAGCTATTTCAAATCCTAAAAGATGATGCTGTTAAAGTGCTGCACTCAATATGCCAGCAAATTTGGAAAATTCAGCAGTGGCCACAGGACTGGAAAAGGTCAGTTTTCATTCCAATCCCAAAGAAGAGCAATGCCAAAGAATGTTCAAACTACTGTACAGTTGCACTCATTTCACATGCTAGCAAGGTTATGCTCAAAATCCTTCAAGCTGGGCTTCAGCAGTACATAAACTGAGAACTTCCAGATGTACAAGCTGGATTTAGAAAAGGCAGAGGAACCAGAGATCAAATTGCCAACATTCGTTGGATCATAGAGAAAGCAAGGAAATTAAAAAAAAAATCTGTTTTGTTGGCTACACTAAAGCCTTTGGTTGTGTGGATCACAACAAACTGTGGAAAATCCTTAAAGAGATAGGAATACCAGACTACCTTACCTGCCTCCTAAGAAACCTATGTGCAGGTCAAGAAGCAAGATTAGACCTGGACATGGCACAATGGACTGGTTCAAAATTGGGAAGGGAGTACGTCAAGGCTGTATATTGTTATTCTGTTTATTTAACTTATTTGCAGAAATGCCAGGTTGGATGAATCACAAACTGGAATCAAGATTGCCAGAAGAAATACCAGCAACCTCAGACAAGCAGATTGAGAACCACCCTAAGGGCTTCCCTGGTGACTCAGCTGGTTAAGAATCTGCCTGCAATGCGGGAAACCTTGGCTCGATCCCTGGGTTGGGAAGATCCCCTGGAGAAGGGAAAGGCTACCGACTCCAGTATTCTGGCCTGGAGAGTCCCATGGACTGTATAGTCCATGGGTTGTAAAGAGTTGGACACAACTAAGTGACTTTCACTCAACACCGTAATGGCAGAAAAGGAAGAGGAGCTAAAGAACCTTGTGATGAAGGTGAAAGAGGAGAGTGAAAAAACCCGCGCAAAAGTCAACATTCAGAAAACGAAGATCATGGCATCTGGTCCCATCACTTCTTGGCAAATAGATGGGGAAACAATGGAAACAGTGACAGACTTTATTTTCTTGGACCCTAAAATCACTGCAGATGGTGGCTGCAGCCACAAAATTAAAATTGCTCCTTGAAAGAAAAGCTATGAAAAACCTGGACAGTGTGTTAAAAAGCAGAGACATTACTTTGCCGACAAAGGTCCGTCTTGTCAAAGCTATGGTTTTTCTAGTAGTTGTACAGATGTGAGAGCTGGACCATAAAGCTGAGAGCGGAAGAATTGATGCTTTTGAACTGTGGTATTGGAGAAGACTCTTGAGAGTCCCTTGGACTGCAAGGAGATCAACACAGTCAATCCTAAAGGAAATCAACCCTGAATATTCATTGGAAGGACTGATGCTGAAGCTGAAACTCCAATACTTTGGCCACCTGATGTGAAGAACTGACTCATTGGAAAAGACCCTGATGCTGGGAGGGATTGAGGGCAGGAGGAGAAGGGGACGACAGAGGGTGAGATGGTTGGATGGCATCACCGACTCAGTGGACAGGAGTTTGATCAAACTCCAGGAGGTCATGAAGGACAGAGAAGTCCTGCATGCTGCAGTCCGTGGGGTCATAAACAGTCAGATGTAACGTAGTGACTGAACGACAGCCACCACCTTATGGATGTCTGTTTATGTACAGGTTGCCTCATTGCATAGTTAGAGGGGGTGACAGTGGTTTGTTTTGATTTTGAAGGTGGAGTTTATAAAAAATGATTGAAAAGTCAGGACAGTTCTTACCCTGTTTTTCCAGCTCTCACCTTGTTCATCCAGTTCCTGCCGAGATCAGGGCGGTTCATTTCAATCACTTTAATTTCCATACTTACACCTTACGTAGAAGCAGTCAGCTTGACGTATTAGTTCAACGACCTAATTAAATCTTATGGGGGAATGAAATCGTTGTAGTTTCGCCAAGTTGTTTATTGCACAGAATAAGATGGGCAGGCACCAGGGAGGTGTTTCCAGGGGCCAGAGTCCCCCGCAGGTCCCAGCACTGACCTGAGGAAATGGGCCGAGGCCAGGCTGCCCTGGGCCTGGTCCAGCCGCCAGGTGCCCGCGCCGCTGGGGCGTGCTCACTTGCGCGGCTGTGTAGCTGCCCTGACACCCCTCAGGGGATGCGCTTGGACGGAGCTTTTCTTCCAGTTTTCTGATATCTTGGCGAACGTCTCCATGTTGGGGGTGTCTGGGGATAAAGTCTGATCCTCAGACTTTACCCACTTTAAAATGTGGTATTCTTCAATGTGATAGGAGATTTTGTCGGATAATTATTTAGGTCAGGTAGTCTGTTTTTATGCTTCTCACCCAAAATAGGCGAGTGCGTGCGTGCCTGCTCAGTTGTGTCTGGCTCTTTGTGACCCCATGGACTGTAGCCTGCCAGGCTCCTCTGTCCATGGAGTTACCAGGCAAGAATACTGGAGTGGTTGCCATTTCCTCCTCCAGGGCATCTTCTCCCCCCAGGGATCAAACCACACCTCTTGCTTCTCCTGCGTTAACAGGTGGATTCTTTACCACTAGTGCCACCTAGTAATTATTGTTTGAATTTTGATATAAGATCAGTAACCACTGAAGACTGTCTATCTATCTACCTGAAGAATTTTTTTAGAGCTACCTATTGAGTGCAGAAAAGACTAAAATTCCATCAGGGCAGATGTTTTCCCCCTCAAATCGGTGTGGCTTGCTGGGAAGTGATTTTGGATGAGTTAGAAGAGAGATCTGAAACATGCGCTTTCTTCGTAGCCAACCGTGATGGGGCGTGCACTCACTCCTTCTGGCAGTGAGGTTGTGGCAGTCAGGGCTGTCACTGACGTCTTGGTCACGCCTGCGGGCCGCAGCTCGGACTCCACAAGCTGCGTGAGCTCAGTCGTGTGGGATTGCTCCTCACGGTCTCTCTTTTTTTAAGCTTTGCTGTTTCTACTTCTCTTTCCACCTCTTGGTTTTGGAAACTCCAGTTTAACATAGTTATCATTTATCTTCTGAATCCTGTTTGTAAGACCAACTCAAGACTTTTGAGTCAGTTTTATTGTGTGTTTAACCTACTGTTTGGGCTTCCCTTGTGGCTCAGCTGGTAAAGAATCTGCCTGCAATGCTGGAGGCCTGGGGTTGGGAAGATCCCCTGGAGAAGGGAACGGCTGCGCACGCCAGCATTCTGGCCTGGAGAATTCCCGGGACTGAGTCCATGGGGTCGTCCGCTCCTTTGTTGTCTGTGAAGCACCTGTCCAGTGTAGGTGCTCTGCTGCGTGCCCGTGAGAGTCACGACGTGGCCCTTCTTCTCCGTGAGTCTGTCACCCCTGGAGAGGTAATCGTTGCGAACAGTGACTTCCAAAGAGTGACCCCGGCGCTCACGGCAGGGCCTGGGGCAGGAGCCCTGGGGGAATAGGGCGGGCTTCCCCGAAGGCTCAGCGGTAAAGAATCTGCCTGCAATGCAGAGAGGGAGATGCAGGTGTGATCCCTGGATCAGGAAGATCCCCTGGAGACAGGGGATGGCTGTCCGCTCCAGTATTCTTGTCTGGAAAACCCCAGGGACAAAGGAACCTAGCGGGCTACAGCCCATGGGGTTGCAAAGAGTCGGACACGACACACACACACACCTCTGTCTGTCCCCACAGGGAGCTCCGAGGAGGAGCTGGACCCAAGCAGACAGCACAGGAATGCACTTTTATTTTGGTGGGTGAGATTGGTCCTCGGTCTTTGATTTTTCGCTCGTTTCATAAATTCTGCTCACGTTCTAGCATGGGGCCTCGGGCACAGTGCGTGTGGGTCTTAAGGCAGTCAGGCAGCAGGTTCAGAGAGCTGTATCAGTTTTGTTACCTGTATTTTTGTGGCTGAGTTCGCATAGGAGAGAGACACAGTTCTTTTTAAAGCTCATATTTGTGTTGATCACTTTTCTGCCATGACCATCATAAGTAGTGAGGTGCATTCACTTTAGTGTTTGTCAGCTTTTTCTGATTGCCATCCCCCCAGGAGTTATTTCAAACCCCAGGGTAAGAGGCAGCTCACAGTGGGGCCACTGCCTATAGAGCTGGGAGACCCGGTGTGTGAATGCATCTCATTTAAGGCCTTTGGTGGGTTTTCACTTTGGAAGGGAGCCATACAGAAGAGAGTTCATTTGCCTCCTAACTTGTTGGGAGAGGTCAGTGTTCTTTAATTTTCTTAATGACTTAAGGTCTACAACTAGGTGATTGAGACTTTAATGTGATGGCTCAAAGCGGAGAGCATTTAAACTCTCATAGCACTTTCTTTTTCACACTGAGGTGTAATATACACATACGTACATACACACATATATAGTTGCTTTTGTTTACTCCCTCAGTCATGTCTGACTCTTTGCAACCCCATGGACTGCAGCACCCCAGTCTTCCTGTCCTTCACCCTCTCCCAGAGTTTGTTTGCTCAAACTCATGTCCATTGAGTCAATGATGCCATCCAACCATCTCATCCTCTGTTACCCTCTTCTCCTCTTGCCTTCAGTCTTTCTCAGCATCACGGTCTTTTCTCAAGAGTCGGCTCTTCACATCATGTGGCCAAAGTATTGGAGCTTCAGCATCAGTTCAGTTGCTCAGTTGTGTCCCACTCTTTGTGACCCCATGGGCTGCAGCACGCCAGGTTTCCCTGTCCATCACCAACTCCCAGTTTACTCAAACCCATGTTGATGTTGAGTTGGTGATGCCATCCAAACGTCTTATCCTCTGTCGTCCCCTTCTCCTCCTGCCCTCAATCTTTCCCAATCTTTCCTGAGTCTCTCCCATCAGGAAGCTTCCATAAGCCTCTTATCCTTCTCCATCAGAGGGCAGACAGAATGAAAACCAAACAATCACAGAAAACTAACCAATCTGATCACATGGACCACAGCCTTGTCTAACTCAGTGAAACTATGAGCCATGCCGTGTAGGGCCACCCAAGACAGATGGGTCATGGTGGAGAGTTCTGATAAAACGTGGTCCACTGGAGAAGGGAATGGCAAACCACTTCAGTGTTCTTGCCTTGAGAACCCATGAACAGTGTGAAAAGGCAGCTTTAGCATCAGTCCTTCCAATGAATATTCAGAGTTGACTTCCTTTAGGATTGACTGGTTTGATCTCCTTGCAGTCCAAGGGACTCTCAAGAGTCTTCTCCAGCACCACAGTTCAAAAGCATCAGTTCTTTGGCGCTCAGCCTTCTTTATGGTCCAGCTTTCACATCCATACATGACTACTGGAAAAACCATAGCTTTGACTAGATGGACCTTTGTTGGTAAAGTAATATCTCTGCTTTTTAATATGCTGTCTAGGTTGGTCATAGCTTTTCTTCCAAGGAGCAAGCATCTTTTAATTTTGTGGCTGCAGTCACCATCTGCAGTGATTTTGGAGCCCAAGAAAATAAAGTCTGTCACTGTTTCCATTTTTTCCCCATCTATTTGCCATGAAATGATAGGACCAGATGCCATGATCTTAGTTTTTTGAACGTTGAGTTTTAAGCCAGCTTTTCACTCTCCTCTTTCACCTTCATCATGAGGCTCTTTAGTTCCTCTTCACTTTCTGCCATTAGGGTGGTGTCATCTGCATATCTGAGGTTATTTATATTTTTCCTGGCAATCTTGATTCCAGTTTGTGCTTCATCCAGCCTGATATTTCACATGATGTACTCTGCATAGAAGTTAAATAAGCATGTTGACAATATATAGTCTTGACGTACTCCTTTCCCAATTTTGAACCCAGTTCACTCATCAGTACCTTTTTTAGTGTACTCTCCTCCCCTGCCAGGCCCCTGTAAATTTCAGATCAGTTTACATTCCCTTAAAGGTAAAGACTGGCATAAGTTGAATCCTCCCTCTGTACCTTGAAGCGGATGCATTGAGACTCATCCTTGTGTGTGTCCGTTGTTTGCTGCTTTCACTGCCAAGCAGCGCTCCATCACTTCACTGCGGTTGTCTGCCCATCCACTGGGACACGGGTTTCCATCCCAGCGCTTCTGAAGTGAGTGACTCAGGAGGGCAGGAGGTGAGGGGCCTCTGCCTCCTGTGGTCACTCGGGACCCAGACTCCTTCCATCCTGTCACTCTGCAGCCTTCTTGTTGTCTTTGCCTGTATGTTCAAAAACTGGATGTTAGAAGTGTCTGTTCCAGTTGGGGGAAGCCAAAAGGAGGGGGTGGTGCCCTGGGCAAGCCGCAAGGCAGAAGCTCCACCTGCTACTTGTGTTCCTGTTTCATTGGCGAGAACAGAGTCACTCATCTGTGCCTGGCTGCAGGGAAGCCGGGCTGTGGGACTTCTCAGCAGGAAGCGTGTGTCTGAGAAGGGAAGCAGGGCGCTTTGGTGGTGACTAACAGCCCACAGCACAGCTCATCAGCGAGTCTCCTTTAGGAAGGAGACCAGTGCGGGACACGGTCACCCGTCCATGTGGTGAGAGGCTGGCTGGCTGGTCACTCGGAGCCCCTCTCTGCTCACCATGGACTTGGCCTCGTGTTCAGACCTGACTTTCCGCTTTGCGTACTCTTCCTTGTCCATGTTCTTCCCTGGCCATGTCTGAAGTGCCTTTTGAGGGTGTGTCTTTCTTGGTTTGCACGACTGGAAGAGTCTGTTCCTTCACATGTACTTTTTTGGAGCCTGAGGTTGCATTAGGGATTAAACAGAGGTGTTGGTCAGTTAGTATTTTACTTTCTTTGGTGCTTTTTGTAGAATTCCCTCAAAAATGTAGTAGTCTTCTGGTGTCTGTTTCCAGTTAGTACCATGTCCTGGTAGCTGTCAGGCACTCGGATCCTTGTTTGGATGTGGTCATCAAGCCTGATTTATTTTTTGCTTCCTCTTTGGATCATCCCTGTCTTCTATATTTCTCCAGTGCATACCTCAGAGACCTCTGAAGTCATAGGTTTGGGTGAGAAGCAAGCAGCTTTTATCTCATCTTCTGGAGCAGCCTGTCTGTCTCCATTTTAAAATTTGGGCTGAAAAGTCTTACTAGGAGGCTTTTGAGAAAGGCTCTGGGCAGAGTACTTGTTTGTAGCCATTCGGGGATACAGGAGCAATTAGCCGTTGTGTTAATACGTTTTCTTTTCTTTTTTTTTTTAATCTTTTTTTTTTTCATTTATTTTTATTAGTTGGAGGCTAATTACTTTACATCATTGCAGTAGTTTTTGTCATACATTGAAATGAATTAGCCATGGATTTACATGTATTCCCCATCCCGGTCCCCCCTCCCACCTCCCTCTCCACCTGATACCTCTGGGTCTTCCCAGTGCACCAGGCCCAAGCACTTGTCTCATGCACCCAACCTGGGCTGGTGATCTGTTTCACCCTAGATAATATACATGTTTCGATGCTGTTCTCTTGAAACATCCCACCCTCGCCTTCTCCCAGAGTCCACAAGTCTGTTCTATACATCTGAGTCTCTTTTTCTGTTTTGCATATAGGGTTATCGTTACCATCTTTCTAAAGTCCATATATATGTGTTAGTATACTGTAATGGTCTTTGTCTTTCTGGCTTACTTCGCTCTGTATAATGGGCTCCAGTTTCATCCATCTCATTAGAACTGATTCAAATGAATTCTTTTTAATGGCTGAGTAATATTCCATGGTGTATATGTACCACAGCTTCCTCATCCATTCGTCTGCTGATGGGCATCTGGGTTGCTTCCATGTCCTGGCTATTATAAACAGTGCTGCGATGAACATTGGGGTGCACGTGTCTCTTTCAGATCTGGTTTCCTCGGTGTGTATGCCCAGAAGTGGGATTGCTGGGTCATATGGCAGTTCTATTTCCAGCTTTTTAAGAAATCTCCACACTGTTCTCCATAGCGGCTGTACTAATTTGCATTCCCACCAACAGTGTAAGACGGGTTCCCTTTTCTCCACACCCTCTCCAGCATTTATTGCTTCTAGACTTTTGGATAGCAGCCATCCTGACTGGCGTGTAATGGTACCTCATTGTGGTTTTGATTCGCATTTCTCTGATAATGAGTGATGTTGAGCATCTTTTCATGTGTTTGTTAGCCATCTGTATGTCTTCCTTGGAGAAATGTCTGTTGAGTTCTTTGGCCCATTTTTTGATTGGGTCATTTATTTTTCTGGAGTTGAGCTGGAGGAGTTGCTTGTATATTTTTGAGATTAATCCTTTGTCTGTTTCTTCATTTGCTATTATTTTCTCCCAATCTGAGGGCTGTCTTTTCACCTTGCTTATAGTTTCCTTTGTTTTGCAAAAGCTTTTAAGTTTCATTAGGTCTCATTTGTTTATTTGTGCTTTTGTTTCTAAAATTCTGGGATGTGGGTCATAGAGGATCCTGCTGTGATTTATGTCGGAGAGTGTTTTGCCTATGTTCTCCTCTAGGAGTTTGATAGTTTCTGGTCTTACATTTAGATCTTTAATCCACTTTGAGTTTATTTTTGTGTTGATATGTTTTCTCATCCTTAATCGTGTGAGGCCGGTGGGGCTGACGTCAGCCATGTGGTTTTGCGAGGGGCCGCTGTGTAGAGGAGGCATTTCACGTTGAGTTGAGCTGAAGCTGCCTCTGTCCACGCGATCCTGGGCGGGCCCTGTCGGCGCCACAGCCTCTCTTCTCTACAGCAGAGAAGGCAGGCGTGTTAGGATGCCCCCTGAGTTTTCTGTGGAGCCCGGCCCTGTAGGGGACCCGGGGTTCGGCCCACGCCTGCCCGCCTCTCTGACCTCAGAGCACCCTGTCCTGGCACGGGCTGCCTGGCTTTATTCCTTGGAGTCAAGAAGCTCTGTTGAATGAATGAGTGAATGCATGCCACATAGAAACTGATGGAGCGGACAACACTAACTGCCTTACTCTTTTTTTATTCCCCCTTTAGAAAGAAAGAACTCTCAGCCACCAAGAAAGACCGTGTGAATCATTGTCTGACAATATGTGAAAACATAGTGGCACAGTCTCTCAGGTAACTGCACTTTGAACTTTCTAGTGAAAATAAAACACTTCTGTGTTTTCATTCTTAGCGGGCTAGAATGTCCTTTGTTGCCCCAGTTGTTTTGAAACCTTGCTGGGACCCCTCCCCTTTCTGGCCGTGGATACGGAGGATTTCCAGACACTGTACTGAGTAATACTTCCTTCTTGTAACCTTACACTGTGTTGTTGTAACCATTAGGATAACAGAACACTATGCTTGTATCTTACTTACTGCGGTAGTAGGAACAGGAGCCCGCCCAATTGCCGGGGTCTCTTTCTTCAGCCTCTGCCCTGTCCACCCTGTGGGGGTGCTCCCTGCTTATAGCAGCTTTGGGATGCTGGGGTCATGGGTGTTGACCGGAGGCCCACCTCCCTGGCCCGGTCATTCCTCTGGGGTGAGCAGGCAGCACCTTCTTGTATCGCTTCTTTGCTGATTCTCCTCATCCTCCTTGCTTTTGGCTGGCTGGCTGAGCACTCTTCCTCACATCTGTGGGTGGTAGATATTTTACGCCTGTCTCTGAATGAGTGAGTAGGCAACAGATGTGCTCATGGCTTCTGAACTCCGTCACTCAGATGGGACGTGGGAAGTGCTCCTCTTGGAGTAAGTGCTCTCTCTTGGAGTAGATCATCCATGTTACCCTCCTGTTGGGAAGGGCTCTCTGTAATCTACTAGAAAAACCTCTAAGAATAACCACCGTGGTTCTTGTACTGACAGAAATTTGGTGATTCATTTATTTTCAGTGGCACCTTGCCGCTTGTATTTTATACTTTCAAAGTGATTTCATACAGAGCATTCCATCTTAGTTGAAGTCAGTGCCATTTGGAAAGACAGTGCATGATTATTGTGTTTATCTGTAATTTGTACAAATACTGTAGGAAGAAAGGAAGTGACAAGTGGAAATATGTGCTGAAAATAAAAATACAAAAATTCTAAGTTAGCGTGCTATTATAGACAACAGTACTGAGTAAAAGTAGGGGAGAAGGTTTGAATTCTGTCTCCACTCCGTGTAAGCCAGGTGGCTTCAGACAAAGCTAACTTCTCAGAGTCGCTGTGGCCTGTCCTTCATGTGTAAACGCAGTGTCCAGGACTCTTAGGAGCCACACTTGTGAGATGCTGTTGAGAGCTGCGTCAAGGTCCGCATTAGCCCCTGCGAGGCAGAAACCCGTCCGCTGGTGGTGCACGCTGTCCTGCACACGCCGTTACTCTTGTGTGACACCTGGCAGACCCCTGGGGCCTGCCGCTGCCTTAGCACAGCTGCGCTCATCGGACTTCCAGCATCCTGGTCTCAGGAAGCAACACCTCACATTGAAACCTTATGGACTTAGAAAATAGACCTTTTCCATTCTGAGTGCTTCATGCTTTATGTTTAGTTTGTTTCTTGATAATTCCCAATGGAATTGATGGAATGTTGGCTTAGATTCACACGTGTGTGTGGGTGTGTGTGTGTGTGAGTGAGTGTGTGTTCCATTGCTCAGTCACGTTTGACTCTTTGCAACTCCATGGACTGCAGCCCACCAGGCTCCTCTTATCCATGTAATTTTTCAGGCAGGAATACTGGAGTAGATGCTATTTCCCTCCTCCAGGGGATCTTCCCCACCCAGGAATTGAACCTGCATCTCTTATGTCTTCTGCACTGGCAGGCAGATTCTTTACCACTAGCACCACCTGGGAAGTATGTTGAGAAATGTTAACTGGCTTGTGGCTCAGTTTGCCATCGTAAATCATGGTAATAGCTGTTAATAGTTCCTACATTCATGTCTGTTCTGTTTTTATGGAGTAATGCTAATGGTCTTTACGCTGCTTGTTTTATGTAGGATCATATTAGTGGGATGCTTTTTGGACCCAGAGAGGTTGTCTTTGGTTGCATCAGATCAAAGAACGTGTTTGTTTTAAGATGCTCTCGATACTTTTCAGAAATTTTGGATTGTAGAGCTGAAGTGGATCTTTTATAGACATATAATGTTTTAGGAAGTCTTAATGGCCGGTATTTCCTGTGATCTCTCCTTTACTGTAACTAATCTCTGGTGTGTTCTTTAGCTTCTGCGAGGTGCTGGTCTTGCCTCTCAGGGGTTATCTCAGGCAGCTTCTTGGGCCCTTGAGGTGTGCTGTGACTCAGCCTACTGCAGCTCTCCGTTTGGTGGTCTGTCCTGCTGCTTCCCAGATACGCTCGAACCTCAGAATCACCGGAAAATTTGTTAGAAATGCAGGAACGAAGATAACCTCACTGTTCCTCTTTCCCCAGCACTCTTACATTTTCTGTCTAGTGGAGGGTGAGAATTCATTTTTAAGTAGTTTCCTTTTGGGAGGACCTTGACACCTTCGTCTAAGCACTTGTACTTGATAAGGTGACTGGGTAAAAATAAGTGTGCAGGAATCTATAGATTTTCCATTTCCATATATTAGCATAAATCTGTTAGAAAATATAATGCTTCAAGAACTGCTCTTCATAGCACCAACATATAATATTTCAAGGAATTGACAAGAGGTATGCAAAAACTATGGAAGGACTGTATGGACTTCCCTGAAAGGGACAGGTGACTACTGCCCTTTCAACGTGGGAACAGTTCCTTATCATAAAGTTAAACTTTCTCTAAATTAATTCATAAATTTAAAATGAGCTTGATTAGAATTCTAGTAGAGATATTTGTGAACTCGTTCATCTGCAAGAATAAATACATCAGTGTTAACAGAATCTGAAACCATCAGTAATTGGTGAGATCTGGTGTTCATGACATTAAAATAGCTGTTAGACATTAAAGAAGGTCCAGAATAGGAAGTGGGGAAGTGTATGTGTGTATGTGTAGATATGAATTTACAATAAAGGTAACATCTTGTATTAGTGTGGAAATGATGGATTATTGAACCAACTGACTATTTAGGGGAATATTCTTCATATTGCAGGCAAACATAAATGCCAGATTAATTACCTAACTATAAGAGAGTGAAATAATTACTACAAAAAGAACATTTAGTCTGTGGAATGCTTACAACATAAAGGAAAAAGGTGTTTTATCTAGAATATAGTTCAGTATGTCAAAATCTACTTTAAACTGAAACTTAAATGCAACTTGGGGAAAGTATTGATGGCATATGTATCAAAGGTTTAATAGCTTCTGTAGAGAGAAATTGTAAATCATTAAGAAAAAGGCTGTCTTTCTGATAGGAAAACAGGCAAAACTATGAATGGGCAGTTTGGCAAAGAAGAAAGTGTTACTGAGCCAGCAGATGTAATAGCTAACACTTATTCATGCTTCCTGTGGAAAAATGTTCAGATTTACTAGTAGTCACTAGAATGAGATAAAACAAAAATCAGAGCATTTCTTTTTTACCTGTTAAATTTACAGACATTAAAAAATGCTCAGGATTTTGTCAGAGATGTTACAACTTTTTTAAAAGGCAACTTGGGAAATTTCACTGGTGGTCCAGGGTCTAAGACTTTGTGCTGCCGATGCAGGGGGCCCAGGTTCGATTCCAGGGAACTAGATCCTGTGTGCCGCAATTAAGACCCAGCACAGCCAAATAAATAAATATTAAAAAAAATAAAAGGCAGTTTGGCCTGTTTGATTTAGGCATTTCACTTCAGGAGTTTATCCTTAGGAAAGTCCAGTGATGTTGGTACAGTGCTAGTCATCCCATTAAAAAATGAAAAATAATCTTCATGACTTACCTACAAGGGAACTGAAAAACTTCATACATTTATGGAAAGGAATATTAGTTAACTTTATTAAAGATGATTTATAGATCTGTGACTAGGTGATATAATAATAATATGATAAAAATTAAATTAAAAAATTTTGAAGGATTTTTGCTTCTGACTAAGATGGTTAGATAGCATCACTGACTCAATAGACATGAGTTTGAGCAAACTCTGGGAGAGAGTGGAGGACAGGGAGCCTGGCGTGCTGCAGTCCGTGGGGTCACAAAGAGTCGGGCATGACTGAGCGACTGAACAACAACGACATGTTCATTGTATCCCACAGAGTGAGCGCATCTCCTCACTTCCTGGTTCACCTTCGGTAGCCCGAGGCCACCCTGGGGGCGCTCCTTCCAGCACCAAGCTTGTGGGCCCCGCCAGGCTCTGGGGTCACAAAGACACAACTGAGCGATTTTCACTTGATGGTAATATCAGATTCCATCTGTAAAGGGCCAACATGGTGAACCTCTTTCCATTGTCTTACTGTTAACCTATGTGAATCTTTGTATTTAAAATGTATTTCTTGTAGGCAGCAAATATTGGGTCTTGCTTCTCATTTGATCTGAGAAATCTTTTACATTCCATGTCACTGTTGACATACGTAGGTTCATTTTTTATTATTTGGCTTCAGTGGGTCTCAGCTGCAGCGCACAGACTCTCCCCTGTGGCACTCGGGCTTAGCTGTCCTGCAGCACGTGGGATCCTAGCTTCCTGACCAGGGACTGAACCCATGTCCCCTGCATCAGAAGGCAGATTCTCAATCACCGGACCACCAGAAAAGCCCCCAACCTAGGTTTGAATCTGCCACTGTGCTGCCACTCCCCTGTTTGGCCCATATGTTCTTTATTTACCGTTTTCCCTATTTCTGCCTTCTGGGTTGAATACTGTTTGGGTCAGCGTCAGTTATTTTTCTCACTGTTGGTCATGTTTTCCTGCTTGTTGGCATTCCTGACCATTTCTGATTAGATGCCAGACCTTATAACTTCTATCTTGTTGGGTGCTACACACTTTTGAATTCCAACGTTCTTGAAGTTAGCCCTGGAATGCAACTGTGTTACTCTGAAGGACTAGGACCCTCCCGGGTTCTGCCTGTAGGCAGGGTCAGATCTGTAGGCAGGGTCAGAACAGCATCTCACCTAGGGTTGAAGTTAGTCAGCCCGGTTGTGAAGGCAAACGCTTCTGAGCAGCCGACCCAAGGCTCCAGAAGGACAAGGCTCCCCCTCTGGCTGGTGAGAGCAGGGGCTCTTCCCACACTTGGAGTTTCAGCACTTGCTCCCTCCAGCCCCTTCAGGTGACTGTGCCTGCCGCCCCGGACCACTGTCTGCAGCAACACTCAGCTGAAACCCGAGGGCCCCGTGGGTCTCCGGGTCTCTCTGTGCAGCTTGCCCCTCTGGCCTTCCCCCCATGGGCCCAGCCACCCTGCCTCCTGAGGCCATCAGCTCTGTCTCCCGTCTCAGCAACCATGGGCTTGCCCGGGCTTCCTCTCCTCACGTCCTCACGGGGAAACCCCCTCTAGGCAGCCATCTGGGGAAATCCTGAGGCTCATCACATTAGCTTTCCATTTTCCAGAGATGCCTAATACCTGATTCCTTGAAAACCACGGTTACATGCATCTTACCCTTTATTAACTGCTTTAGGCAGGAAGGCGAACCCTGTCCTTGTCACTTATCTTGCTGTTCAGTCGCTAAGTCATGTCTGACTCTTTGTGACCCCATGGACTGTAGCACGCCAGGCTCCCCTGTCCCCTGATTTAGTTATTGGAGAGCTTCTTAAAAGCATGGTTAGAAGTAGTATATAAACCTACTTTTTTTCTTTTTAAAAATCGAGATAGGATGGGCTCATGACACCGTGAGTCTGGTTTGATTTGCGTGTATAATGCACTGTGGCAGCCCAGTGGCAGCCTGCACCTTTATCGTTATCATTGTCGTTCCTTTCTGTGTGTTGAGAGCAGTAAAGAGCTAGTCTCTTAGCAACTTTGGCGTTTAAAATGCAGTATTGCTGACTGCAGTCCCTGAGCTGTGCCTCAGAGCTGCAGGTTATCTACTACTTACAAGGAAGCCTGCTTTTTCAGCTGTGAGTTTTATGGAATCTTTATACAAGTATTTCTGTCTCCCTCTTTCTCTCTTTTTTAAAGGCTTGTTTAGTTATTTATCTTTGGCTGTGCTGGGTCTTCCTTCCTTCTCCGGCTTTCTCTAGTTGAGCAGGCGGGGGCTGCTCTGGTTGCGGACTTCTCTCGTTGAAGTGCTCGAGCTCAGTATTGTGGTCGGGCTTAGCTGTCCCCGCGGCACGTGGGAGCCTCTCAGTCTTTCCAGACCAGGGGGCCAACCCGCGTCCCCTGCTTTGGCAGGCAGATTTTTAACCACTGGACCACCACGGAAACCCCCAAATAAAATATTTCTGATGAAAATTTTGTGTCTGAATTCAGATGTGCTGTAAAAAAGATTGTTCTATAGCACACTGATTTCTTCATGTTGATTACATGTTGAAATAGTATTTTTGATATATTGGGCTAAATGAAATATATTATTAAAATGAATTTTACCGGTGTATGTAACATCCTTTTCCTGTTCCAGAATCCCACGCAGGATACCAGAAACTTAACTGCGTTTCATCGTGTCTTCTCTTGGCTGTGACAGTATCTCTTCTTTTTTCACTTAGAAATTCTCCAGAATTTCAGAAACTTCTGGGCATCGCTATGGAACTTTTTCTGCTGTGCAGTGATGATGCGGAGTCAGATGTCAGGATGGTGGCTGACGAATGCCTCAACAAAGTCATAAAAGTAAGAACCCTCTGGACGGTGTTCTCTGAGACACAGTCACTGTGGCTGAGAGAAGAAACCGTATGCTTTTGTTTTGAGTAGCAAAGTCCTTAGGTCGTCTGCACGTTTTTAACCTAATGGTGTGTGGTTTGGAGGCACTCCAGTGTCTGCCAGGGTCTGGCGTACCTGCCCAGTCAGAGGGCACGGGCTCCCCTCATGCCTGTGCAGGGCCTCGGTCAGGGACGGGCACTGACGGTGGCCACTGGGGGCTTTTGGACCGAGTGGCACCCTGCTGAGAAACCGCGAGGCCCTGCGACGGCCAGGGGACGGGCCGTGGGGTCCACCGCTGATGTCTTCGTCCCCCAAGTCCTGGGGCAGGCCGGACTGTTAACAGGGAAGGATGTGCCTTGTCTGGTCGCTTGGCTGGAGTTCTGGCTGGAGTTGGTGTGACGTGACTGGGGATAGAAGTTCCCAGAAAAGGTTGGTGAAGGCAGAAAGCCAGCGCCACCTCGGTGGGAGCTGAGGTGAGGAGCGTGGGGGACGCCTGTCCTCTGCTCAGGCCTTCCTGGTGTACCGAGGTCCCGAGCTTTAATCCACTTTCCCCTTTTCCTGTTTTCTGCTGCCACTGAAGATGAAGTTCTTCTTTCGTAATTCTTACTGCCTTGGAAAACTGCCCTTGTCTTTCTGATTCTGCCCTTCTCCTCGTTTGTGTCCCCAGCCATCCTCGGGGCTCCGCTGACAGCGTGCTCCTGCCTTCAGATAACGTACAGTCTCAGACGGGGAGCGGGTTTGTACAGAAGTGACTGAAGGCAGGGTGTAAGCTCTGAGTTCTGGGCGATGTTGGAAGCTCATCACTGCAGTCTGGAGGCGGAGGTGCTTTCTGCCCGGGGAGGCAGAGAAGGCCTCCCGGAGGTGGTGGCTGTAGGTGAATGAGAAGATTTAGGACCTCTTCTTTTGGCTCGCTGTGTGGCATGCGGGATCTTGGTTTCCCCAACCAGGGATCGAACCCGTGTCCCACTGCAGTGAAGCAAGGGGTGCTCCGGGGACGTCCCGTAGGACCTTCTTAACCCTTGCAGACTCACAGAGGAGGGGACTCTGCTAGAGAACGGGAGATGGTGAGGATCAGTTCGAGGGGTTTGCGCTTTATTAGGTAGAGAATGAAGAAAGGGACGAGCTCTCCAAAATTTGTAACCTGGTAGTTCAAGCAGCCTGGTGGTGCCTTGTAGCCTGCCTTGGACAGGAGACAGACGGTGTGCCCAGAATCCATGAGGAGGCCAAGTGTCCAGGAAAGAGAGGGGGCCCTGAACCAGTAGGGGTGCTGGGTGCGAGAGAGGAGCAGGGGCTGGGCTGTCATGGGCTGGACCTGGCGGCTCTGTGTCCCGCCCCGGTGTGGAGGTGGGGACGGGAGCAGGGAGGCTCAGGTGGCACGTTAGCATCGCCTGTGACTGAGCGCCCGCTCACTGCTGTTTCACGGCTTTGAAGTTTACTTTTCTCTTGTAATAAAGTACATTTGACGTTAGTTTATAAAACATTTATAAAGTGAAACAAAACTTGGATATGCCTTCTGGTTTTACTGGCCAAGCAGTGTTTTACTATATACTTGTCCATTTTGATGTGCTCATTTAAGGGATTGTAGTCCAGAGTGGAACAGTAGAATTAGAATTTTAAAATATCCGAGGCATTTTTCAGAATGTGACCCTGTTTTGATTTTCAAGCTCGCTGAGCCTCCATGGGTTTTGCTAAGGCCTGCTTGGTTTATAGATGTCATGTGCTTATATCACAGGAAAGGAGGAGGGCTTTTTTGTGGAGGCTTGGTTATATCTCCCCTCTCTTCTTCAGGCTTCGTTACATCTTTCCTCTCTTGTGGACAAGCCATTGGCAGTACTGTTTCAGAGGACAGGGTTCTTACGGCTGAGAGCGGGGCACAGAGATCTCTCCATCTTGGGGAGCCATCTCCAGCATGGACTCTGTGTCCCCTTGATGGTGGTTGCCATCACCCATTATTACTGGGTTGAAATTGCTTGTGTGGCCATTTTTTGGTTTGACTTGTAACTGAGCAGCAGGGGCAGGTCTCTGAGGAGCCTGTGGTTCCAGCTGGTTCACATGTCACTGGGGCCCTGAGGTGGGGCGCACCCATGCATCACGGGAGAACCAGACCTTTGGGAAGGATGCGGCTTCTGTGTGGAGAGGAGTGTTCCCATGCCAGAATCAGGGCTCTGACCTTGGGTATCCCCCTTCTGCCCCACTGGCTCTGCAGACTCCAGGGCATTGCTGATGTTGGATCATCGTTAAAAATGATGGTTAAAGAATGTACTTTAATGATTAAAGAATATACTGTAATTGAATATAAGAGCTTTGGAGTGAATTTGAACTATCTACCATTTAATTTTGATATTATGTAGTATTTGATTGTAATGAATATTCTTTTCCTTTCCTTTTAAGTGTTATAGGGAATGACCTGTATCTAGTTGGTAACTTCCTGCATACATGTTTTTCTTTCTTAATGAGCAGGTTTTCAATTTAGTTGCTATTATAGTCTCCTTGGCCCCCAAATTGAACTTTTCGTTGCCCTTTAGATTTCTTTAGAACTGCTTTGCTGTTGTTATTCGTCGCTCAGTCGTGTCCGACTCTTTGCGGCCCCGTGGACTGCAGCACGCCAGGCCTCCCCGTCCGTCACCGTCACTCTTAGAACCAGTAGTAGAATGTGTCTTCCATGAACAGATCTCTTGTGTTTTGTTGTAGGCTTTGATGGATTCCAATCTTCCAAGGTTGCAGCTAGAACTCTATAAGGAAATTAAAAAGGTGGGTTTTTGTTTTTCATTATTGAAAAAAGTCTATTGATCCACTGTATTGAATAACGTATGATATTTTCTTTTATTTGATAAGTAAAAATGTTAGAAGGAAACAAATGCTGTTTGGTAAAGTAGATTCTGTTGTCTTACTTCTCCTCAGAAAGTTGTTCTTCATTATTTATTAGATGAGATGGGAATTAAAATGGGAGTTTTTTTTTTAAAAAAAAACCTTTATAATTTCGTCCCATTAAATCTTAAAATGTCAGAAAGCAATCGCACACTTAAACGGCCTTTTCTCTAAAAATAGAGGCTAGCAGTGAGAAAGGCTTTTGTGCACTGAAGTCGGGTGACGCCTGCTGTGTGCGGCCCCCGTGTAACTGCGCTCTTCGCTCCCGCAGAACGGCGCCCCTCGGAGCCTGCGCGCTGCCCTGTGGAGGTTTGCCGAGCTGGCTCACCTGGTCCGGCCTCAGAAGTGCAGGTGAAGTGGACGCTCCGGGTCATCGCTGTCACTGCTGCTTTGGTCGGGGGGCCAGCTCCTGTGGACTCTCTTCCGTCTCGGCTCAAAAGCCGTTTCTCCGGAGGTCTCTCCCGGCCCCGCTGTCTGAAGCCGCCCCCCTCCTCCTGCCCCACTGCAGTCCCTGCTCTCCGCTCAGAAACGCTCTGGCACACTGGTTCGTTCTCTGCCCCACCCTCCCCGAGGGACGCAGGGATGTGCGTCCCAGGACAGTGGGGGCGTCCCCGTCGGGCCCTGCCTGCAGCCCAGCCCGGCTGACGGTGTCTGCCCTGGGGCTTGCCGAGGAGATGCTTGTCAGGTGGTCGGAGGGTGCGTGCGCCCTCACTGTTGCTCACTGTAGGGATTATAGAAAACCATGTCTTTGTCCGTTACATGGGTTAAAAATAGAAAGTGTGAAGACAGGTTTGACTGATTGTAACAGTTGTGTTTTTCTTTAATTCCTTACTCTATTTTAATTGGAGGATAATTTCTTTACAATGTCGCGGTGGTTTTTGCCACACATCCACATGAATCACCCACGGGTGCACATGTGTCCCGCATCCTGAAGCCCCTCCCGCCTCGCTCCCCGCCCATCTCTTGGGTTGTCCCCGAGCCCCGGCTCTGAGCGCCCTGCTTCACGCATCGGACTTGCACTGGTCATCTGTTTCACACAGGGTGACATACCTGCTCCAGTGCTGTTCTCTCCAGTCATCCCACCCTTGCCTTCTCCCATGTGGTCCTAAAGTCGGTTCTTTACATCTGTCTCTCTTTCTTAATGGATCGAAAACCAAAAGAAGGACCACAGTTTCAACTCCTTTCTTGTCTCCGTGACCGGCAAGACGTGCTGACGTCCATGGATGCCTTGGCTCTGTCCCTGCGGAGCTGGTGGAGTGGCAGAAACCTTCTCCTTTGACACCAAACAATGCTCAGTTTCACGGGGTCTGAGTGTGATAAGAATCTTACACAACGGTGGACATACAGTCACTAGGGAAATTTCTCTATATAACCTTGTTCCTTTACTATCCTTAATTTGAAAACTTCTTGTTAATATATGTCTGAAGCAACACATCCCAGGTTTTCCACATAGAAGCCAAGGTGACCTTACAAACTATGATTGGGTCATGGCATTCCCTTACTTGAACTTGTCACTCGTTTCCCACGGCTGTTCAGATAAGTCCAGACTCTGTACAAGGCCCTGGGAGATCTGGCCCCAGAGCCCCCGTCACCTCAGACACTGTTGACTCACTGGCCTGCCTTGCCTTCTCTGAAAAGTCGTGTGTTCCTTCTGGTGTCTGGCATGTTCTTCCCTTGGCTCATCACTCGGAAGGCCCGTCTCCCTCCCAGTCCCAGGGGTGCCCCTGGTTGTTGCTCGTCTCTGCCCTAGAGGACGCCCCCGTCTGCACCCAGTTTGTCCCGTTGCTTCCGCTCATCTGTCCTGTGACTGCTCCTCTCCAGGCCCGCGCTGTCTGCTGCTGTCTCAAGGGCCGGGGCTTCTCACTAAGGCCTTACTCAGTGTGACTGCTTGGAAAAAAACTGTGCAATCCTCCCCATTCAAGAAAGCTTTATTCTCATTTCGTAGTGTTTTCTTACATTATCTGTTATTTTCTAATTTAAAATCTGACTGTTTTAATAGCTATCATACTTTACTGCAGAGAATTTTTAAAATAAGCTATTGATTCACCTGCATTGAGTCTTGACTCTGAGGTTTGTTTATTTTCCATGAAGGACTCTTGCATATAAAAACTGGTTTTTCCCTAACAGTTACTGGACTGATCGCTCGTGTTTCTCCTTGAGGTAGACCTGGAAGAGTAACTGGTGTTCCTCTCCCACCACAGGCCGTACTTGGTGAACCTGTTGCCTTGCCTGACGCGCACGAGCAAGAGACCCGAGGAATCTGTTCAGGAGACGTTGGCTGCAGCGATCCCTAAAATTATGGCTTCTTTTGGCAACTTTGCGAACGACAATGAGATTAAGGTATGAGTGTTGCCTCAAGTCCCAAGCGTGTGAATGAGTCTTAGTGGGAGTCGCGCTTTTGCACAGACAGGCATTTGAGAGTGCGTCATAATTTGGAGTATAATCTTTTGATTTCTTGAAGGCACACAAAGAGCCTCTTTCCCCTCTGCCTTCTTACTGTCGGGTGGAAAGCTGAACAGGAAGACAGTTTAGAGAAGCAAAAGGCATTTTGCCAGAGCATACTGGTTTCAGTGTCCAGGATTGACTGCCTAGCCTGATTGAGGCCAAGCGGTGGTCCCTGAACTGCAGGCGGAGCAGGCACACCAACGGCGTCCTCTGGCTGTGAGTGCCCGCGGCCGGGGCATCACTCAGCTTCCTGCTTGTTTTTGCCCCAGCCCGCAGAATTCATGCCCTCTCTCGGGTCCTGTTCATAGTGTCCTGGCACAGGCTCTGAGGGTTACCAAGAGTCTTGGCCTTCTCCTTTCAGTGGGTCAGTCCTGTGTCAGAGCTTCTCTCGGTGTTTCCCTCTTCATTTTTAAATAACATGCTTACATTGCAGGTTTTGGATTTTTTATTTATATATTTTACAGTGGAGAAGATGAGTTTAGCTCTAACCCTTCTTCCATCTTTTTGCCACAGTGATGTAAATATTCGGCGTGCATGTTATTATGCTTACGTAATAGTCACAGCTAGTCCTGTTCTGTGCTGTGGTTATTTTCTTTGTATAACGTTTTGGTATTTCTGGAGTCAGCGGTTGCCTCTTTTCCATCTGCTTATTACTCTCTGGCGATGTGCACCTGTCACGCCTTCTGCTGGCGCTGAGGGTGTGTCTCAGTGCGCTCCTGCGCACGATGGCTGGTTGACCGGACCTGGCTTCTGCCCTGGCCGTCGTGGGTTCTCCAGCTGCCACTCCAGCCTGGTAGGGCTCCTTGGGTTTGTCCTACACTTTGTCTTGGCTCCCCCGCCAGAGGCCTGCTTCCCGGCTGCCGGGTCCCTGTCTCTAGGCTCACTGCTAGAGAGGGGCTGTGCGGAGAGTCTCACTGGTCAGAAGGCGGACTTTTCCTCAGTTTCTGTCTTCTGTCTGTGCTGGCATCCGTCCTCCGCTCTGCGGGAGATGGGGAGCAGTGCCCACGTCCCGGGCCGTCTGGGCGGGAGGGGGCCGTGGCAGTCTGCCCAGGAGCAGCCGTCTGTCCCCACGCCCAGGCCACGCCCACGGGCCTCCAGCACCCCCACACCCGAGCTCTCCGTCGCGCTCTGTGGCTGAGCTTGCTCTGGGCGGTGGCTTTCAGTCCTTCTCCCCAGCTCCTAGAAAGGCTTGTGTGGGAGCTCCTACCTGTGGGCCCCGGTCACTCAGTTCCCTCTTGTTGCCGTCTGGCTTCCGCATCTGTGAATGCTTCTATGCTGCCATTGTCCCTGTCCTGTTCTTCTTATACGTGTGAGTTTATGCTTTTGACACCTTGAGCTGAGGTTTCTGTGGAGTGTCTGGGTGGTAGAGGTCCATGTGTCTGATCCAGCATGTTAGATCAGAAGCCTCCTGACGGGAGCCCTGTTGTGTTAAGTATGGAGACTCTTGAGCTTTTCTTTGATGGATGTGGAATGAAGACAGCATGTGGATCACACGTGACTCCTCGACTAAGGGTCACAAAGCGAGCCTGTCCTTGTGGCCACCGCCCAGGTCTGGACGTGCAGTAGTAGTGGCACCCAGGAGCCTCTGCCAGTCTCGCCCTGTCTCCATTCCCTCCTTCCTCCCCAGGGCTGATCACACTGACTTGGCATCTAACGCCGGAGGGTCTGTCTTTAAGTCGTAGCCGTAGAGAACCTTACGGTGTGTGAGTGTGTGAGTTACGGTATGTAAGTCATAGCCCTGGGGAACCTCATGGTGTGTGAGTGTGTAAGTTACGGTATGTAAGTCATAGCCGTGGAGGACCTCATGGTGTGTGAGTGTGTAAGTTACGGTATGTAAGTCGTAGCCGTGGAGACCTCACAGTGTGTGAGTGTGTGAGTTATGGTATGTAAGTCGTAGCCGTGGAGGACCACACGGCGTGTATTCTTTTCATCTGGTTTCTTCTGCGCAGCACTGTGCTTGTGAGAGTCTCACCTGTCGCCGTGTGTGTCACTAGATCTTGCCGTTTTTGGAGCTGCGTGGTGTTCCCTTGGATGAGTGTGCCGGTCCTTTTATTGCAGCTGGCCCCTGGACCGGGGGTCGTCTGAAGTGCTGGGTCACGAATGCTGCTGCCGTGCCGTGCGCGTGTGGGTCTCTTGGAGCTGGGGTTGTGACACCTGGAACCGCAGTTGTCGGTGTGAGTGTGGATCTTTGCCCTTCGGCAGACACCGCAAAGAGCTGTGCTAAGCGCCGTGCCGGCTCACAGCTTGCTGTTGGTGGTGCGGGTAGTCCCAGAGCTCCCTGTCCTCAGTGGACTGGAACGTCAACCTCAGCCCTTTGCGGTGAAGTGATTTGCTGAGTACATTCTGCTGTTGCATATGGTTGTATTTCCGTTTCCATTCCCGGAAGTGCTCTTGACTCTAAAATGGGATGGGTTTTGTGTCTTTTTCCTTTTGAAGTGCTCTTAAATACATGTTCTGTCTGTGTTTAGAAAGTGGAGCCGCCTTACCCTTCTGTCTAGTATGCTTCCTCCTCCTTGTGAGAAGAGCTTTAAGGATGGTGCCGGGACCTCCCGCCAGCCGCCTTTACAGGGCTTTCTCAGCACTGTGGAATTTGGACCCAAGAACGCCCCCTGGAGCTCGCAGAGTCAATTTTGTTATTATTCCAAACTTCAGGTTCAATGTGGGCTGACTCATCATAGTAGTGTTTAGTTTTCATTCTGCTTAGAAGTTTGGACTAGTCAAAATGAGTCTTGACTTACAGTTTCAATGATGATGTATGTGTATGATCTCACCAAAAGGAGTTCTTTAAGGTGCTTTCTGTTTGGAGCTAAGAGTTTGTCAGAAATCAGTAGAGCGGTTTCTCTCCAGGTGTCGTCTCTGGGGAGAAACTGTTGGCCATGACCTCCTGGGGGTGCCGTGTGTCGGGGGTCTTCTGACCCTCCCACCTCTGACTCCCGAGCTCTAGTCTGTGAGTTCCCAGAGTGCCATTGAGCCCTGAGAGCCAGTTAGTGCTAGCCACACTGTGAGGGAGAAGCTCGCTGAAGTTGCGGCTTGTTTGCCGGCGGCCAGACCTTCCCGGGCGGCGTCCACTTTCCTCTGACTGTTCATCCGTGCTCCACACGCACCCAGCAGTATCAGGGCCAGATCACTGCTCAGAGTGATAGGGTAGATGTCACCAAGCTCATGCAGCTGCCTAGTCACCCCTTTTCATTCTTTGGGTATTTTTGTGCAGACTTAAATGGCCATCGTTAGAACTGTAGCACCGTGTCCTTTGGAGGCACGGTAACAACGTCGTCTTCTCTGATTTCTTAGGAAGATAACTGTGAGTGTGTGGTCTCAGTTCAGCCATGTTGCACGTTTCCAGACCTGAGAGTGTTTCTTAGTGGCTTTAGCAGCAAGTTGACAAGCTGTTGTTTAGGCATTCTCCTCCTGGACTTCATTATTTGTTGATTTTTTTCTTAATTCTGTTTATTTTACACAGCACTACTCACTGACTGACCCTGGGCTTCCCACGTGGCTCAGTGGTAAAGAATCTGCCTGCAAAGCAGGAGACATGAGTTTGATCCCTGGGTCGGGAAGATCCCCTGGAGAAGGAAATGGCAACCCACTCCAGTGTTCTTGTCTGGAGAATCCCATGGACAGAGGAGCCTGGCGGGCTACAGTCCATGGGGTCGCAAAGAGTCAGACATGACTGAACAACTAAACAACAATAAAAACTCACTGACCCTGGCCACAGACCTTGTGGGGACACGTTTTGTAGAAATGAAGGCTTTCGCTCTCCTGTAGGGATGTAGATGCTGAGCAGGGCCCTCCTTGCAGCTCATGAGGAGGTGAAGTGTCTGCACACACATGTAGCGGACCGCTCTGAGGTGTCCCACACTTGAGGTGCTCCCATTCAGCTCTGGGAAAGTCTCAAGTGGTTAATGCTTTATACTCCGCGAGAATTTGGAGCAGGTCATGCTTTTCTGAAATACGTGCTGAGTTTCCCAGGAGCCTCATCTTCTGCCCACTTGGGTTTGGCTTCCTCAGGTTCTGTTGAAGGCGTTCATCGCGAACCTGAAGTCCAGCTCCCCGACCGTGCGGCGGACGGCGGCGGGCTCGGCGGTCAGCATCTGCCAGCACTCCAGGAGGACGCAGTACTTCTACAGCTGGCTGCTCAGCGTGCTCCTAGGTGAGGCCCGGCCGGCCAGCGCCTCGCCCCGGGGGGTGGGGGCCCCTGGCATATCCCTGAGATAGGCCTTTGGGATTCTTTCCCATCAGGCAGCCCCTCTTCAGCTTCTTGACGGGGCCCTTCAGCCTGGCCAATGGGGAAGTGTGCAGGCGTGCCCTCGGGGGCGGTGTGAGGCCTGGGGAATCCTCTCCCCGCCCTCCTCCCTGGGGCAGCAGTGTGGACGCGGCCCGGCCCACCGAGAGCGGGCGCCGCGGAGCCTTCCCAGGACTGGCCCTGCAGGTCACACACAGCACGGCCTCTGTGGGGGCCCTGGGTGCAGGGAGCCCGAGCCTCGGGGCCGTCTGGACGGCTGTAGGCCTGCCGACCAGGCCTCCTGCCCTGGGGCGGCGGTGGGAATCCGTCCCAGCAGGTGGCGCGGGGAGCGCCTGGACCGCGGATGTGATAGAGCTGCCTGGCTCCCGCTCGCTGTGCGGGGCCTCGCTGAGCCGAGGGGTCAGTGTTCCCCCTCGGCGGCACCCCTGGGTCTCCGCTGTCGACTGTGTGCTTTTCTGTAGTGACTTGTGCCATCTGTACCCCCCGGCCGTGGGGTGCCGCGTGGGTCTCTGCCTGTTAGCAGAGGGAGCCGCGAATCCGCTGTGACTCAGTCTCACTGCTGCTTTGTAGGTTTGCTGGTCCCCGTGGAGGGGGAGCACCCCACCCTCCTGATTCTCGGCGTCCTGCTCACGCTGAGATACTTGGTGCCCCTGCTGCAGCAGCAGGTCAAGGACACGAGCCTGAAAGGCAGCTTCGGGGTGACGCGGAAAGAGATGGAGGTCTCTCCCTCGACGGAGCAGCTCGTCCAGGTAGGCACCCCCGAGCTTCACTCTGGCGCCTGTGCAGACAGGAGCAGCGTTCAGAAACTCAGCCCCTTTGGAAGAGAAGCTGCAGAACAGCGAACAGAGGGTTACGGGTGTGCACTCTGGCGTGGACCTGCTGGCTCAGACCCGAGCTGGGGCTCCAGGTCCTTGACCTCTGTGTGGCGTGACAGCGCGGTAGAACGAAGGTGTTCCTCACAGGGTTTCCAGGGCGCCCACATAAGCCCCTTTGAAACAAAGCCCTTGTGTTATTTCATCCGCGGGCGTTTCACATGGATCTCTGTAGATGAGGACTCTGTTTCTAATTTTAAGGACAATGCCATTGTCACACCTGAAGAGAAGAACGTTTTCTTAGCATCAAATTCCTATGCTTCCCTGTTACTTTGTTCTTCTGCTCTTTGGAACCAGCATCCAAATGACATTGGCTGTTAAGGATGTCAGTCTCATTGATCTCTTGGTTCCCTTCCACGCCTAGTTTCTCTTAGAGTTTGTTTTTTGAGGAATCAGATCATCAGTCTTGTGGAACTCCTGGCAATGTTATTTTTATTACTTGACTCTCCACTCTGTAAATTAGCAGCCCTCTTTGTCATCTGTATTTCCTGTAAGCCAGTAACTGGAGTAAGAGGCTTGTCAGAGTCACTGTGTGTTTTATGACATCCACAATATCTGAGTTCAGTACTACCTAGACAGTATTTTAACATAAATATTATTGGGGCTGCATACTGAGAATTTTTTTCTGATTTTTTTTTTTTTAAAGAAACTTCTTAGTCAAACGTTTGGAGACCACTGGCCTAGTGGGGGACGCACGCAGGCGTTCCCTAACTGGCAGGGTGGGAGGCGTGGTGTTCTGCAGAGGGCCTGGTGCAGGGGGTGGGCAGGCCGCTAACAGCTGATGCTTTGCGGGGAGTAGGCTTCGACAGGGACACAAAGTTGGGAGAAGAAAGTTTTTCAGACTGTAGCCTTCTCCAGGTCCACGGGGTGAGAGACAGAGTGTGTGGGCAGAGGAGAGCTGGATGTGCAAAGGCGTCCAGCTCTCAGGTCGGTTGGGATGCTGGGGGAAGATGCGGTGAGAGGTGTGTGGAAAACCGTGCAGAACTAGGAGAACAGCAGTCCTGGGAGGCTGAGGGAAGGGCTGTGGGAGGTGGTGTTTCATTAACTACCAGCTTCCTTGATGGTCGCATTTCTTCAACGTGATTAAATCCTGTGTCACCTTGCCTTAGCAAGCTAGATGAGATTATTTCTCAAACATATCTAATGTGCATTCTTTTGACTAATGGCCATTTTGAGTTAAATTATTTTGATTAAGAACTTCAACTCAGCTAAGGTAGTTTGGCTAGGTATATTTAAATAGAATTTAAAGTAATCCCGGGCCTGGCTAAACTGTAAAGCAAGTCTCGGCAAAACAGATATTTCTAATATGCAAGAATTAATTTTGCTTTTAATGTATGCTTTTATTCTTTTTGTGTATGCTTAAAAAAATTATTTGAAGATACGTTCTAGCAAAATGAGAAATAGATGCAAAAAACCCGAAGCCCTGAAGCCCGGGAAACACAGCTAACCAGGAATGTGGTGGAAGCAGTTCTGAGATGAGCATGTGCAGTGGGCCAGTCAGATTCTTCACAGAGACAGGAGGTCCGAGGAGCTCCCCGTGCCCACTGTCATGCCAAGAGCTGGAAGGTGCGCGCGTGTGTGTGGTAGGAGGGAAAACCAGGAAGATGCAGCACAGGAAACTGTTGCCCAGTTTTGAAGCACATTGTTGGCTGATTTTAAGCAAGTATGAGACTATATTAAAAGAGAATCCACTTAACTGTTATCCTTGGGACATTCTCTTTCAAGTGACACAGCACTACTGCTAGTGAAACAGTTCTTTCTTCTTTGGTCCGGTCACATCAATAGGCTTTGCAGGGAATGGTGTTCAGTTGGTCAGTCATGTCCGACTCTTTGTGACCCCACGGACTACAGCATGCCAGGCTTCCCTGGCCTTCGTTGTCTCCTGCAGTTTGCTCATTCATGTCTATTGAGTCGGTGAGACCATCCAACCATATCGTCCTCTGTCATCCCCGTCTCCTCCTGCCTTCAGTCTTTCTCAGCTTCAGGGTCTTTTCTAAAGAGTCAGCTCTTTGCATCAGGTGGCCGAAGTATTGGAGCTTCAGCATCAGTCCTTCCAATGAATATTCAGGACTGATTTCCTTGAGGATTGACTGGTTTGATCTCTCTGATGTCCAAGCAACTCTCAAAAGAGTCTTCTCCAGCACCACAATTCAAAAGCATCAATTGTTCATGAATGAGGTTAATGTGCTCATTTGAGATCCATACTGGTTTTTTAATTCAGTATTTAGACTCAGCATCTAGGCAGAGCACGTGTGATTTCAGAAGTTACATCTTAGTGTATACACGGAGCCCTTAGTAAGATGAGCGCGCTGACTGCTTCAGAATCTGGGAGGAGGCAGATGAGGCCAGGGAGCGTAGGGTGTACGTTTCCTCCATCCGTGGAGTGAGAACTCAGGAGAGTCTCTGCTCAGAGCAGATGGGTCAGATATCATGGCTTAAGCTTGTGACTGATTCCATAGGGCAGGGGTCATGGGCCAACTACCCAGCTCGTAGCAGGAGAGGAGCCACAGACAGTACACGCAGGCTGTGTTCAGGAAAACTGCGCGCAGAACAGCTGGTGGGCCAGCTTTGCCCGTGGACTGTGGTTCACAGACCTGTGGCCTAGAGTTGGGAGGTGCCCGTCAAAAGTAGAAACAGGTGAGTCAAAGTTGCCACCTTTGAGACTCACCTTACACACTGCTATCCTGTCGTTATAAAAAAATATGTATTACTTCTGTGACGTCACAGGTAGGGCTGCCCAATGTAGCAAATAAAGGTAGAGGGCACCAGTTACTTAAATTTCAGGTAAATCACCAGTAACCTTGTTGGGTAAGTAGGCCGGAAATCTCACGGCGCTCAGTTACACTTCGGAATTCTTTGTTTATCTGAAATTCGCGTTTAACTGGGCACTCTGTGTATTATCTGGCACCTCTAATGAAGGAGAAAGGGGTAAATCCATTATGTTCATATAATGTGATGCAGTGTAAAGTGTGATGTGATGCCTTTAAAGGCTTTGGAAACCCTTAGTGCACTCTGGCCAGCACGGCTTGCTTGTTGTGTGTGTCTGAGGAACTGTGCGCACAGTGTGTTTGGGACTTGATTCTCCTTTCCTGGTCCCCAGTGTAGGGAGATGGAGCCCTCCATTACCATGCTTCTTTTGTGGAAGTGGTCTGCTTATTTTTAAGGAATTACTATAACCGTGAAAAGTCCCGGGACTTTAGAAAACCATGGAAGCGAATCGTTACGCTGGTAGAAGAGATAGAGAAGTTTTTAGCGGGAGAAGGCATACATTTTCACAACAAAAGACAAAAGCAAAACACCTGGAGGCTGGGACACATTGTCAAGGCCATGGCTGGCGGTAATGCGGTGCTCCTGTTCCTAGGTGTACGAGCTGACTTTGCACTACACCCAACACCAGGACCACAACGTTGTGACTGGGGCCTTGGAACTGCTGCAGCAGCTCCTCCGAACCCCGCCGCCCGAGCTCCTGCGCATCCTGACCACGGCGGGCGGCGTCCGGCAGCTCGCTGCCGCCAAGGATGAGCCCGGGGGCCGCAGTCGGAGCGGGAGCATCGTGGAGCTGATAGGTAGGGTGTTCAGACGGCCACTCTGGAGTCCACTCAGCCGTGACTCTGGCCCTGGTGCTGGTGAGCCACGGGCGGCCCAGTTGCTCGCGGCACTCACGATGCAGGTGTCGTCCTTACTCCTGCACCCGGGAACTGGGGGTGCGGGCGGGTGAGGTGAGGCCAGCACGGGCACCCGGCCTCCTGACCCGGACTCGGCCGCCTCCACGTGGCGGTTCATCTGTTGGAAAGCGAGAGCGCTGGTGCGGTTTGCCCGTGACAGACCCTGGGGTCTCCCTGGGGCCCTCGAGGCCGTTGCTGTCCTCTGGACCCTGCTCTGCGGCCCCAGCTGGCTCTCGGCAGCCCTCCATCCCTCCTCCACGGCCCCTCCTCCCCCACCTTGGCTGTTTTTCCCTGTGCTGTTGGGTACTACGGGGCCCTGACCCCGCCACATGCTGCTGCTGCAGACCGCCCTGCTTGACTCGGAGTTGCCTCTGGGGAGCTGGAAGTCAGGGGTCCCCGAGCGGCAGCCTCTGGAGCCGGGTCTGGCGCAGCGGAGGCTTCTGGGCCTCTGCGGACCGGCCTCACCAGGCCCTGCGTGTGGGGTCTGCTCAGTGCAGTGCGGGCAAGGGTGGTCTTCACCGTCAGCAGAGACCAGGGAGGCTGCGATGTCCGCCCGCTGCCTCGTGAGGTCAGGGTGTCTGCCTGAACCCCACGGAGAAACTGCCGCTGTGCCTGTCCTCCGGGCTTTGTCCTGAGCAGCCCTTCCCGTGGGTGCAGGCCTGCCGAGTGATCACTGTCCAGTGGTCTGGTTTCTGATGACTGTGTCTGAGGAAAATGTCTGTTTGATTCTTGGTTGACCAAATAATCTGGGTTTTCTGATGTTTTTAGTCTGGCTTTTTAAATGCACTTTGCGCTCTTCTGACATTTTAGGTCATATCTTTAGAACTGTAGTTTTGAGTGCTAATGTAATTTTCAAGTTATTGCAGTTAAAATTATGCAGTTTTTATGTTACAGGATGGTGGGTAAGCCCCACCTGTAGAAATAACGTTCCTGTATTTTCTAAAGTTGAATCAAGCTTGAAGATTTTCTAATGGTGTCTGGATTTCAGCTGCTTGGTACTGCACTTTCATCTGTCATTTTCTGTGACTTACAGCTGGAGGGGGTTCTTCATGCAGCCCTGTCCTTTCAAGAAAACAAAAAGGTGATTATTTCAGAAATGATTGTTATTTTCAATCTTCCTGCTTTTTCAGTATTTCTCTGATGCAGTTGGCTATGCCTGTACCTCTTCTCAGCAAGGTGATTGTGTATATAAATGCAGCTGAAATCTGATAACCAGGCCCGAATAGTGCTATTGGGTGGCTTCAGAAAGTTACTTGTTGATCAGAATTGGTTTATTGTAAATTTCTCTTATTTTGAGGGGGGCGAAGGGCAGCCCGCACCATGTGACTTCTGGGACCAGGGGTTGACCCCGGGCCCGGCAGTGAGACCACTGAGTCCTCACCACCGGACCTCCAGGGAATTCCCTGTCATACATTTCTCATGCTTTAGGTGAGGGGTCAGCAGACGTTTTCTGTGAAGGGCCAGGCGGTGGCCCGTAGAGTCCTTTTTGTGCAGGGCTGCAGCTCTGTCCTGTGGCAAGAAGGCAGGCACGGACAGTGCCAAGCTAACGGGCACAGCTGCCTTCCAGCACAGCTTTATTTAGTTGCCAACTCCTGCTCCAAGGGATGTTCTGCTTATAAAGGCAGCTCATCATCCCAAAGAAACTTGCTTAGTATTAGTCAGGGATAATGTTTGGTTAATTATTTGGTTAAATTGGGCCTGGTTGTCATTTTTCAGCCATATTTACCTTTGTACATACCCACCTTTTCTGATATAATTATTTATATTTAATCAAATTTCTTCTGACATGGTCTGAAAGTTTTGGTATACATCATTGCTTACAGCACCAATTATTTTCTTCCTCCGCTCTAGATTTCCATAGGAAACTATTGCTGTTTTCTATTTTGAAATCCTAAAAGACTTCTCCTTTTTTTTTAAATTGACACATAAAAACTATTCTTCTACATATGCTAATTTTTTGTGTGTCTTGAGTATTTAATTGAGAGCATCTAATGCCTAATAATATTATTTGTAATATTGAATGGGATCTTTATAGGAATAATATTCTAGTCCTGGCTGGATTAAGTAAACGTTTCCTAGAATACTTAGAATTAACCATATTTGGATCATCATATGGAGAAGGAAATGGCAACCCACTCCAGGTATTCTTGCCTGGAGAATCCCCATGGACAGAGGAGCCTGGTGGGCTACAGTCTGTGGGGTTGCAGAGTCAGACACGACTGAGGTGGCTTTGCACTCATGCATGCATGAACAGATCATCATGGTGTGGGATCCTTTCAAGTTTGAGATCTTGGTGAAAACCCTGAGATTGCTTGAAAGCTGAAAGGCTTCTGTCCGAAGCTCGTGTTTCTCTCCTTGGATGGGGAGGAGACTTCAGGCGTGTGACTAGATTTCCCTGGCGCTTGCCTCGTCTCTTGGTCTCTTTCTGATGATGAGGCGATGACAGATTCTGGTTGAGATGTTTTTTGGGGGCTGGAATGTGGAATTTGTGCTCAAGCTCTTGTTTTATTTTTTGAGTGTTTTGTTGTTTTCATTTAGAGCTGCAGTTGTCATACTTTTCTATCATAGCTTCAGGTGAGATCTGCCAGTACATAAGAGACAGAAACAGTTGTTGTTGGATGTCAGATCAGGGTGAGAGTGGGGGGCGTGGCCTGGCCTTGCCCCCTCTTGGGGAGAACTCCTTGGAACAGACTTGCAGACTGCTGTTTCCAAAGACAGAGGCTGCTTTCGTTAACTCTGAATTCACAGGTTGGAGTGTTATTTGCTTTCTCAAGATAAATCACTTGCTCTGTAATAAAGGGCTGTGTTATTTAGTAGATAAGCCAAGTTGCTGTGTTAGTTTCATCTAGATCTTGAGTTTCCTTTGCTTTTTCCTGGATGGGAGGAGGGCTTTAAAGTCACATTAGTGTAGATTTATGGCAGTTATCACACCTGTGACTTCCTCATTGAAGAGGAGTGAAGTTAGAAATTGAAACTTGCCAGTAATTATTTTGATAATGTCATTTAATGACCTTTGTATGTAAAGTAACCATAAAGATAAAACGATCCCACTTAAATCATGTTAAGACTTTTGTTTTCTTTTTTCCTTATTATAATTTGGAACTCATTAACTGTAAAATGTATTTTTAGAAATTTGCTAAAGGTGAAATACTATTCCATCCTCCCAGGTCATACAGTACTTGAGTACTGGTTATCAGCAGTAGAAATCCAGCAAGTTAACTGATAATAAAAGTGACTTTTTGTTGGAGTTATGACATGAATATCCTGGCAGCTAATAGAATGGGTTCTAGCTATAACTTGATATTTTTAAGATTAAATAGTAACAAATTATTTAACATTGACAGTAGTCTTAAGTCAATTAGTATTGATTATTAAAATACTTTGTGGTACAGATTGAGAATTACTGCTTTTAACTGTTTTTCATACAGGTTTGTGATTTTAATAATACTCTAAATAGGACATCTCTGCATTTTGTGTTAGCACTCTGGGGGAATAAAGAAACATGTATATGATGACAGGCTGAGAGCAGGAATTAGATGTGCTCGTGGCTTTCCTCTTGGAATGTCCATCTGTTTGGTTTCCAGAGCTCTTCCTGTAGCAGGCTCAGGTCTCTCGCTGTGTCCTTCCCTAGGGAAAGTGCTCTTCGGAGAAGCGGCACCCCTGGAGGACGGCTCAGAGTCCAGGTCGGAGGGCAGCAGCCCCGCCTTCTCAGGTAGCGCGTCCCCCTTGCTCCTCTCCGCTGACCCCTGCGCCTCAGTGGGTCATGCTCCTCGGGGGCAGCCGTGAAGCCAGCTTGCTCAGATGCTGCAAAATTGAGGCTTCTTCCATAGTGTTTACTTTGAAACACTATCTGTGTGTTTTCTTGGATCAAATATTTGCTATTTTCCTGTATAGTATGTTTTCCTATATCAAATATATGCTATTTTCAAGCTGTTTTAAAATTAGGTTTATACTCCCTGGGTATAAGTCTTTTTGAGAAGGGAATGGTAGGTAAAGTATCTCATGAATTGCATGGGTTGTGAAGAGGAAGATGGGATTAAAAATTGTCTGAGGATCTGAGCCAGGAAGAAATGGAAAGTAAGAACAAACCAGTTATCAGTATTGACAGTGAATCAGTAATAGCTCTCAACCAGCAAAGTCCATGATCAGATGGCTTCGTAGGTGAATTCTCCCAAACATTTAGAGAAGTGTTGACACCCATCCTTCTGAAACTGTTCCAAAAAATTGCATGGAAGGAATACTTCCAAACTCATTCTGTGAAGCCACCATCCCCCGAAACTGAAACAAGACAAAGATACAGATACAGTAACAAGAAAATTTCAGGCCAGTATCACTGATGAACATAGATCCAGTCAAGCAGGATTATCCCGGGGATGTGGAGGCTTTTCAGTATCCACAAGTCAATCAGTGAGACAGACTATAGTAACACATGGAAAAAATGAAAACCATTTGAGAGTGGTTTGATCTGTATAACCCTAGCCAAATGAATATTTTTAGATAACTGAAAATACAGGGAAAGAAAGTCAGAATACTTTTCATTGGTGATTATTTACTTACTGGTTTATTCTACAAAATAGAACCCCATGGACAGTAAGTAGCCTGCCAGGCTTCTCTGTCCATGGGGATTCTCTAGGAAAGAATACTGTAGTGGGTTGCCATGCCCTCCTCCAGGGAAATCTTCCCAACCCAGGGGTTAAACCCAGGTCTTCCACATTGCAGGCTGATTCTTTACCATCTGAGCCAGCAGGGAAGCCCAAGAACACTGGAGTGGGTAGATTTTTTAAATTACAAAAATAAAGTTAAACATGAAAAAAAATTACAGCTATCCATGAGCCCCGGTGCTCATTGACCCCCGAACTTCCAGGAGTGACACAGCGCACAGCTTGGTGTGGGTTCTTATGTAGGGTGGTGGTGGTTTTAAATGGGAGTTAAAGACTAGGGAAATGTGAAACTTGATGATGCAGGGGAGTGAGACTGGCTGAGGGGTCGTGAACAGGGTCTGGGAAGATGGAAAGCCCACTTTTCAGAGCGCCACTTGCTCCGAGCTTTTGTGAGCACGCTGCCTGTACCCCAGCCAGGCTGCCAGGAACTCACCAGAATCTCCATGCTGCTCCGCCCTCAGGACGGAGCAGCCTCTTGAGAGCTGGAGGTAGTTTGACAAATGTTGCTTGTCAAACTTGAGAGTTGGCGGTGAAATGCCACTTGGGAATATTCATAGCATTTAAAAATATCTATTCAAGATCCTTATTTTATCAATATAGTGATAGAGTAAAAGATAATTACTTACGTAATACAGTCAAAATGTTTGGAGAATGCACTGTTTGTCTTGCTTTTGAAATTGACTAGTTATGTTTTCACTGTATTTAAGGACGTTTTACAGTTAAAACAGGTGCTGACAGTGAATTTGGGGGTATTCTACAAGTATATGGTTCCCCATTGCATTCTCTTGCTGACCCTTTGAAGAGTGAATGTTCCTCTGTCTGCAGCCTCAGTCAAGGGTGAGGTCGGAGGTGAGCTGGCTGCCTCTTCCGGGGTCTCCACCCCCGGCTCCACCAGCTCAGCGGCCGACTCTGTGGGTCACGACATTATCACCGAGCAGCCCCGGTCGCAGCACACGCTTCAGACGGACTCGGTGGATCTGGCTGCCTGTGACTTGGCGAGCACCGCCACCGACGGGGACGAGGAGGACATCCTGAGCCACAGCTCCAGCCAGATGAGCGCTGTCCCTTCCGACCCCGCCATGGACCTGAACGATGGGACCCAGGCCTCCTCGCCCATCAGCGACAGCTCCCAGACCACCACCGAGGGGCCCGATTCAGCCGTGACCCCTTCCGACAGTTCTGAAATTGTAAGTGGTCAAAGGGACAACCCGGTTTCTGCAGAGGGGCCTTCCCTGGGGCCCCAGACCTGGACCCTCCTGCCTGTTCATTCCATCCCTCTGACATGTGAATAGCAGTGTAGAGGTCCCCAGCTCAGATCCTAAATCAGCAGCTCAGCCCCGTCGGAGACCTTCCCTGAAGGAGACGGCCAAGTGTCCTTTGTGTTGAACACGGAGGTCAAAAGTTAGGTTAGTTGATGAGTGCCATCAAGTGCATTTGAAATTTTTAATACCTTTTTGGGCACAGGGTAAGTCAGTATTGTGAAGATTCTTAATGAACCTGTTATTAACAGATCTGCAGTCTTAATGCAGTATGACTAATAACAGTAATACTGTGCATCATTTTAGTACTTTCTGACTTTTCAAGAACCCTGACTACATAGCCCGTCTTCTGGAGCATGTCTCTGGTTACCTCTCGTCTCTGAGTTAGTGGACACGAAGCCCTCCGGAGTGGTCCGAAGTTTGGTACTGGCATAAACTGAGTTTTACAGCCCAATTTTATATAAACAATTTCTACTGGCAATTGTTTTGGTACTATTGAATGTGTTCTATTTATTATGAATTTTTTCTTAAACAGTAGTGAATGCAGAAGCTTTGAGAAACACGTCACGAAGCACTGGCAGCTGTCCAGTTGTCACGTGGATGTGGTTTCTGATGGCCCAGTGGGTTTCCACTGTCTCAGTTGGAGGAGTGGGCTCACCATTGGGGTTTTTAGCTAGAAGACCTGGCAGAAGATAGGGTAACTGGATTGTGGGAAATGATTTCGAGTCAGGAAAGGGTGAAGAGTGCTGACCAGGAGGCAGGGAGAAGGGGAGGTTGGGGAAGTGCTGCTCCCAGTAGCATGTTAAGTGAGCGGAGGAAGTTTCTGTCGTCGGCTGATTGTACCAACTTGCGTCTTGCCTTTTTTTTTTCTGAATTTCCTGGCTGTGCTGGGCCTTCGTTGCTGCACAGGCTTCTCTCTAGTCGTGGCAAGCAGGGACTGCTGTCTTGTTTTGGAGCTCAGGCTGTAGGGTGCTCCAGTTTCAGTGGTTGCAGCCCTGCAGCTTCAGAGCCCAGGCTCGGGAGTTGTGGCTCTCAGGCTTCGTGTTCCTCAGCACGTGGGATCTGCCCCATGTCTCTGGCATTGGCAGGTGGATTCTTTTCCTGTGAGCCACCAGGGAAGCCCGTCTTGCCTTTTTATAGGTAATGCTTTCTAGGCGGGTTCTCTAGACATTGGACAGAACGACCACAAGGAAGTCGTGTGAGCATCCCGTCTGGAGCTGCTGCAGCAGCTGTGTGCTGTGGGGCATGGCTGTGCCAGGGGCCCACGCCGGGCTCTGGCCTGCAGGGAACTAAATGTCTCCCCTTGATGTTTCTCACCCCTGCAGAGTTCTTTCTAGTTTATGAGATGCTTCCATGTCTTTTATTTAGTCCGAGTTGTTTGCTGAACAAATGCGCTGAGCACCTGTTAAGTTCCAGGGACTGTTCTACAAACTGGGGGTGAAGCAGAGGGCACAGCATGCAAAGCTGCTCTCCTGGAGCTGGCGTTTCTGAGGGGGGCCCCAGGCTCTCCGTCGGGGCCAGAGAGTGAACCCCCTTGGCCCTGCGAGCCGCCTGCTGGCATTGCACGCTCGTCTCTGCTAGTGGAGGGCCAGAGCAGCCGTAGACAGACAGGAAGGAGTGAGCGCGCTGTGTTCCAGTGAAACTGTTTACAAACGCTGCTGAGGGGCCAGACCTCCCTTCCTCTGTTCCAGAGTGTGAGTGTCTGCGTAGGGCGGGTCATAAGCCAGTCATTGGCAGGTAAATACACACAGTCAGATGGCAGCAAGTGCCACAGAGAGAAAGGAGCCAGCTGCAGAGGCTGGGATTTCCTCAGGAGACGTCCTGTGTGGTGGCTTGGGGCGTGGCCTGCAGGGAGCCCCGCCCCGTGAGAGCTCTGGCTCGGGAGCTGGGCGGCCTCCGCAGCTGTGGCCCTGGCGTCCCCGTTTCCTCACCCACAGAGTGAAGCTGGTGATGGTGCTTGATGCTTTGGGGCTTGTGGGGATAAGCAACGTAATATGTGGGGGTGCTTTCACGCTAGCCAGGCATTTTCAGAAAATGTTGTTTTTTATTATGATAGAACTTCTCACTTTAGCCTGTGTGGGGTGTTTTTTTTTTTTAGTCATCTGGAGAGTAGAGAAAATTTGTTTCTTTCTTGATTGTTTTTGTTCATGTATTAACAGCTCAGTTTTATTTTTTTAATTTTAATTGGAAGGAATAATTTTTTAATGATACAGAATTTATTTCAGTAATAATCTACTAACATAGGGTCTTTCACTCAGTTTTTCAGGTAAATTACAGGGGATTTCAAGTGGATGTGAGAAATTTGGCAGTATGAAATCATCAGCCGTGTGTATGGCTAGATATATGAAATACTGTGCCCCAAACTTAGTTGGGTCAGTCCTAGCAGTTTAGGGGGTAACCTATTGTTAGACTTTTGTTTAGAAGACTTTTCCTCATTTTTGACTTGCTGTTTAAAATTAGCTTGTGAACACAAAGGTTTTTGTTTGGATTTTTGTCTTTTTGTAATCAAAAAAGAGAAATGTCCACATTGGGATTTCTTTGGCATATTTAGAATCACAAAAGCTTTCCATAATGTGGTAGTGTGCGATCAGTAAGCTCTTGGTACTGTTCATGCCTGTACCCACGTGCCTTTGAGGAGATAACCTTCATATTGGTGTGTAAGATGTCATGGTCCACATTGCTTACGGGGTTTTGCCTTTGCCTTTCCACCTTGGAGGGCTTGCCCCTTGGTGGTGGCACTTCAGAAGCCTCACAGCCCCTCTTGCACGTTCAGGTGTTA
The DNA here is from genome assembly GCF_023699985.2 of Odocoileus virginianus. Classification (NCBI taxonomy): domain Eukaryota; kingdom Metazoa; phylum Chordata; class Mammalia; order Artiodactyla; family Cervidae; genus Odocoileus; species Odocoileus virginianus. The sequence continues at coordinate 4,399,317 of NW_027224267.1, forward strand.
GATGGCACCGACAGCCAGTACCCAGGGATGCAGGTGGGGCCGATGCAGGACGAGGATGAGGACGCTGCTGCCGTTCTTCCTGACGAAGACACGGAGGCTTTCAGAAACTCTTCCATCGGTATGTTGACTTTAGGCGGTGTACGTAAGTCCCCAACACACGACTAGGCTCCATTCCGAGATTGTGTTCCTAAGTCCAGCAAAGTGAACCCAGGTATCCAGCTAACACGATCGGCCATATAGGACTGTACTGTAATAGGTTTATAATACTTTTCCTACTTTTTCCTGGACTTGAAATAAAGACTCAATGGACATGAATTTGAGCAAGCTCCAGGAGATGGTGAAGGACAGGGAAGCCTGGTGTCCTGCAGTCCATGGAGTCACAAAGAATCGGACACGACTGAGCAACTGAACATCAGCTCCTGTATACAGTACTATCTCTGTCGAGTACGCTTGTAGAGGGTGCAGTGTGCCCCGAGCTAGCTTACGTGATTGGAAAGTGAACACATGCTCACATCTTGGGAAGTTTGTGATTTGAAAGTTCGTATGTAGGGGCCTTACTGTACTACCAAGTGGCCTTGCTTTCAGCCCTGACCTCTTACATCTTAACTTCCAAGAAGTCTTCTGGTGTCTGTTTCCTGAGTTGTAAACAGCAAATAAGGAAAACCGGTTGAGAAGTTGTCATCCTTTTTGGCCTAAGTCCTGTGCTTTGGTGCTGACTGTGTCGATGTGGGTGTTTGTGTCTTAGTTGGGAACTGGTTGCCTGACTTCGTCTCTTTCTTTGATTTTGAAGCCCTTCAACAAGCACATTTGTTGGAGAGCGTGGGCCACGGCAGGCAGGCCTCTGGCAGCAGTGTGGGTACATTCGTCTCACGAGAGGAAGCTGCCGAACCAGGGGATCCGGAGAGCAAGGTGAGACACCGGGGCCCGAGACCACGCCACGTCCCGCGCGGGCCTGCGTGCTGAAGCGTGCCCTGGCTGCCGTCTGGCCGCCGCGCTCCTGGCTCTCCCGTGGCTGCGCCTCCGCTCAGCCCCGTCCCTCTCACAGATCACCTCGAGTCTGCTCTGCTATCTGCCTCCCGAGGTCTGGGTGCGTCCTTGAGAACTGCCCGAAGTTCTGATTTCTTCGACCATCCATGTGATGGTAGTGTGTGGCCTGGCAGCGTTTCTTGGTTTTGTTCCGCTGAATTATTTGTTTACTTATCGTGGTAGATACTCGTGCAGTTCTCCATCGCAACCCTTCTGAAGGCACAGCCGAGCGGCATTACGTGCCCACACGTTGTGCAGCGATCCTCACGGCGTTCACAGGACTGTTCGATCTTCCCAGGCTGAAACTGTCTCCATTCGACACTGACTCCCATTCCTCCCCCCGCTCTGGCCCCTCTCACCCACCATTCTGCTTTCTGTCTCTCTGGATCTGACTAGTCTGGGGACCTCTCATAAGTGGAATCATGCAGTATTTGTCCTTTTGTGTCCTCAGGGTCATCCGTGTTACAGCGGGTGTCAGAATTCCCTCCCCCTTTTAAGACTGAATGATGTTTCAGTGCATGTGTTTTCCACATGTTGCTTTACTCTTCATCTGTTGATGGACACTTGGGTGACTCCCCACCTTTTGTCGTTGTAAATTATGCTGTTATCAGGGAGTATACAAATACCTCTTCAAGACCCTGATTTCATTTCTTGTGGGTAATATACCCAAAGTGGAGGTGCTGGACTGTGTGATGCTTCTGGTTCTAACTTTTTGATGCAGCCCTGTACTGCTTTCCACAGCAGCTGCACAGCTTTCTTTTATTTACTTTCTGCGCTGTGTGGCATGTGGGGTCTCAGTTCCTTGACCAGGGATTGAACCTGCACCCTCTGCATTGGAAGCACGGAGTCTTAACCCCAGGGAAGTCCCTGCTGCACCATCTTACGTTCCCACTCACGGTGTACCAGCATTGCATTCCTCTACATCTTCACCAACACTTTCCTCACCTCTTTTTTTTTTTGAGAAGATCATCACACTGGGTGTGCAGTGGTGTATCATTGTGGTTTCTGACCTGCATCTCCCCTAATGATTAGAGATGTGGAGTATCTTTTCATGAGTGAATTAGCCATTCACGTATCTTCTCTGGAGAAATGTCTCTTGAAGTCCTTTGCCCGTTTTTAACTCAGGTGGTTTGGTTTTCTTAGGCATTGCTCAGTTGTCTGTTGAGCTGTTTCAGTATTCTCTCTGTGCTGCTTGCCTTTTCCATGCCAGTGTCCTGTACTCCCGGCTAGTTTTAACCCTCAAGGGCGGGAAGTAGTGTCTCACACTGAGTCCCTCCTGGGCGCTGTGTCACCATCTCGACCTGGGCCATTCCTCCGGGAGCGGCCTCCCCTCGCAGCTTCGGGCGTCCCTGGGAGCTCCCCTCCGCCTGTGCGGCGTGTTCCTTGCCTGCTGTCTCATTCGGCCCCAGCCCTTGGGGCCCCCTGTCAGGACTCCCCCTGGGGGTCTGATCCTGCCCCACCGTGGCCTGTGAGGTCGGGCACGGATCTGAACACCAAGCTCCTGGCACAGTTCCTGCTCTGGAATTCCTTGTTGGATGAACTAAGGAATCAGCGTGTAAGTTCCATGATTATAAAAGACGAATAAGTGTTGCTTTTTCTTTACAGCCCTGCCGGATCAAAGGCGACATTGGCCAGTCCACTGATGAGGACTCCGCCCCTCTTGTCCACTGTGTCCGCCTTCTGTCTGCTTCATTTTTACTCACAGGGGAAAGAAACGGTGAGGATCAAAAGGCAGGTGCAGAGTTGAAGGGAATGACTTTAGGCTTCAGAGGTCACCTTGGTCACCAGCTCTGAGCCTGGTTGCAGCTGACAGAGTAGAAGCTGGAGACGAGCTTTGGTTTTCACCGACTGATGGGGAAGGCTGGGGGAGGCTGGTTTCCTGGGGCTGGCTTTGTTTGTTTGGAAGCTAAAGATTTGCTGCTGTGATGCTGACGGCGACCGGGGCGGATCTGTTCACAGCCTTGGTTCCGGACAGGGACGTGCGGGTCAGCGTGAAGGCCCTGGCCCTCAGCTGCGTTGGAGCCGCCGTGGCCCTTCATCCTGAATCTTTTTTCGGCAAACTCTACAGAGCACCGCTGGACACCATGGAGTACCCTGGTACGTTCACAATTTGTGTCTCATTCCTCATGTTTAGTCACTGGTCTGAAAACTATTTCAAACTCTGACTATTTTAGTTTTAGAGCACCAAGTTTTCTGAGTTAATTTGCAGCGTTTGAGCTGTGTGATAACTCTCCATAAAACACATCAATTGTCATGTTTTTAGCTTCTTGGACCCCCTGCAGATGCAGTGTTTAGTTGAAACACACAGAGGAAAGCAATAGAAATCTGGGAATATAAGAGCTTATTAACATGCACAAATTGTGTATAATCAAAGTTGCTTCGGGTCACACCAGCCAGACCAGACATTCACACCTAGCCGGCGGGAAGCGGGATGTTCACGCTCAGATCTGGCGGGGAGCGAGCCATTCACGCTCAGAGCCGGTGGGGAGCAGGACGTTCACGCTCAGAGCCGGTGGGGAGTGAGCCCTTCACACTCAGAGCCGGCGGGGACTGAGATGAGCTGGGCGGCAGCGGCCAGTCTCCCACAGTGCACGTCCTGGGCATCTGCTCTGGTGGGGTGACTGGGGGAAGCCTGCTCTCCTAAAGTTATGCTCCTGCCTACTCTCTCACTCTCTCTTTCCTTGGGTGAGGGGACAAATCCATGCTTTTGAATTTATATTAGATAATAAGTGTGGACAAGTTTGAGACTCTCATGTCATTTTCTTGAAGCAAAAGCTTGACAACCTGGAATTATAACCCGGAAACTGTTGTGTTGGAGTGGTGTCAGGGATGTGGTGAATATAGGCTCTTTAAACCTGGGATGTTTTCACCACGGACGGCTGTTACAGGCAGGTCTTTCTGGATCAGCATCGCTCCCTCGCCCTTTTCTTGCCTGGGAATTCAGCCTTTGCCTTGAGTTAGAAAGTTGACGATAGGGACCTGTACAGTGGCCGGGCCATTTCTCTCCGCAGAGGAGCAGTACGTGTCGGACGTCTTGAACTACATCGAGCACGGGGACCCGCAGGTCCGAGGAGCCACAGCCATCCTCTGCGGGACGCTCATCTGCTCCGTCCTCCGCAGGTGCCGCTTCCACGTGGCGGCCTGGATGGGCGCCGTCAGAGCCCGGACAGGTAACTACCAGCTTTCAGTGTTCAGCATTCCATGTCGTCGCTCCTGGACGGCATCCTCGTGTTGAGGCTCACACGAAGGCGTCTGTGCTTGCTCTTCCGGGCAGGAAATGCGTTTTCCCTGGCGGACTGCATCCCCCTGCTGCAGAAGGCTTTGAAGGACGAGTCCTCGGTGACCTGCAAGTTGGCTTGTGCAGCTGTGAGGGTGAGCATAGTCGTTGGTGGATATCAGTTCTTTGATTAGTGGTAATTTCACCAATGTTAACAATGAAAACTTAAGCTTAATATTAAATATTTCCATTTGCAACAGTAATAAACATCTATGTATCTACCTATCAGCCTCAGAAGGAAAACAGTGCCAACAGAGTCAAGGGTTAATAGACTTCGGTTTAAATCTCAGAATATTTGTTTGAAATACACGTTTCTTAAAGGGTATCTCTACCTTGCTCATATTAAGTGTAAAACTTGTTGAATTAAAACGCAGCAGCTCTTTCAGGCCCGTTGAATGCACAAACTGAGGCACGGGGGTTATTTAATACCCTGTGGTGTTGGTGGGGGGACGGCCCCAGGCCTTTATGGGGTAGCATGTTGAATGCTCTATCAACTGGTTCAGAACTCACAACTGGCCCAACAGCAGTCCACGTTAAGCAGTAAAAATCAAGCCACAGACCCTACCATTGTCAGACTTATGTTCCCCTTTAAAATGTCATGGCCCGGCCAGACTTGCTCCTTGGTCCCAGGTGTTCGCCAGGTGTCGGTCGGTCTGTGTCTGCTGGGGCAGAAGGGAGCCGGTCAGCAGCACTCAGCAGGCTGCGTGCGGAGTTGCCCCGCGCGCACTGGGGCAGGCGAGATGCAGCCTCGGAGCCTGGGCGGCCCAGTGCCGGGTCCCATCGGGCAGGGCGCAGGCCCCGCGTCATGGCGTTGGGCCTGGGGCGGCCGGGGGTTCAGCAGGGGCAGCGCGTGCCCGGTGTCGGGGCGGGCAGGCCTGGATGGAGGCAGGGGTGGGGGAGAGAGCCGCGTCCTGTGGTGGCGACACGCTCACGCTCCACCTCGAGGTGACTGAGGCACGTGTGTGTGGTCAGTGTTTCTGAGAGAGGGAGACGGGGCGGGGATGGGGAGGGGCGCGTGTGGGGGTCTGCAGAGACCCAGCCGCCGCCTGCCCTCCAGCTCTGCGTCGTGAGCCTCTGCAGCAGCAGCTACAGTGCGTGGGGGCTGCAGCTCATCACCGACTTGCTGGCCCTGCGGAGCAGCGCCTACTGGCTGGTGAGGACGGAGCTTCTGGAGACCGTGGCAGAGATCGACTTCAGGTGGGTGAGGCGGGCCCGCTGGGTCAGGCTTGAATGGCGCGGGCGGTGCCCTGTGTCCCTCTGTGTCTGCCCCTCCCTTCCGAGCCTTCGCCCTCGCCCTGGAGTTTTTACGTCCAGGCAGAGGAGTGGGGTTTTCTGATATTCTTAGTCATTCGAGTTTCTGCACAGTGTGAATAAAAGAGCTCAGGCTTTTGAAACAGTGAAGCTTGTGTCACTTGGGCCTGTTTAAACGGATCCATGCCTCGCTGTACTGAGCCTAGGTCAGACATCAGATTGGTATTGTCACAATTAAAGAGTAACTTCTGACGCCTTGCAGTTTATCATTTTCTGAGAAAGTATGATTCCACATTTTCTTTCTATGCTTTCTTTTAGATGGGGAATTTTCTTTTTCGTCTGAGTTTGTGTTTTTTTTAAAGCCCCCGTTTGTAGAGGGCTGGTTGTGTGCCGGGCTGGGCTGGCGCCCTCTGGGTTATTGTCTTTCAGCTTTAGAACATGTCTGTGAAGTCCGGGCTGCTTCCCGCTGTGTCTCACAGGCGGACCCCGGGTGGTGGAGGGGGGGACCCGCCTCTGAGGGGGCCGGAGTCTCAGCCCCCTCCCCAGTCTGCCTTCCCACCACCTACAAGTGTCTGAGCTAGTTCTGTAGGGCACTTGGGGTCTTTCAAAATACCCGACGTTTATATTCACTTTGAAGAAAAGTGCTGAGTGCTTTCTGAGTCTGGAGGCGGGAGGAGCGTGGGTGCTCCCAGCTGGAAGCAGGTGCCTTCCTGCCGTGTAACGTGGGGCTGCCGCAGAGCCTTCCCTGGCTCCCGCCTGCGGCCCTGGCGTGGCTGTCCTCCTCCTCTGTGGTCATGCAGGCCATCCGTGCGGCTCTGTTCGGTAACTGAATTGTTCACCGTGAAATATGTTCTTTGTGTTAGGTTGGTGAGCTTTCTGGAGGCCAAAGCAGAAACGCTGCACAGAGGGGCCCATCACTACACAGGGGTAAGCCCTTCATGTCTGGGAGGCCGTGATTTAACTTCCAGGAGTGCACCTTCCCCTTAGTGTGGGATTTCTAGGAATGCTTTGTATCATGAAGCTTGTGATCGTATGTGTGACTTTAGGGCTAGTGACATTGAGTTCTTCACTGGCTTTCCAGGATACCTGACTTAAAATTCATTTAAATACAGAGATCAGATCTGTTTTTATCTTTCTTTCCAAAGCTTTTAAAACTGCAAGAGCGGGTGCTCAATAATGTTGTCATCTATCTGCTTGGAGATGAAGACCCCAGGGTGCGGCATGTTGCTGCCGCTTCGTTGATGAGGTACTTGCCCAGTATTTTCTCTCTCCATTCACCTTCTTGGTTAAAGTACTAAACGATATGACAGTGGGAAGAGAGGTGAAAATTTGGAGGCCATAGGGCATATTCCTAAATCTTTGACCTCACTTTTGGTTACTCTTGAGCTATCAAAAAGCATATTTTTCACTGTCTCAAGAATCTAAAATGAAAATTAAGACAACAATAAAGTTTTAGTCTCATATTGTAAAAGTAATGTACTTTGATGGTCAGATTTTTGAAATATGGAGAATAGCACTAAGAAGAAAATAAAAATCACCTCTAGTCCTCCTACTGGAGATAACCACTGTTAACATTTTTTGCTTATGTCCTATGTACAAGTTTCTTTTTCAAAATTGGGACAAAGTGTACATGCGATTTTGTTATCTGTTAATTTCCACATAATGATCATTAGTATTTTCCTGTGAGAAATACTCTTCTAAAAAAGACTCTTTAACTACCACCTTTGTCTGGGGTGTCTCTGTCTGTTGAGATGTGTTCATATTTCTGTACTGAAGTGCATGACATTTCATACAGTGTGAGATAAAGAAAGGCTGTAAATACTGTTTACAAGAAATTTTTAGTTAGTGGCCACTTTTTCACAGTGTAGTTTTGATAAATTTTTTTGTAAATATTATTTGGTTGGATACTAAGTTTTTATTGATTTAGATAATGAATAATGGTTCAGTGACTTAGTATTATACATAAATGTTTATGTAGTGACTAGTATAATGCATAAATGTTTACATACAACTTTTTTTTCTAAGAATTAATTCCTGGAAGTTGAGTTACTAGGCCAAACAACCTTTTTGTGTTTTTTTTTCCCTATTAGCTTATTGAAGTAAGATTTTTTTATCTCTTAAAATTGACCCATTTTAAGTGTACAGTTAATGATTTTTGGTAAACTTAGAGTTGTGCAACCTTCACCACAATCCAACTTTAGAGTATTTCCATCATTTCAAAAAGATCTACTGTGCCCGTTTGCAGTAACTCCCACTCCTACCCAGCCATAGGCAACCACTCATCCACTTCCTGTCTCTCGAGGAGCGTGTGCCTTTTCTACACACTTCATGTAAATGAGAGCACACAGTCAGTAGAGGGACTTTTGCATCTGATTCTCTTTCACTCAGTTTTTGAAGTTCATCCATGCTATGAGGTGTGTGCCCATCGTTTGTTCTTTCCATTGTTTAACAGCGTTCTGTTATCTAGATAATACTGTGTTTTATATATACATTCACCAAGCGATATGATTATTTTCACTTTTAGACTGTTATGAATCATGCTGCTTAAACTCTTGCCTCCAAGATTTTGAGTGGATGTACGTTTTCATTTCTTGGGGGTAGATACTGGCAAGTGGGTTTTTATGGTTTTGGTACTTAACTGGAGAATCGCACGGACAGAGGAGCCTGGTGGGCTGTGGTCCATAGGGCCACAAAGAGCTGGACACTACTGAAGCGACTGAGCAGGCAGTGAAGTTACTGTCCAGAAGCGGATCAGTCTGCCCTCCCACCACCAGAATATGATCGTGCCTGAGTCTTTTCACCAAAGCAGGCATTTCAAAAAAGTTAAATATGTGTCAGTTTCTTAGGCCGTCATTGGTGTTTCTTTTTAACATAACTTTTATCTTGTTTTAAAAATAATAACACGTTTACTAAACAAAACTCAGGAAAAATATAAAAACCTTTGTAGTCAAACTGCTCAAAGAAAACCAGTTGTGTTTTAGTAGATAGCCCTTTGGTTTTCAGTGTGAAAGTCGCGCAGTCGTGTCCGACTCTTTGTGACCCCGTGGACTATAGATCCATGGAATCTCTCCAGGTCAGAATACTGGAGTGGGTAGCCATTCCCTTCTCCAGGGGTTTTCAGTGTAGTCATGTGCCTGTCTTTGATTGCTTGTGCCTTTTCAGGGACTTGACTAGGTTTGTATGACTTGCTTGACCAAAGATCTTGAATCTTTACCATTTTCTATGAGTGACAGTAATTTATTAAACCTTAGGAAAAAGTTGTATTTATGACCAGGTCTTCCTGGAGGAAAGAAACTTTAACTAAAGATAGTAGGGTTCGAACACCACTGTTTTCAAACAGTTGATTGTTTCTGGGAGTTACAGGCCCACCTGTAGGTGTGTGAGCGCTTGTGCAGAGTCCCTGTCCTCCCTCTCTGACCCTCAGAGCCCGCCTGAGAGGGGCCTCGGCTGGGATGTTGCCCCTGGGGGTGTGGGCGGTTCCGCAGAGAAAGCCCGGGAGTGAGGAGGGACCCGCCTCGCTGCCTCCTGCGCACAGCGGCTTCCTACACCTGCTGATGCTGACCGAGGTGATTAGAGGAGCACCCGGAAGGAAGGCTTTTTAACTCAGAGGATTTAGTCGTGTGCAGAGAGCCATATGTCACTGTGTGAACACGAGAGGAAAGTCCAGCCCCTGGTCATTTCAGAGCTGGGGTGTGGGGCACGGTGCTGTGTCGGGAGCCTCTGCTCCAGCATGCCTGACCAGTGCCGCCGCTCAGGGGACGTGTCCGTGGGTAGACGTTGTCGGGCTTGCCGGTGACACAGGGCGCGGGGCAGTCTGCAGGGGTTTCACATACTTTCTAAGGGAAATAAACCTGACTCTTATGTTAGGCTCGTCCCAAAGCTGTTTTACAAGTGTGACCAAGGACAGGCTGACCCCGTGGTGGCCGTGGCGAGAGACCAGAGCAGCGTGTATCTGACGCTCCTCATGCACGAGACGCAGCCTCCGTCCCACTTCTCCGTCAGCACCGTAACCAGGTATGCCAGCCGAGGCTTGGGAGCACTCATGTGAAGCCTTGCGTTTTCTGGAGAAAATGCTTAGTGAGGGTGTTTGAGCGGGCGGGCTGCCTTCAGTAGGACGCTTCTTTCCTCAGGGTTCACCACCCGCCTCTATTCAGGTTCTGCTGCAGCCAGGCCCAGTGACGTCACAGGTCATGATTTGTTTGTTACGAGCCATAGACTGACAACTGCATTCTTCTGTAGGACTCTAATACTCTATCTTGTCCTTAAAATTTTCACTTTCTTTATGTTATCTAAAAGTATGATTGTGTCATAGCATTAATTTTTAGCAGGCTATTATTTTTAGCAGGCATGTTATTTTTAGCAGGCTGTTAAAGAGTGTCAGTGTTATTTAGGGTTATCCACTAGCTAAGTGATTAGCAATTATTATTATTCACATGTTTTTGTGAAAGGTCTTTAAATACAATTTCAAATGACTAAACACAGCCCATTCTCTTATTCTCAGATGAGTGGGATAGACTAAAAGTAATCAGCAGAAATGCTTTTTGAAGTTCTAATTTTCTTTAAAGTTTCAGTTTGCTAGGAAGGCTGCAGAAATGATAATAAGACTATTAAGCTTTTAAAGAATTCTCTATATTTTAAATGTTATTTTAAAAATTAGTTTTTATGTGATAATTTTTTCTCCTGAGTGGCATTTTTAAAAAATACTTGGGCTAAATGACTTTTGAAGCCAAAATGTCCATGTGACAGTTTGTTCTGAATTTGAAACTCAGCTTGTCAAATTTTGAAGTTATTTTTTCTTATTAAATACCTCTTCTAATGCAAAGATTGTTTAAAAACATGGAAATAATTTTTTTCTTAGATAATTTCTTTTTTTTTTAACCTCAAAACTGGCATTTTCTCTCTTTAAGTAGAAGCAATATAAGAATATTTCATTTTGACAAGCTTATGATAAGTAACTTGTCAACAAGGTTACATCTTTTAAATGTCATTAGATACCAACAGAGATAGGTATAATATTTTATTAAAATTGGTTAGTAACTATAGCTGTGAAAAATTTCTAGTCCAAACTCAGACTGTCCTCTAGATATTCAGCTTTGTTTAGCTTGGTTCTTGCATGATAAGCACAAATCCCGGTTGTACACTGTACTTGCAGGATTTGTGTGAGGAGATAAACTGTGTTCCCCTTAGTCTGTATCTTTGAGTGCCTCTGTGGACAAGACCTGAGGGGAACGGAAGTGAATGGACAACTCACCCTGCCTGGGCTCCCTCCCTGTAGTTGGGGAATTAGAATTTGTATGTAACTACTAGGAGGGATTGAAATTGACATGTGCTGTGAATGGAATACGGAAGAAGTGACAGTCTTGTAGTGGGAAAGGACTTCCTTTTGTTTGGAATCAGGAGTAGATTCCCACAGGATGTAATTTAAAGCTTGAAAAACAGGCAGCTTTGGATTGGCTGATTTTAAAGGAAATTAGAACTTCATTAAAGCATTTCTGCTGATGACTCTTGGTCCTCTGGTGTGGTTGGACATTGGAGGAGGGAGGGGTTATTTCAGCTGTCTTTATAGAATAATGACCACATTTATTTCCAGTCTTCCCGTAACTTAAAAAGTCAAGATTGCTTTAACTTCGTGTGGCCTTTAATCTTAAAGTTTTAAATGCCATTTGAATTCTGAGAATGTCGTAAACTTTAATGGGAGATTTTAAGTCTCCTCTGTATCTTTCTCGTTAGAATTTATAGAGGCTATAACCTGCTACCAAGCATCACAGATGTCACTCTGGAAAATAACCTCTCGAGAGTCATTGCAGCCGTTTCTCATGAACTGATCACATCGACCACGAGAGCGCTCACAGTAAGTCTCTTGGTTGGGCTAATGAGTTAATTTTCAGTAGTTTGCGTGGTCTGTTCTTCATGATAAGATACTTGTATTAGAGCTCTTACATGTGGGCTTCTGTTAATAAAACCCTGGTTTATTCCAACGAAAATGGAAACAACTATTTTCACGTTATTAAAGTAATACATGTTTATTCTAAAAAGAGATTCAGCCCATCTAGGAAGAAATAATAATGAAAACTACCATAATCCAAATTGGTAGTATATCAGAAGTTTAAAATATCTCTAAAATAGTTGACTCAATGACTTTATAATATATATGGAGGAAAAAACCTTGGAAATACCAACAAAGATTTTTGTGTCATGTGATTATCTATATCATTATTTATGATGCTAAAAGTACAAAAGAACTGTAATGTCCAAGAATCCTATACTGAATAAATTCTGATGATAACTAAATTCTGTATAGATGGTGATGTGTATATCTATGCACCTATTAACATGATGCTTTGGAGCATTTGTAACAATCTGCAGAGTGAGCCTCTAGATTATAATATTGAGTGAAAAAAGGCACAGTACAAAACTGTGTGCTTGTGTATAGCGGTTATGAAAAATAATGTTCACGTAAACACATTTCTTACTCAGGAAAGTAATTGGCAGAAAATTACTAAAATTAATTTTACAACTATGAATGGTTATTCTTTTTAAGATATCACACATTTTCTAAAATGAACATGTGTAATTTCCATTATCAGAGAGAAGAATGGTACATGAAAAGTGGTGCCAGTTCACTGATTTACCAGCTTAAACCTTGTCATTTATTTTCTGTGACAGAAAGAATGCTTTCCTGTTGTAAAAACTAAGACAACTGTGATTAGACTCTCTTGATACGTATATAAGTGCCTTTCAAACTTAAATACTGTTTGGGCTCTCTGTAGTTTGGACTTCCCTTGATTTGTTCAAACTGTTATAAATTTTATTTGTCTTTATTGTGGCCTACATGTATCAGATGCTGTTCTAGGCTTAGGATGTAAAAACAAGAAGGATCCTTGCCCTGTGGTTCTTTCAGCCTGGTCAGGAAGATGGACGTTACTTAGCTTGAGCTCAGGAGTGGCTGGTGGGGGGTGGGAGGGGGCAGAGAAGAGGGGAAGGAAATTCCAGGTAGGGGTTGGGGGGGGTGCAGAGAAGAGGGGAAGGAAATTCCAGGTAGGGGTTGGGGGAAGGCCCAGGGAGATTAAAGTCGAGCAAGAGGAGGAGCCCCCCTGCTGGCCTCTCCCTGGACGTAACCCACCCTCCTTAAACCTGTATCTCGGCTGTCCAGCCGTATCTGAATTCTCAGGTGTGAACTTGTTCCGTGGGAGGACAGATGTCCTGTGCTTGGGTACAGAGCTCAATTCTGTTTTCATTGTTTGTACGTTTTATAAAGCGTAGAAGGGGGGTCAGTGTAATAAACTCTCGTGGTGTTGAGTGTGATCTTATCGTTCCTTTCTTGTTTAGTTTGGATGCTGTGAAGCTCTGTGTCTACTTTCAACTGCCTTCCCAGTTTGCATTTGGAGTTTAGGTTGGCACTGCGGGTATGTATTTCCTTGGCACATGACTGTCTACAGTTATGTGATACAAACATGGTTATACGGATCCTTTTTTTTTTTTCTTGTTAAGTCTTTCATCAGTGTTACCTTTTGGGGAAGTACCCACTGGAATATTAGCTTCTCCTGGTTAGTTGTGTTTGATGCTAGTGACAGGAGACTTGGAAGCAGTGAATTACTTGTGATTCTTTTGGATGTGAAATGCTCACACATCAACATTTGGAGGATTTGAGGGTGTGACTTGCAGTCTCATTGAAGGGAATTTGCATACGCTGGCAGACTTTTCTCATTGGCTTGATTCTCTCCAAAATTATTCACTATGTATTAAAAATTTAGAAACTTTCTTTGTTTGAAATCAGATGTGATCTATCATGCAAAGTCATAATCAGTTACAAGAGTCGTTTAGGAACTACTGTACTTACATTCGGAGAAGGCAATGGCACCCCACTCCAGTACTCTTGCCTGGAAAATCCCATGGACGGAGAAGCCTGGTGGGCTGCAGTCCATGGGGTCACCAAGAGTCGGACTGAGCGACTTCACTTTCACTTTTCACTTTCATGCACTAGAGAAGGAAATGGCAACCCACTCCAGTGTTCTTGCCTGGAGAATCCCAGGGACAGGGGAGCCTGGTGGGCTGCTGTCTGTTGGGGTCGCACAGAGTCGGACACGACTGAAGTGACTTAGCAGCAGCACTTACATTAGCAGTTCTCATTTAAAAATGGAAAGGATTTTCCCCCAGTGGATGTACCTAATGAAGTGAAGTGAAGTGAAAGTCGTCAGTCGTGTCCAACTCTTTGTGACCGCATGGACTATATAGTCCATGGAATTCTCTAGGCCAGAATACTGGAATGGGTAGCCTTTCCCTTCTCCAGGGGATCTTCCCAACCCAAGGATCAAACCCAGGTCTCCTGCATTACAGGTAGATTCTTTACTGCCTGAGCCACCAGGGTATCCCAAGAATACTGGAGTGGGTAGCCTTTCCCTTCTCCAAAGGATCTTCCCAACCCAGGAATCAAACCAGGGTCTCCTGCATTACAGGTGGATTCTTTATACTTTCAATCAGATCTGCTCCTTGATTTCATTTCTCAGTGATTTTTATGGACCTGTGGTTACAAGAAAGATGCTAGTTAGCAATAGTAAAATTGCTTTATGACCCGGCATGAAATGAATAGCCATAATCCTCTGTTTGGTTCATGAGAGAAGGCAAAACTTAGCTCAGCATTGTTCTGTAATTTGGTCCTGCTTCCAGAGTGCCCCCACTGAGCGCCTCAGACGAGTCCAGGAAGAGCTGCACCGTGGGGATGGTCACGATGATCCTGACCCTGCTGTCCTCAGCCTGGTTCCCGCTGGATCTCTCTGCCCACCAGGATGCTCTGATTTTAGCCGGGAACTTGCTGGCAGGTATTGGCCGTGCGTTGAAACAGCTGCGGGTGAACTCGTCTCTGATTTCGTTTGAGCGGGCAGTGCATGCAGGTATTGTCTTGGGCCCCAGGGCAGTAAGAAGGCACAGTGTGAGGGCTGCGTTCTCCAGGGGCTTGTAAGTTCATAGGGGCAGGAGTCAGCACAGCGGGGCTGTGATGCCCCCCCTTGGGGATTAGGACAGGGAGCAAGGTTTGTGGGCTGGCAGGAAATGGCATAGTGCACAGTACCATATGGGACACAGAACAAACAGCGTGCGATGTTTGAGAGCTGACAGTTTTGGATGTCATGTGCGAGTGAAGACGAGGATGGGGAATGTGGCCTGTGAGCAGTTCGTCTCCATTAGTGAGGACTCAGTCCATTTGCTCTGGGAGGTCACTGGAGAGCTTCATGAAAGGGACTAACAATCGGGTCAGTATTTTAGAAAGATAACTTGGCTTATGCAAATACAGATCGGAGAAGTTAGGGAAACTCACAGTTAAGGTAAGATGGAGAGAGTCTGAACAGGGTAATGGTTGTGGCTTGTGTTGAAGAAACCAGTTAAAGAGAGTGAAGGAGATGGAATCTGCAAGCCTCAATCGCCAGTTGAACTTGAGTTCTCTCGATCAGGAATGGGACGGTCATCCTGGGGTGTGTGAGGCTGGGTTCATGGCAAGTGAGCACACAGGGAAATGTCAGGTTGCTGTGGAACCTGAGGCATCAGCTGACCCCAGGGGGTGTCCAGCAGACTCCCCATGTAGGCGGGTTTGAGTGACTTGGTCTTTGCCCCCCACCCTGGGGCTGGGGGGTGACGTGTGTGCCCGTATCACAGCCAGTGCCCCCAGGTCTCTGAGGAGTTCATGGACCTCTGAAGACGAGGCCAGCACGGCAGCCACCAAACAGGAGGAGGTGTGGCCAGCCCTGGGTGACCGGACCCTGGTGCCCATGGTGGAGCAGCTCTTCTCCCACCTGCTAAAGGTCATCAACATCTGCGCACACGTCCTGGACGAGGTGGCTCCCGGACCTGCAGTGAAGGTGACCCCCCCACCCCGGGCAGCTCTTCCCTGCAGCTCAGATGGTGCAGGGGCTCCCAGACAGGCCTCTGTGCTGCTCTGCCCCTCCCGCCCCCGCTCTTGATCAGATAAACAAAATCGCTCATGTTGTGACACTAGATAGAAAGCCAGATGTGATCCTCCCGTTCGCGGCGTGTTTGGTATCAACTGTCATTCCCAGTCACCTCTGAGAGGGAAGTAGCTGGCTGTGTTGTGGGGCCTTTGGCGTCGGCCAGGAAAGCTCAGAATTCAGGTGGCTCTCTCCTGAAATGTGCTGCTTTCCTTTGAGGTGCCATTCAGTACACTCAGCTTCACAGCCAGCGGTCGAGTGATCACACAGTGAGTTTACGATGGACCAGTTCACTTATATCTGCTGACTCCCTCCGTCCCCGTCTCTCCCCCATTGAGAACTCAGGTTCTCCTCTTGCTTCCATTCAAGTCCAGTCTCCTGGCCAGACCCCTGAGTTAGTACCTGCTGCTGACACTGGCCTTCTTTGTAAAGCCTCTTGGGCCCCGGACTCAGTCCACAGCTTTGGCTGTAGATTCTTTAACCCCTCCTGGCCTGGGCACCAGGCCGTATCAGTGCTCCCTGCTGAGGCCCGCCTGTGACTCTGGTGGGTGACTTTCAGGCCCCGACTCCCCTCTCCTCGCGGCACCCAGGACCACCTGTCCTGTACTGAGACATTCTCTGGTTGGTGTCCGGATTCCCTCCTCGTCCTGCTGCCCATGCTCCCCAGGCTCCGTCCTCAGCTGCCCGTCTCTGAGCTTGCTGAGCCGGGCCATCCAGTACAGTGCTCTGGAGGGACAGGACGTCCCGTCTGCTCCCGCTGGGGCAGGAGCCCCTGGCCACGCGTGGTGGCCGAGCCCCTGAGATGTGGCCCGCGCAGCAGAGAGATTGGACTTTCATCACGTTTAGTCATCATCAGATGTAAATGGGAGTGTCACAGGGGACGACGGGCCTGGGTACTCGGCGCAGTCAGCTCTGCTCTCGTGCTTCGGTGTCTAACTGGGAGACCCCTGGCCTGTCTACAGTCTGGTGTGCCGGCTGCCGCGGACACCTCTGCTCGGGCAGTTCCTGGACATCTGGTTCGGGCTGCCGCCGGACTCCGGTCTCCTCCCCAGCTGGTGCCTGTGCGCGTCTCTCACTCCGGTTTTTCAGGCGAGGAAATGGGAGTTACCGCAGCCCTTCATTTTGCTCACCAGATTCTTTGTTTTCTCCACAGAGTTTCTTGCCCAAAGCCCATACGTGTATACACACACATGCAGGCACATTTATGCACGCTCACACACAGGTGCACACACACACGGACTTTCCTCTACGCTCACCACTGCCGTCCGGCTCAGAGTGGATGGGGCATCTCTTGTGGACTGCGCAGTGGCCTCTCTGTGTCCTTAGCTGTGCTGGGTCTTCGCTGCTGTGCACGGGCTTTCTCTAGTTGCGGCCAGCAGGCACTGCTCTCTAGTGGCCGCGCTCGGCCTTCTCCCGCGCTGGCTTCTCTTGTTGCGGTTCCCGGGCTCTAGGTGCACAGGTGTCAGTAGTTGTGGCCCACGGGCTTAGTTGCTCTGCGGCATGTGGGATCTTCCTGGACCAGGGATCAAACTGTGTCCCTTGCATTTTCAGGCAGACTCTCAACTGCTGGACCGCCAGGGAAGTCCTGCAGTAGCCTCTTTAGGACAGCATTATCAGTATACCACACGGTTTCCGTGCCATTCACGTACCATGCCCCTCCCCCATTCCAAGTGTGTAGCTCAGTGTGTGTTAGTACACCCAGAATTGTTTGGCCAGCTCTGCAGTACATTTTGGAACCCAAAAAGGAGTGCTGTACCCATTGACTGTCACCCCCCAGCCCTCACGTGCCCCCCAGCTCCAGGCAGCCACTAACCCTCTTTCTGTGTGTGTCAGTCGCTCAGTCACGTCCGATTCTCTGTGAGCCCATGCACTGTAGTCCACCAGACTCTCTGTCCACAGAATTCTCCAGGCAAGAATACCAGAGTGGGTTGCCATTCCCTTCTCCAGGGGATCTTCCCGACCCAGGGATGGAACCCAGGTCTCCTGCACTGCAGGCAGATTCTTTACCGTCTGAGCCACCGAATTCTGTAGATCTGTCCATTCTAGACATTCCATGTCAGTGCGGCCATGCAGCCGTCCTTCGTGGCTGCCTCCTCTCGTGCAGCAGGCTTTCCAGGTGCGGCCGCCTCTCTCCGAGCTCTCTCGAGCCCCTCCCTGCTGCCTTACCGTCTGTTTTGATGGCAGCCCTTTATCCCCTGCATCCGCTGTGCAGACGAGGCGCCACGGTGCAAGGTGACTCCTTAGACCGTGAAGTGGGCAAGCCGCGAGCCAGGGCGCCCACGCTGCTGCCTTCCACAGTGCAGGCCGGGACTCTGCGTTCTCACGTGTGTGTGCAGAGTGTGGACTTCATGGAGAGTCCGGGCTTGCTGCCACCTAGCTCGGCTGCTTGCTGGCTGTGACCTTGAATAAGTCACTTCATCGTTGCTGAGACTATCTCACTTGAAGATGGAGTTCAGAGCATTGCTTCCCATGCCCTGGCTCCCGGGGAGCGTCCCCATGCCCATTCTTGGTCCCGAAGCCTCCTGCAGCCCCTCTGACTTGTTGAGGCCTCTTTGGCCTCTGGCATTCACGGTGCTCCCATTAGGAAGTGTTGGGTCACCTCCCACCATGGATGATTGTCGTGTGGGTTAAAGTGGACAGTGTGTGTGCAGAGTGTGAGCCCCACAGATGTAGATTCAAACGAAAGAAATGAATTCCATGTGTTGGCTCTTTTCCACAGGTGGTGAAGCACACACACCCTAGTTTTCTGTTTTGTGTTGGTTACAACCCACTCCAGTCCTCTTGCCTGGAAAATTCCATGGACAGAGGAGCCTGGTGGGCTACAGTCCATGGGGTCGCAAAAGAGTCAGACACGACTGAGCGACTTAACTCACCTTCACAGTGTTTTGTATTCTGTTTTAGGCAGCCCTGCCATCTCTCACAAACCCCCCTTCTCTGAGCCCAATCCGACGGAAGGGAAAAGAGAAGGAGCCGGTAGAGCAGGCGTCTGTGCCCGTGAGTCCCAAGAAAGGCGGTGAGGCCAGTCCAGGTGTGAGGCCGCGGCGGGGCGGGGCGGGCCCGGCTGAGGGTGGGCGGTGCCGGGGCGGGGCGGGGCGGGGCGGGGCGGGTCCGGCTGAGGGTGGGCGGTGCCGGGGCGGGGCGGGGCGGGTCCGGCTGAGGGTGGGCGGGGGCGGGGGCGGGGCGGGCCCGGCTGAGGGTGGGCGGTGCCAGGGCGGGGCGGGGCGGGCCCGGCTGAGGGTGGGCGGTGCCAGGGCGGGGCGGGGCGGGGCGGGGCTGTCCGCTTCACAGCGATTGGGACTCAAGCTTCCAGTCACGTCAGGGCTGATGGATAACTTGGCAGTTTGGAGAATAAAATGTATAGAAGGAAGCCACAGAAATGGTTTCCCCAGGTGTGGTTTCGGGTGTTAATTGCTAAGAGTACACAGACCACGTTTTGGTCTTGAGCACGTCTGAGTGTGGTGTTCTAATTATTCGGGGTCCCCGCCGTCTCCCGGTGCCCGCGCTGTGCTCCCCACGCCTCCTCCCTTGTGCTCTTCTTGTTGACGTTCAGGAAGGGAGGGGGTGTAGAGGGCTGGGAACAGAGGTAGTGGGTGAGAATAATGAAGGGGGAAGTGGAAACGCTACATTTGGAAAGGCTGTGTAGGGAGGAGAGTGGGGATGAAACCATCCGAGTGAGCCGAACCTGAAGAATTCACAGATGCTAGCGGGGTTTCAGGCCAGAGGGGCCAGAGTGCCCTTGGGCTCTGCCTGTGACGGGTGCCATATGCGCCCCTCTTGTGGGCACGGAGGACAGGCGACTGGACTCCACCACGCACGGTCACATGACACCTCACAATGCTGGGGCCGCATGTGACTCTTCCCTTCATTTTGCTTATAAAGCGTTCATGTCGAGCATTTTATTATTGTTTTAAGTTTATTCATTCTTTTGGCTACACTGCATGACTTGCGAGATCTTAGTTCCCTGAGTAGGGATTGAACTGGGGTCCTTGGCAGTGAAAGCACTGGGTCCTGAGCACTGGACCAACAGGAAGTTCCCTGTGTTAAGCATTTGAAAAGATGCTGTTTTCTAAGGATTGATGGCAGTACCGCTGGGGCTATAGCATCTAAAAAGCTTCAGAACTGTACAGATGCAATCATCAGTATGTGACTGGCCATCTTTCTGATGATTAATAAACTAAGGACCCTAAACCACCAATCTTTAAGCATTTTGCGTTTAGTACCTGCCAAGTGATAGCGTGTGACCCACACGGTCATCAGCACATGCTCACTGTGCCCCTGTTAAGTTGCTTACAGGACTCGTGACTTCAGTCACATGGGGGTCATCCCCCTGGTGCCCCTGGGAGCCTTGTGCTCTGGGGGGTTTTCAGATTGGTTGAAGTTGCTTGAATTGGTTGTTTCTCTGACTTGCAGCCAGGCCAAAGCAGACACCTCCCAGCATCACACTTGTCTTCTCTTTCTCTTTTTATTTTATTGTATTATCTTTTGGGAGTTACTCAGAGTCTACTAATGTTTAGTAATCAATTTCTTACTACTTGTAATTAATCAAAAATTCAGGAAAAGTTGGCATTTTATCCTGCTAGCATACTTGAAAAATAATTGTTATAGTGATCTCTTTTAAGCTTGGTGAGTGTTTCCTTTTGACTTGAAAGTGTATCTTGTCTGTGTGAAGCCTCTCGACCACCTGAAACCTCAGGGCCTGTCGCCGCAAACAAGTCCTCGTCACTGGGGAGCTTCTGTCACCTGCCTTCTTACCTCAAACTGCACGACGTCCTGAAAGCCACTCACGCCAACTACAAGGTACTGCTTTTGTAAAAATACCCTTGCTCTCACACATTTCAGGTGACCGTCGCCATTTTTCTTAAGATTGTAGATTATAGACATACATATGAGTGAGTAGACCTTAGGGATATGAGTTACAATTGGCTTTTTCGGCTTTGTTTATGATAGCTTTCATCATACAGAAGGTTAGGATTTTCATTGAAAAAGTGATGTCTTTATGATCTGTTGGTGCCGGGTCTGGGCGTCCCAAGACCACCCATGTTCAAAGATCCGCTGGACGGACCCCAGGACTCAGCCCTTGGTCGCGCTCACAGTGAGGGCGCCTCACAGAGGGGCAGGGAGGAGACACGGCCAGCCCGTGAAGGAGAGGACGCAGGCTGAGTCTGGAGCAGCCTCTGCCCCAGTGAGGGCCACGAGGAGCACACCCCCACCCCCCACAAGAGCGAATGTGCGGCCCTGCTCGGAGAGGAAAACGGGTCCCGCCTGAGCACATGCGTACAGACCGTGCAGGCTCAGTGAGCCGCAGCACTCAGGAGAGCTGGTGCCAGCCCAGCGACTGCTCCCTGGCCGAGTCCCACACGCCCTGGGCCCGCCCTGCAGGCAGGCCTCTGGGGGGACAGCCGCCTGCCCTGTTGACTCTAATGCACGGGCGTGTTTCTCATCCTGGGAAAGGGCTTCTTTCCTTTTTCAGCAGAGGTTAGATTTTACTTCACTGGGCAAATTCCTTTCTACTTACTGTAGTACTTTCGCAAGGGTTTTGCCAGTTTTTACTTTCACAGTCAGTCTCTCCCTCTTACCCTTGTTCTTACGTGTTATATCCTTGGACCTGACCCTCCTCTCCGTCTGTTAAATGGGGGGAATTGCTGCAAAATTTACTTGAGCCAGGCCCTTTAGGACCCTAACGTCTCTTAGACTGATTTAATACTCTGCTGCACCCAGACTAGAGGCTGTGTCCGGGCTTGGTAGCCTTTCCCCAGGGCCCTCGTGCTCGTGGGAGAGCTGTGCTTTTGCTGAGTCGCATCTCACTGGGACCCCGTGGACTGCAGCCTGCCGGGCTCTGTCCCTGGGCAAGAATACCAGAGTGGGTTCCTACAGCCTCCTCCGGGGGGTCTTCCCGACCCAGGGATCCAACCCGGGTCTCCCCCATTGCAGGCAGATTCTTTACAATCTGAGCCACCAGGGAAACCCTGGTGTGGAAAAGGACATGTGTTCTATTTTTATTTATTTATTTTTTCTGCTTATCAGATACTGGTTATGATGGGCATTAAGCATTTTTTCTCATTACGGTAGAAGGTTGGGAATTACTTCTTTCAATAGTGTCAGTATAAGTTGGAAGACGCCTTTGGAAATCAGTTTTTATGTAGCTATCTGGAAGAGTAATTTCCTTTCCAAGGCATTTCCCCAGTGCTACAAACAAATGGAAACCACCCCCGCCAAGATGAAGCTTGGGCTGCCTAGTGGAACACAGCTTCCCGCAGCCTACACTGGTTCTGTCTCAGGTGCCAGGGAGGCCCGTGCCCCAGTGATACTGTCTCTGTTGTCTCCCTTCTCATCCCCCAGGTCACCTTGGATCTTCAGAGCAGTAGTGAGAAGTTTGGGGGTTTTCTGCGCTCTGCCTTGGACGTTCTGTCTCAGATTCTGGAGCTGGCGACGCTGCAGGACATTGGGAAGGTTTGTGTTTCCTGTCTTCTCATTGAACTGTGGCTGGCACGCCTGAAATGCATCTCTGGGCCAGGTGCCTTGGGGTGGGACCCCAACATCCCTACACGTTGGGAAAGTGGGGAGAGGTTCTTCAGTTTGGACACCGGAGTCTGATTCTTAGCGTCGTGTTGAGGAGAGTTTGATTTGTATTCTGTTTTCACTTTTTACTGTATATTAGCTCAGACTCAGTTGAATTAAAAAATGACTGGGTTTAGAACTGTTGAATCTTTTTGCTTTCTCTGACCTTTGCATGTGGAAAGGTCAGAGCAGTCACAGTGAGGGTGTGTGGCTTTAGGAAGGAGCAGAGCTGTGCTTGAGGCTTGTGGACTTTGGTTCTGAGCCCAGTAACTGACCCCTGTCTCTCACCCTCCTGTCGTGCGGGCCTGGTCACCGCAGACAGGTCGTGCGGTGAGTGCCGTGCCGTGTCCACGTCCAGACCTGACAGTTACCGCCTTGCCCACTTGTCCTGGTGTGTTTGGCCCCACCTGTCCAGCTGGGGCATCCTGGTGAGCTTCCGAAAGCCCACCGTGCCCGTGGGCCGCAGCGCAGTTCCCTGCGCTCGCTCTCCCCGTCTTTCTCTCCGTGTGCATGGAGCTCACCCAGTCTCAGTCACAGTGCACGTCGTCGTCTGTTTCTCTGCGCTTGTCGCTCGTGCTTCTCCCACATGGCAACTCAGAGGGGGGCGGAGCAGTGCTCAGGCCAGGGCTAAGTCTTCCACCCGAGGCAAGGGCTCTCTGGCTCTGCCCGGGGCTGTGAGCCCGCTGGGAGAGGAGTCACTGTCCGGGCCTCTGTGATCTCTGAGCGCTGCTCCCTCTGCCCGCCTCCTCCCTGCCTAGCACTGTGAGGCCTTCCCAGGTCCTCTCTGGGAGGCCCCTCTTCTTTGGAACCCTCACTGCGTCTGCTTCCTGGACTCCCAGCTCCTTCTCGACTCGGGGCACCCTGAGCTCTGCTCCATCCCTCATCCTCATGCCCCTCCCGGGAGCTCTCTGAGGGGCACAGTGAGCGGGGCAGCCGTCCGGCTGACCAGCTCATTTCCCATCTCTTGGGAACCCCTGTCCTCTGGTCCAGCTCATTTCCCATCTCTTGGGAACCCCTGTCCTCTGGTGCCTGGTGATCACAGTCTTGGAGCCGTGCTTTCATGTATTATCGGACTTTTTTTGGTTGTTTGGCTGTGGGGTAAACATGGTCCCTCTTACCCCTTACCGGCTGGGGACGGGGTGGCCCTTTGTTATCCTGTGTGTTAATGTTCATGCTCGGGACTTGTTTTCTGTTACTCTGGGCTCTCAGAAGGCCAGCAGCACCATCCTTTTCTCACCTGTTTTCAGTTTCTTAGCCATACTGTAAGGGCCACCCAAGGCGGACAGTTCTAACAAAACGTGGTCCACTGGAGAAGGGAATAGCAAACCACTTCAGTATTCTTGCCTTGAGAACCAATGAGTGGTATGAAAAGGTAAAAAGATAGGACGCTGAAAGATAAACTTCCCAGGTCAGTAGGTGCCCAATATGCTTCTGGAGATCAGTGGAGAAATAACTCCAGAAAGAATGACAAGATGGAGCCAAAGCAAAAACAATGCCCAGTAGTGGGTGTGACGGGTGATGGAATTAAAGTCCAATGCAGTAAAGAGCAACATTGCATAGGAACCTGGAATGTTAGGTCCATGAATGAAGGTAAATTGGAAGTGGTCAAACAGGAGATGGCAAGAGTGAATGTCGACATTTTAGGAATCAGTGAACTAAAATGGATTGAAATGGCAAATTTAATTCAGATGACCATTATATCTACCACTGTGGGCAAGAATCCCTTAGAAGAAATGGAGTAGCCCTCACAGTCAACAAAAGAGTCTGAAATGCAGTACTTGGGTGCAATCTCAAAAGTGACAGAATGATCTCTGTTCATTTCCAAGGCAAACCATTCAGTATCACAGTGATCCAAGTCTATGCCCAATCCAGTAATACTGAAAAAGCTGAATGGTTCTATGAAGACCTACAAGACCTTCTAGAACTAACACCCAAAAAAGATGTCCTTTTCATCACAGGGGACTGGAATGCAAAAGTAGGAAGTCAAGAGATACCTGGAGTAACAGGCAAGTTTGGCCTTGGAGTACAGAATGAAGCAAGGCAGAGGCTAACAGTTTTGCCAAGAGAATGCACTGGTTGTAGCAAACACCTTCTTCCAAAAACACAAGAGAAGACTCTACACATGGACATCACCAGATGGTCAATACCAAAATCAGATTGATTATATTCTTTGCAGCCAAAGATGGAGAAGCTCTGTACAGTCAGCAAAAACAAGATCAGGAGCTGACTGTGGCTCAGATCATGAACTCCTTATTGGCAAATTCAGACTTAAAGAAAGTAGGGAAAACCATTAGCCATTCAGGTATGACCTAAATCAAATCCCTTACGATTATACAGTGGAAGTGACAAATAGATTAAAGGGATTAGATCTGATAGAGTGCCTGAAGAACTATAGATGGAGGTTCATGACATTGTACAAGAGGTGGTGATCAAGACCATCCCCAAGAAAAAGAAATGCAAAAAACAAAATGGTTGTCTGAGGAGGCCTTACAAATAGCTGAAAAAAAGAGAAGCGAAAGGCAGAGGAGAAACAGAAAGATATACCTATCTGAATGCAGAGTTCCAAAAGAATGGCAAGGAGAGATAAGAAAGTATTTCTCAGTGATCAGTTCAAAGAAATAGAGGAAAACAATAAGATGGGAAAGATGAGAGATCTCTTCAAGAAAATTAGAGATACCAAGGGAACATTTCATGCAAAGATGGGCTCGATAAAGGACAGAAATGGTATGGACCTAACAGAAGCAGAAGATATTAAAAAGAGGTGGCAAGAATACACAGAAGAACTGTACAAAAAAAGATCTTCACGACCCAGATGATCACGATGGTGTGATCACTCACCTAAAGCCAGACATCCTGGAATGTGAAGTCAAGTGGGCCTTAGGAAGCATCACTGTGAATAAAGCTAGTGGAGGTGATGGAATTCCAGTTGAGCTATTTCAGATCCTAAAAGATGATGCTGTGAAAGTGCTACACTCAATATGCCAACAAATTTGGAAAACTCAGCAGTGGCCACAGGACTGGAAAAGGTCAGATTTCATTCCAGTTCCAAAGAAGGGCAGTGCCAAAGAATGTTCAGACTACTACACAATTGCACTCTTCTCACACACTAGCAAAGTAATGCTCAAAACTCTCCAAGCCAGGCTTCAACAGTACGTGAACTGTGAACTTCCAGATGTTCAAACTGGATTTAGAAAGGCAGAGGAACTAGAGATCAAATTGCCAACATC
Organism: Odocoileus virginianus; assembly: GCF_023699985.2. Classification (NCBI taxonomy): domain Eukaryota; kingdom Metazoa; phylum Chordata; class Mammalia; order Artiodactyla; family Cervidae; genus Odocoileus; species Odocoileus virginianus. The sequence goes on from NW_027224267.1 coordinate 4,424,594, forward strand.
CATTGGATCATCAAAAAAGCAAGAGAATTCCAGAAAAACATCTACTTCTGCTTTATTGATTATGCCAAAGCCTTTGACTATGTAGATCACAAGAAAACTGTGGAAAATTCTTCAAGAGATGGGAATACCAGACCACCTTACCTGCCTCCTGAGAGACCTGTATGCATGTCAAGAAGCAACAATTAGAACCAGACATGGAACAATGGACTGGTTCCAAATTGGGAAAGGAATACATCAAGGCTGTATATTGTCACCCTGCTTATTTAACTTATATGCAGAGTACATCATGCAAAATGCTGGGCTGGATGAAGCACAAGCTGGAATCAAGATTGCCAGGAGAAATATCAATAACTTCAGATATGCAGATGACACCACCCTTATGGCAGAAAGTGAAGAAGAACTAAAGAGCCTCTTGATGAAAGTGAAAGAGAAGAGTGAAAAAGTTGGCTTAAAGCTCAATGTTCAGAAAACTAAGATCATGGCATCCAGTCCCATCACTTCATGGCAAATAGATGTGGAAACAGTGGAAACAGTGACAGACTTTATTTTCTTGGGCTCCAGAATCACTGCAGATAGTGACTGCAGCCATGAAATTAAAAGATGCTTGCTTCTTGGAAGAAAAGCTGTGACCAACCTAGACAGCATATTAAAAAGTAGATACACTCCTTTGCCGACAAAGGTCAGTCTAGTCAAAGCTATGCTTTTTCCAGTAGTCATGTATGGATGTGAGAGTTGACTATAAAGAAAGCTGAGTGCCGAAGAATTGATGCTTTTGAACTGTGGTGCTGGAGAAGACTCTTGAGAGTCCCTTGGACTGCAAAGAGATCCAACCAGCTTCCATCCTAAAGGAAATCAGTCCTGAATGTTCATTGGAAGGACTGATGCTGAAGCTGAAACTCCAATACTTTGACCACCTAATGTGAAGAACTAATCATTGCAAAGATCCTGATCCTGGGAAACATTGAAGGCAGGAGGAGAAGGGGACGACAGAGGATGAGGTTGTTAGATGGCATCACCTGCTTGATGGACATGAGTTTGAGCAAGCTCTGGGAGAAGGACAGGGCGTGCTGCAGTCCATGGGGTTGCAAAGAATCAGACACAACTGAGCAACTGAACTGAACTGAACTTAGTTTCCGGATTTCCCTGGTGGCTCAGATGGTGAAGTGTCTGCCTGCTCAGGCGACCTGGGAATGCACAGAAAGGGTATTCCATATGTTTTTGTTAAAAGACGTGATTGTTTGTTAGACAACTTGTGATACTAAAGACGCTGGTTGAATTTTTCTAGTTAACACTTCTTAGTTACCTGCTATGAGCAGTGGTGTGGAACAGACTCAACCCTGCAGGGTATATAGACAGCCTTGGACATCTGGTCCAGGGAGAGTTAATCAGAATAGTCAACAAACATGGGCCTGAGTATATGAAGTGAACAGAAACGTGTCACTTTTTAGTACAGGATGTTGCATCAGATGAATGAAGCGAGTGGCTTTCTCTCTGTAGTTGGTGTGCCGCGAGCAGCGGCTAGAGGCCGTGTGGCCGTGAGGAGCAGGGCTGCCGGTGGCAGTCGTGGACCAGCTCTCGTCTCCAGGGAACCTTGGCTGCCGCAGACCTCATGTATGAGGCTGGAAAAGCACCTGTGAGGGCAGTCATTTGAAGGCAGTCGTGGTGGTCATCTTTGCAGGCTGCTGTCAAGACACATCCAGGACTTTCTGTGGCAAATCACACCTGACGTAATGTGTTACGATCAGCTGACTGTCTGTAGGTGCCCCAGGGATGCAGGGCTTTTAGCCCCTGTGGATTCTCACCTCCTGTGATGAGAACAGGGCTGGACGCAGAGGGCGTGGCAGAGCCTTGAAGTCCTGCGTCTGGACAAGTGAGCCAATGAAGGCACGAATGTAGAAGTGCATGAGAGGAAGGGCGAGAGCCTGGATTCAGTGCTTCATGCTGACTGTCTCTGGCTGTGATGAGTGAGAGCCTGCTCTGAGTGTCCTCCGGCATTGATGGATGTTCGTAGTTTAAATGGAAGTGGTCCTGTCCGCTGTCCGTGTAGGACTGCGGCAGCGTGTCATCTGTGACTCACTTCCTTTAATGCCTCACACTTCTCCTTTCCAGTGTGTTGAAGAGATCCTGGGATACCTGAAGTCTTGCTTCAATCGAGAGCCGATGATGGCGACCGTGTGTGTTCAGCAGGTAAGAGAGGAGCTCCTGGGAAGCCCTGCTCCCTGCACGATGCTGGCGCACTGCCTGTCGCTCAGGAGATGCTGCGTCTGGCAGCCCCACCATCACGCCCCTGCTTGCTCATTCTCGGACCAGAAGGGTGCTTGTCCCCCGTGCCCCTGGAGGAGGGGCTCGCCCTTGGGGACAGGCTCCCGTCCCCTTCTGCCGTCTGAGCGTCCCTCCCGCGTCCACACATCCCGTTAGTTTCAGGTGGACTTGGTGTGCGTGTGGGAGATTCCGCATTAATTCGAATGTCGCTGACTTCAATTCTTCCGCTCCAGTTGCTGAAGACTCTGTTCGGGACAAACCTGGCCTCCCAGTCTGACAGCCTGTCTTCCCACCCCAGCAAGTCGCAGGGCCGAGCGCAGCGCCTCGGCTCCTCCAGTGCACGCCCCGGCTTGTACCACTACTGCTTCATGGCGCCCTACACCCACTTCACCCAGGCCTTGGCGGACGCCAGCCTGCGGAACGTGGTGCAGGCAGAGCAGGACCAGGACACCTCAGGGTAACCTTCTGAGCGCCCCCCGTGTTCTCTAGGGCTCCCCGCGGTGCTGAAGGCAGGGCCCCCTTCAGGGAAGCGCGTGGTCCAGTGAGAGAGGTGGGCCTGTGGTGTTACGGTCTCGGCGGGTGGGGCTGGGCTGGGGGACAGGAGGGCCGAGCGGCTCCCCACGAAGCCGCTTCCCCTCATGCTGATGTGTCAGCAGGCCAGGAGCGGGGCGCGGGTATCCTCTGACACCGAAGGCCCGCCGCTGCGGGGTCCGGCCCTGTGTGTTGGTGGCCCTCAGGGCCTGTACTCGGGTGGTGCAGCAGTGCCGGTGTGCAGAGGGCTGGGGGCGGTGCGTGCCCAGCTCATGGATAAAGGCCTCTTTCCACTTAATTTATGGCTGTGTTGGACTTTCCCGGTGGCTCAGATGGTAAAGCGTCTGTCTGCAGTGCAGGATCCCTGGGTCGGGAAGGTCCCCTGGAGGAGGGCATGGTAACCCACTCCAGTGTTCTTGCCTGGAAAATCCTATGGACGGAGGAGCCTGGTGGGCTACAGTCCATGGAGTCGCAAAGAGTCGGACACAACTGAGTGACTTCACTTTCTTTCTTTCTTTCTTTCTTTAGGATGTCTGGGATTGCAGTAGTTTCTTAAATTACCATTATTATTTGTGCATATTTGAGTTACTACTCTATAGTAACAGTAGAATTCCTGGGTTTTTGTTACATAGATTTAGAGTATTTTAGGGAAATGTCCACATTTTGGGCTTTAATTGGTGATATACTGACTTCTAAGTCTCAGGACTAGGACTCTTCAAATATTTTGTCTAATATGGGATATAAGTAAAACAAGCAAATGTCTGATTACTGTCATCTAATATTACGTTTCTTGAAAAGAAAAGGGTATACTTGACGTCAAAGTTTAAAGAAATCAAGTGATGCCTTCTGAGTCTCTGAGCCTTTCCCGAGCCTGGCTGCCTCCAGCCCCTGCCCCCGAGGCTGTGTGAGTGTCTAGCAGCAGCAGCACTCTGGCCCAGGTCGCCTGCTGCAGGGAAGCCTGGTGGGCTGCAGACCAGCCGTGGTGGTCCGTCCACAGGAAACTCAGTTCTGTCTGATGGCGTGCTCGGTCGTGTCCAGCTCTTTGCGACTCCATGGACTGTAGCCCACCAGGCCCCTCTGTCCGTGGGATTTTCCAGACGAGACTACTACAGCGGGTTTCCATTTCCTTGCCTGACTAATCTTCATTAAAAGCAGAGCTTGATGCTGCTCCACTGAGTGGCTGTTGAAGTTCGTTCTGACCCTGAAGTGTTCTGATTCTGTGAGCTGGAGTCAGCTTGACCTGGGTCTAGCTGGGGACACAGGAGGGTATGCAAGGGTGTTCTCTGCTCGCCCTTTTTCCTCCCTGGCAGGTGGTTTGACGTCCTCCAGAAAGTGTCATCCCAGCTGAAGACAAACCTCACCAGCGTCACAAAGAACCGAGCAGACAAGGTAACTGGGAGCTGTTCCCAGGTTGCGGTCTGGAAGCGGCTGCAGCTGAAGACTCACTCAGGCGTTCTTTCTTTTCTTCGTAGAATGCTATTCATAATCACATTCGCTTATTCGAGCCTCTTGTTATAAAAGCTTTAAAACAGTACACGACCACGACCTCCGTGCAGTTGCAGAAGCAGGTGTTGGACTTGCTGGCGCAGCTGGTTCAGCTCCGGGTCAACTACTGCCTTCTGGATTCAGACCAGGTGTGTCACTCGTGTCTTTCATCTGCCGTAGCTGTTCATGATGCAGTGAAAGCTAGCTGAGAAAGACGCTGAAACGTGCCGTCAGGAAGTGTGCGTTTCCTTCCCGCACCAGCTGCTGCGTCTCCTCCGTCTCACCCACTGGTGGGCGCGGAGGCCTGGCCCACGGGGCCTTGGCGAGAACGCTGCCCTCAGCCAGGCGCTCCAGCCTTTACGCTTTGCAGCGGTTCTTCCCATCCACCCACCTGCCCCCACCCCAGGAGTAATTTACACTGTAAGACTCATGGTTTGAGGGGACCTCTGTGCAGAATCCAGAGTGCGGTTTTAAACCGCTTGTGAGGAACGGTTGCCAGTATCAAGCTGTCCCCTGTTGAAAAGGCGTGTGACCTGTCGGACAGTGGGTGGCCCCGCGCTGCGGCTGTCTGAGCCGGCCACCCCGTGGGCCCTCACCCCGCGCCCTGCTCTGGCGCGTGCGACTGTGGAAAGGCGTGTCCCTTCGTGACGTGGATTCTCTAAAAGCAGGAGTCAGAGCAGCCAAGGTCACCACAGGGAGAGTTGCCTTTGGGGCGTCAGGATGTGACTGTCCCTCTTGGGCATGGGCTGCTTTCCTGAGTGAGATGGGAAGTGTTCTGAGATGGAAACGCTGCAGTTCTCTGTTTGCTTCTAGACATCACTGTCTAGAAGGTGTCATGGGTGCTGTGGCCCTGTCACTCCCCTGGGGAAGCTCAACGGAGAGGCGACACCGCTTTCCCTGCAGTGGGCCTGGGGGGCCACCTGAGGAGAGGGGGCCTAGGGGCTTTGTGTTGGCCAGCATCTTCACCATCCTGCCCTCTGCGCTGGTTTTCAGGAGGACATTCTCCACAGAGCCCTTTTCCTCCTCTGGGGAGACGCTCCCAGGGGATGGTGGTTCTGTTGTCTGGGGAGGGGCACGCCCTTGTCTGCGGTGGCGGTGGCTGTGGCTGAGGGGAGGCAGGTGTGGGACCTGCCGTGGGGCTTCGCGGGATGACGCGGGGCCCAGCGCAGGCTGGCTGCATTCGTCGGAGCCCAGCAGGCACCTTCGTGACTCCTCAGGGAGACCAGTCCTCCCAGTGGTGGCTAGAGGCTCCTTTCTCCCCAGTTCTTAGGGTTGGTTGCAGTGATGGTCTTTATGAACAGAGCAGAAAAAGAGGCCCATGATTTACCTCAGTTCAGGCTGTGGGTTATGGGGGCCAGGAGGAGACTGGAGATGAGCTCCGAGCGTCAGGGTGGGGCATGAACATACGCTTGAAGCTCGACATGGCGCTGGTCGTGAGCAGCCACGGGTGCGGCCTCCGCTCGCGGCCCCCACGCCCCCAGCAGCCCTGGGTGCGCGGCCCCTCTGAGTGCTGGTGCTGCGGGGAGAAGGTGGGCGCACCTGGATGTCTTGTCCCTAAGCCGGTTCAGGAAGTCCGTGCTGCCGGGCTTCCGCAGCTGCACCAGCAGGACCTGCGCTGCGCCTTTGGGCGCCCCCTGGCGGCCCCTGGAACTTCGTTTGTTTCTCCCAGGAGGTTTCACTTCAGCCTTCAGTAAACAAGTTTAAAAGGGTTTTTGCAAGTGTCTTGAAATGATCTAATCTGACCGTAGAGTACATTTGAGTTCTTGTATAGAAGCAAGCTTGTCTACTGTCAGGAAACATGTTAAAGGTCTATGCATATGAGTGCCAAGGAAAGTAACCTTGTTTGCACGTTTTAATTACTGATGTGAAAATTGTATTTCCCGCCTGTAGGTGTTTATTGGATTTGTGCTGAAGCAGTTTGAATACATTGAAGTCGGTCAGTTCAGGTAATTGCATTTTGTTATTTTAGATTTCTTGTTCTTGTTACATAATTACATGTAATTTTATTTTATTTGGATTCATTTTATTTTTTTTGGCCATACCAAGCAGCATGTGGATCTTAGTTCCCCGACCAGGGATTGAACCTGTGTCCTCTGCAATAAAAGTGTGGCATCTTAATCACTTCCTACCAGGAAGTCTATACATGTAATTCTAGATTTTTAAGATGAGTGTTTACTTTAAAAGACCATGAGGCGTTTTTGCCAGATCTTGTTTTTAATGGAAGTCTGATTAACATGCTGTGGGTTTTTGTTTCTTTTGAAAATTAATGACTTGAGGATCTCAAGCCTCGTTGAGAGGTAGTTCTTTATCTGACGATCACACGTTGTCAGTTTTCATTTCATATTTCAAAGCATTTAATTATAATAGTTCTGCTAAATGAAATATTATTTGAGATAACAGTAGTTTTTTCTAATCTTACAGAGAACAGTTTTAGATACGGTTGTCTCTAGAACTTTACCTTGCTAACCTGTAAGGTTTTAATACTTCATCCTGTAAATACAATTGAAAATGTAGATCCTTTAGGTTCTGAACCACTAGTAGTTAGGGAAGCACGGTGCAGAGGAGAGTGTTCTGAGAGGCCCGCCCACCCCCGGGTCTGGGGGCCCAGGCTCTTGTTCTCGGCGTGTGTCACCTGACCATGTGATTGGTGGCGAGTTACCTTTTCTCCTTCGGGTGCCAGCTTCTTCAGCAGAAGGACGGGGGGCAGACGGAGGCGCCCTGGGCTGCGGTGATGAGGGTGCCTCTCTCAGGGCCCTCACTGAGCCCTGCCAGCCGCCCGGGTGCCCCAGCGGGTGTGGGGGCCCCACCCCAGACAGGGACTCGAGATGAGGGTGACGGGACCAAACCGGGTGCCGAGGCTCCGAGCGCCCCCGCGACGCTCTCCACTTTGAATCAGGGGTGGTTTGGTTGGGGCTGTTAATACGATGATGTTTCTTCATTTTAAAGGAAGTCTTTTGGTGTTTTTGTTTCTAGGGAGTCAGAGGCAATCATCCCAAACATCTTTTTCTTCCTGGTATTACTGTCTTACGAGCGTTACCACTCAAAACAGATCATCGGCATCCCTAAAATCATCCAGCTCTGTGACGGCATCATGGCCAGCGGGAGGAAGGCGGTGACGCACGGTAACGCGAGGCCGTCCTCTCCCTGGCTCTTCGGTCTGTGTGCTTACACTGCCCCCTGCCGGCTGCGCGTGTATGTGCGGTGACGCACGGTAACGCGAGGCCGTCCTCTCCCCGGCTCTTCTGTCTGTGTGCTTACACTGCCCCCTGCCGGCTGCGCGTGTATGTGCATGTGCACTCTGGCTGGAAGTGTCTGAAGAAGAGTGTGTGGTCCACCCGGGTGAAAACAGCGCACATGGAGTCTAGCATAAATGCTCCCATCTATCCATGTGAAACAGAGAATTTTAAAATCCAGCTTCTGAAAGGCCACTGGGTTTATCATCCAGTGTCCTGAAAGGCGCAATGTGGCCTTGATTCAGGACTGGCTGTTTCATAGGTGCTAAAGTGAGGTCCACAGACAGTGACCTGCGGCCCAGGCTCCTGTTGCCGCCTGGCGCAGTGAGGCTGTGCTGTGGGGAGGAGCCGTCACCCCTCTGACTTTCTCACAGCTCTCCCAGCATGCCCTACTCACCCTCTGCGGCTCAGTCAGCAGAAGCCTGGGGGCCTTTGAGCTGTGGTTGGGGCGCCTCCTGCGACCTCCGCTGCCTGCCACATGGAGGTCCCCGTGCGCTGTACCGCGGCGGGCAGGCCGCTGGGCCAAGGGGTAGGGTGTGCAGGGCTTGGCTCCTCTCCACTTCCGCGCTAGCAAGGCGGTCAGCTTCCTGCTGGGGCTTCAGTTCAGGCCTCAGCAGAGGGACTCCTGACTGCCCATGTACACTCGGGGTAGCTGGAGTTGAGAGTGCAGTCCTCAAATAGAGGCATGACTGAGGCTTCCCAGATCAGAGGAAAGAAAATTCTTTCTTTGGAAAGAAAGTTGATGGACAGCCAGACCTTACTGTTTTGTGTGTGTGTGTGAGGGATGTGTGTGTGTGTGTGAGAGGGAGTGTGTGTGTGTGAGAGAGTGTGTGTGTGTGTGTGTGTGTGTGTGAGAGAGAGTGTGTGTGTGTGTGTGTGTGTGAGAGAGAGTGTGTGTGTGTGAGAGTGTGTGTGTCAGTATGTGTGTGTGTGAGGGAGTATGTGTGTGAGAGTGTGGGTGTGAGGGAGTGTGTGTATGTGAGAGAGTATATGTGTGTGTGTGTGACAGGGAGTGTGTGTATGTGAAAGTGTGTGTGTGTCAGTATGTGTGTGAGGGAGTGTGTGTGTGAGGGTGTGTGTGAGGGAGTGTGTGTATGTGAGAGTGTGTGTGTGTGAGTGTGTGTGTGTGAGAGGGTGTGTGTGTGTGAGGGTGTGTGTGAGGGAGTGTGTGTGTGTGTGAGAGAGTGTGTGTTGTGTGTGTGTGTGTGAGAGAGAGAGTGTGTGTGTGTGTGAGAGAGTGTGTGTGTGAGGGAGTGTGTGTGTGTGAGAGAGTATATGTGTGTGTGTGTGAGAGGGACTGTGTGTGTGTGTGTGTGTGTGAGGGAGTGTGTGTGTGAGAGACTGAGGGTGAGAGTGTGCCTTTCAGTAACTGGTGACTTGGCCAGGCTGATGCTCCTCAGTGAAAGGTCTTCCTAGTTTGCTCATGAGGGTGTGTTAGGCCCAAGGCTTCACTTTGCTGTTTTGAGTAAAGACATGCCTTGAGGGGGAAACCCTTAGTCTAACGAGAGAGTGAGTTTAATTGCTTTAAACAGTAGAGAAATCTAATATTTTGACTAAGTGTTTTCTGTTGGAAAAGCATCTGTCCTCTTTTCAGGTGAATCTTTGAGCAGATTGTGCCTGAGGTTAGAGTGCTGCTGTTTTAGTTAGTTGGAAGGTTGTAGTTTAAATTTGACTTTTGAATTTGTGTCCCTTCATGTCAGAAGTAATGTTATGTCACAGAAGCCCTAGTTTTCAAAAAGATTTCAGAACCCTGTCAAGTGTCAGAGAAGACCCTTGACCTTCCAGGATGGCATGCAGATAATCTCACTGCACTCCTGGGTAACCTGAAATTATCCTTAGCCCAGAGTTGGGTGTGGATCAGAGTTTTCTTTGTTTCTTGGAAATAATCTGGAGGTGTTAGTGCTGTCTTGCAAGCGCCTTCTTAGCGCCCTTCTGTACCCACAGCCATACCCGCCCTGCAGCCCATCGTCCATGACCTCTTCGTTTTAAGAGGAACCAATAAGGCTGATGCAGGAAAAGAGCTGGAAACCCAGAAAGAGGTGGTGGTGTCCATGTTACTGAGACTCATCCAGTACCATCAGGTAAGGGGTGGGGTGGGGCACACGTTGCTGACCCTTCCCTGTCCCTGCAGGAATGGCAGGAAGCGCCCTGTGGCCCTGTCCACTCGTCAGCGAGTGTGGCTCTGTGCCAGCCCTGGGCTCTTGGGCAGTGGGGAGATGCTGCAGGCGGAAGGCTTAATGGGGTCTGTCTTTAAGGCCGCACGGCCTGGCTGACAGTCACAAGTTCGGTCCAGGTGGTGGAGAACCCTTTTCCAAAACGAGAACTAAAAATCAGTCAGCAGCATTGATCACGGTGGTGGAGTTCTGAGTAACTGTTTTTAAAGATCTCAGCCTGAAGTGATTTAAAAGACTTGTTTGGACATGTATTTACCACCATGTTGGTGGAGGACCGGAGTCTCTGCACTGATTTCTAGTTTCACTTCCCTTCAGGTGCATTTGGAATTTCAGATGGTGTGAGGCTCTCTGAAACCTGGCTTTGTAAGAGCCCTCTTCTGTGGCTGGCAGGGGCTCGCCCTCACTGCTTCAGCAATCCCTGTTACTGTTGTCTCTGCTCATCAGATTCTCTCACACAAACACTTTCTCTGTGCACTTTCATTTTGCTTCACCTAGGTAATATTTAACTAAATACTTAGTGTTGAATTAAATCCCATACAGTTAAAAGTACAGCTTCTATAAGAGGGTCGAGAGCCAATGCCTGGCTCTTGGCAGGCATGTGGGCTGGCATCTCGCGCGTCCCCAGCCTGGCTTACGGGGCAGAGCGGGGCTGGCCTTCGTTTGGGAAGGCGGGGCACAGCGCAGAGTTGCCTGCCTTTGCGTAAGTATCTCTGGGTCCTGGGAAGGGGGAGGCCGCTGTGGGAGGCGGTGGCTGGACAGGCTTTCCAGGGAGTGGGCTCTGCCTGAAACATGGCATTTTATAGACTGGGCTGTAGACTTTCTCTGCAATTAAGCATTTTCAGCTTTGCAGGCTGCCTGGCGCCTGCATCTCTCCCTGTCTGCTGTCGTGACGGGCGCTGTCCTGGCAGTAGGTTCACGGTGGCCCTGTGCCAGCAAGACAGTGTTTACCAAACAGGCGTTCAGGGGTCTCTGTTTAGGAGGGATCACAACCAAACAGGTCAGCCACGGCCAACTCTTCTGAAGTAAACCATCCTCAGCGGGAGGGGACCTTTGCAGAGGTCATAGGACAGAGGGGAAGGCTCATGGGAGCCGGGGCCCCCTGGCGCAGCGGTCCGCTCAGACCGCAGGTCCAGTCGGGGTTGCTCTCGTGCTCTGCCTGAGGCCGAGATGAGCCCGGCTTTCCTCTGGTTGGAGCCTGGGAAGGCCCGAGAAGTGGCTGCGCTGGGTCTGGCCGCACTGAGTCTGCCCACGTGTGCGCGGCACCTGGGGGCATGCGGGCCGGGTCCGAGCATCTGGGCCATCCCCGCAGGTGCTGGAGATGTTCACGCTGGTCCTGAGGCAGTGCCACAAGGAGAGCGAGGACAAGTGGAAGCGGCTGTCTCGGCAGGTGGCCGACGTCATTCTCCCGATGCTGGCCAAGCAGCAGGTGTGTCTCCCGCCCCCCGCCCATGGGTGCCGCCAGCAGGTGCCTGTCAGATCAGCCAGCTCGGGAGTGAGTGCTCTGAGCGGAGCGGTGCCCACAGCTCTTGGCGCCCGGGAGCGGGTAGGCTTCTGTCTTCACAGCGTCAGCTCCTTGCTCTGCTCTCGTCACAGCCTGTCATCTTGAGGCCGGGGCGGGGGTGGGGGTCGTGGCGTCTGTTAAGATTGACAGGTGGAGGATTTTTTTGACTGCCGATACATGACGTGGAGCTTGCAGGATCTCAGCTCCCGACCAGGGCTCAGACCCAGGCTTCAGGCAGCGGGAGGATGGTGTCCCAACTGCTGGAACACCAGGGAAGTCCTGATAAGATGCAGTTTTAGCAAGTGGGTGGCTTTGGCGCTTTCAGCTGGCTGAGGCTTCCATGGTCGCAGGTACGCGTCTCCGGGGACGCTCCATGAGCTCCGCGCTCCTCTCACCACAGGCGCTGAGGAGGTTGCGGGGCAGAGTGCAGGGGGAACACCCAGCGTACCTTCCCCTGCAGTGGCGCTGCGTGCAGGGTAGTCTGTGGGCCAGGGGCACAGTGCGGTGTGCATCCACGCATCCCCCCATGACCACGCCTGCCCTGCTGGCCCGAGAAGATGTTGGAATAGGGCTGCAGACAGACAGCAGAGGACTTGGTGACCATTTACAGCGTCTGATGCCTGCCGTAGAGGGGTGACACTCCTGGGGACTTGAAGGAAGTGAGGGGTGACCTGAGCTGATGCCTGGGGAAGCTCTCTGTTGGGGAGGACTTGGGGGAGCCTTCAGAGGGCTCGGTAGGAAGGGGGGCAGGGTGAACCTGAGAGTTGAACAGGCAGTCAGGGTGGGGGTAGCAGAGAGAGCCACTCACAGCTCAGGGCCCGCATGGACCAGGGCGTGGGGACAGGGGCAGGAAGGGGCACCCGCTGGATGTGGGGCGGTGGATGAGTGCGCTGTGTACAGACTGAATCTGGACTACTCTGCATCCTTTAAAAGTAACGTTAAGATTTGAAACCTATTGCCTTGGGAGTTTTTCATTATATTTTTAATGGGCAAAAAAGCAGAGACATAATACGATTTTTCGAAACAAAAACTGCTCTACAGGTATAGGAATGTGGAGGAAGTTAAAGAGAACTACTAACATTGGTTACTACTAACTATGTTAGAACTACTAACAATGATTTGCTAACATTGGTTACTTGGTGGTGGGGTGGGGATGGGGTGCAGGAGAAGAAAGTGAAAGAAGGTAGACGACAGAGTGTGTGACACCTGTGTGGGTGAACCACGCGTGCATAAAGAGATGAGGAGAGGCCGGTCCCCAAAGTGGTGGTGGTGACTGTCGGGCCATGCAGTCTCAGCAGATTGTTTTTCATACTTGTACCTATTTGAATTTTTGCAGGAAGCATATTTGGTTTACTTAATAAAAATCTAATTGAAAAGATTTCCATTGTGGGGAAAAAAATCTAGCTGTTAACAGTGTTGTTCTAAAAAATGATTCCTTGGTTCGCTACTAACGGTGAAACGTATGGAAGTTTTGGAGGGTGGGAATGATGGGATGGTCCAGGCCATCGGGCCGTGAGACGCCTCACGTGAAGGGCAGTGTCGACCTTTTTTCTGCTGGCTGACGTTTCTTACGGGGAAATGTCTGCGACATTCGCTTGGAACAGATGCACATTGATTCTCATGAAGCCCTTGGAGTGCTGAACACGCTGTTTGAGATTTTGGCCCCCTCCTCCCTCCGCCCCGTGGACATGCTTTTACGGAGTATGTTCGTCACCCCAGACACCCTGGTGAGTACCCGCCTCCTGCTGGCGTTCTGGGTTTCCCCCGCCTGCTGCACCTGGAGGTGTCTGCGGGGCTGGGGGTGGGGAATTTGCCTGTTACACAGGTTCCCAGGTGGCACTGAGGCCGCTGGTCGGGGCCACACTTTGAGAACCAGCGAGACAGGGACTCATGGTGGCATTGTCAAACCAGGGGGATCTTCGTAAATGACATTGGCAACGGGGGAGAGCCCAGGCATCCTCCTCTTCAGCAGCGCCTGCCCCCCACTCTGTCCTCAGGGGTCGGTGAGCGCTGTCCAGCTGTGGGTGTCGGGCATCCTGGCCATCTTGCGGGTGCTGATTTCCCAGTCGACCGAAGACATTGTTCTGTCCCGCATCCAGGAGCTCTCCTTCTCTCCGCACTTAGTGTCCTGTCCGACAATCAGTAGGTTAAGAGACGGGGACAGCACTTCAGCACTGGAGGAACACAGTGAAGGGAGACAAACGAAGAATTTGCCAGAAGAAACGTTTGCCAGGTATGCTCCGCGTCTAGTCTGTGGCCTCGGGCTCTCATGTGGTGTTGAATCTGTGAGACCGACAGGGTGCCTTAAGGAGCCGGTGTGTTCTCTCTGCCCAACCAGCCTCGTCTCTGGCCTCCGGCCCTGCCTCTCTGCAGGCTCGATCAGGTCCTGAATCAGACCCTCTGAAGATTGCCCAGAGTAGTGGGTGGGTGCGTTGCCTGCAGAGAATTGGAAAACGTAGGAAGACCCACTTCTGCTCCTCCCCACTGTGTACTGTCATCCGGGCACCGCAGGCAGTAGGATCCCGCTCCCTGCCGGTGGACCGCTCTGCCGTGCTCACCTCCTTATACTGTGTATACCTGGTCACTCAGTCGTGTCCAGCTCTTTGCGACCCTGTGGACTGTGGTGCACCAGGCTCCTCTGTCCATGGGATTCTCCAGACGAGAACACTGGAGTGCGTTGCCATTCCCTCCTCCAGGGGATCTTCCCGATCCAGGGATTGAACCTGCATCTCCTGTGTTGCAGGCAGATTCTTTACCACTGAGCCACCTGGGAAGCGCTTTCAGTGTATTTGTGGCATCAAATCATGCCTGCCCTTGTCGATTTTGGGAAGCTCCTTGGAGGCCGCGCTCACGACTCAGGCACTGTACAGACTTGCCGTTAGACAAGGGTGCCTCCTCCTTTGCTGGACGCGGGGTGTGCGCTGAGCTAGAGCCCACGGAGCGTGTCCTGGGAGCTCACTTCCCAAGACTGCTCCTTCTTGCCTGCATGATGGCCGTGTGCCACCTTGGTTGGCCATGGGTAGAGATCTCATCTTGGAGATCAGTTGGATGGATGTGCACAACAGCATCCTCTTGTCCCGGTTCAGCATGCAGCCTGTGGCTCACGCTGTCACGGTTAGGTGGGTGGCTGAAGTAGAGGCTGCACTGGCTCCCTGTGGTGGCCATCAGCCTGCTTGATGGCTGAAAGCTTTGAAGGAACACCACGGATTGTTTTAGCCTCCCGACACTCCTCCAAACATGGTGTGGTTACCCCATCTTAAGAGAAGTGGCACAGAGAGGTCAGGTGACGTCATCCAGAGGGATGGGGTCAAACCCTCCACGCATTTTAGGGCTTCCCTGGGGCTCAGACGGGGGAGAATTCGCCTTCAGTGCAGGAGACCTGGGTGCGATCCCTGGGTCGGGAAGATCCTCTGGAGAAGGGAATGGCAGCCCATTCTCAGAGTCTTGCCTGGGAAGTCCTAAGAACAGAGGAGCCTGGCGGGCTACAGTCCCACAAGGTTGCACAGAGTCAGACATGACTGAGAGACTAACGCGTCTCTGTTTTACTTCACTTGCACTGTTCCTGCCTGTATCTACTGCGTGTCTTACGTTCGTGGTGCACTTCCTAGGAGTGCTCTCTGACAGTCTCCTACTCCGCTGTCCCCGTCTCCCTTTCTCT